>NC_077232.1:234205687-234575214 GCF_027887165.1 Monodelphis domestica
GTATAAAATGAGGCTCAAGAAAGTTATGTGATTAGCCTAAGGTTCCCATGAAATCTTGTATTTCAAGTAATTGGGTGGTGGCAAAAATGTGGTCTCCTATGAAGTAACACCTGGGAGTTCTCTTCCAAGCCTCAACAAAGCTGTTTCCCATTGTGAGAGAGAGACCCAGTTACCCGACTCTTCTGGTGGGCATGTGTAGGCAATGAACCTGAGAAGGCTTTGAAGGGTTTTGCAAAGAGAGAAAGAAAAGGGGACAGGGGAGAGGGGAGAGGGAAAACCACGGCAGGAGAAGAAATCTGGTTCCTCTAGTTCTGGTGTCCCTTTGTGTTCCCCAAAAATTTGTAGGAGTAAAATGAATAAATACTCCTAGTATTTAAAGATATATAGGATTTTAAATAATAAATCAAAAGAGAGGGGAAAGAAAAAGGGTTCTTTCAATCAAGTGAGCAGAGCAAAGAAAGCCAGAGACTCACACCTGCAGCACTTTGCCAAAAGCACAAGCTCTGAAAAAAGAGCCTCACAGTAACTTAAAAGGATGCTGGGAACCTCAGGCATGACAAAATTTCCACCTGCACACCATAAAGTCTTACTCAGGCAGACCAGGACACTCTTTCTTCATCATCTTACAGAAAAGTGTCTGGTCAGCAGGGCAGAAGATGTCAGGGACCTTGGGTACTTTATGCTGTTGTGGAGATGACTCCTGGTTTCTCAAAGCCTATGCCAGTCAAGTGCAAACTCTGCTAGGTTTACCATTTAAAAAAATATCAACTGTTGTCTTGGCAACAGGCTGTATTTACTTTCTGAGATAGAAAGCATCAAAAATGGGATTTGAACAAAAGACCCTTGACTCCATAGGCAGTGCCCTTAAAGACCACCTGGTTCAATTCCTCAAATTTATAGACAAGGAAACTGAGGCTTGCACTTGAGTGACTTGCCTAAGCTGGAATTTGGATCCAGTTTGTCTAAATCTAAACATAATTCTGATCTTGCTTTCTTACCCTGTATTCCCTTTGGACCACAAGTGAACAAGAGACAACATTCTAAGCAGCCTCCGGAATGCTCCAGGATATAATGAGAGGACTGTGTTCACTTGTCTGTAATAAAAGCTGAGAACCACAAGATGGTGATGTGACAGACAGAAAGAGCTCACTCTTTGCCTGGACTGTTTCTATGGTTATACCCCAAGGTAAAATGCTCTCTAGGTCATCTGATGCAATTCTATTTAAGAGCTAATCTAAGGGCCAGAGTTGTTGGCTCCATGATTCCAAACTCAAAGTTCCTGTCTTAGTTGATAAAATTTATCTTTAAAAATTACTTGATTGTTTTTTAGTATCTGTGTCGAATAACAAAGCCCTCAAAATAAAAACTGGAGTTTAATGATGTTAAATAGGGAACTCAAGATTATGCAAAGCAGGCAAAATAACTAGCATTTATGTAAGCTATTTAGCAAGATAACTAACATTTTGTAAACCAAGTGCCAGGTAAGAGAAACTACTCCAATGTGCAGAAGTCTTTTTCTCCTTTCTTGAGCGAATTAATTGCTGTCTTAGTAAAAAATAATTTTAGTAAGCTGATGCAAATATACTCCCCCACCCCAGTCATGTTCAACAAATCATTTCACTCAGTTCTACCTGAGAGTGGAAGACCTTCTCAAAGATTCAGGGACAGAGACTATAACAGAGGTCCTGTCTACAGGTCACTTGTTAAAGATGTAGACCAGAACAGAAACTGCTTTTAGGTAGTTTAGGTAGAAATTCAGGTGTTGATCTTAACTATATAACATATAAATAACCTCACTAGCATCCTAGCCACTTCTGAATAGAACATAATCATTACAAGGACCAGGATCTCTCTCTGCCTTTTTAATATATAGGAATCATTTTTAGCATGGCTGAATAGAACCTGTGGGATGCGCCTGAAGTCAAGAGACCTGAGTTTGAATCCTAGCTCTTTTATTATCTGTGTAATCCTGACGAGTCATTTGACTTTTCTGAAACTCAATTTCCTCCTCTGTAAAATGGAGATAATAACACCTTCACTACCTATATCACAATGGTAGCAGGAGTAAAATAACTTTTTAAACTTTAAAGAACTTTAGTAATAACTAATATTGATATTGCATTTTATTTTTTAAAAAAACATTTCTTGACAACCAACTGGTTAGATAGATAGTGGAACCACTATTATTTTCATTTTCTGTAAAAGGATACTAAGGCTCAGAAAAGTTATGTTGGCAACCCATGGTTACAAAGCTCATAAGTATTTCTGTCTGACATGCCTATGTCTTCCCCATCCTCAAAAATCTCTCCTTTGATCTGTCTGTTCCTACTTGCTATCATCTTATATTCTTCCTTTTATGGCTAAACTCCTGGAGAACGCTATTTACAATAGATACCTCCACATCCTCTCACTTTCTTTGTAATCTGGCTTCCAATTTATCATTCAAGTGAAACTAATCCCCAAAGTGACCAATGATCTCTTTGCTGGCAAATATAATGGTTTTTTTCTCAGTTTGTCCCAAGTATAAAATCCTTCTCTACAATTCCAACTTAGTCCCTGAGGCTATAAATATGAACAAATCAAGGACAATATTTAATGCTAGGAAGAAAAACCTTTGACTGATAGATTATGCTGGCAAAGAGAGTCACTCTTCAAGAACTGGTAGAAGTAACACTGGTAAGAGGAATTGTACCCTAATTTGCAGAAGTTCTCCTTTTTCTGGAGAATCAGTTGCAGTCTCGAAAGAAAACAATTTTATTAAGCAGGTTCAAACACATTGCCCTCAGTCATGTTCACCTCATCTTCTCACTCAACTCTACTTGAAACTGAAAAGCCTTCTCAAAGATTCAAGGGTAGAGAACATACCTTGGAAGAATCTTTGTGGCAGCCTTCTCTGATAAGAGTCTTAGATACAGGAAATATAAAGAATGGATTCAAATTTATAAGAATAAGAGCCATTCCTCAATGGTCAAAGGATAAGAAAGGACAGTTTTCAAAGGAGGAAATTCAAGCCATCTATATCCATTTAGTAGTTTAAAACTAAACTAAAATTTTGGGTATAGTTTGTATGTGTTTCCTTCAAGTTAGACTTCAGTGGTCTGTGGTATGTGCATAGCACAGAGGAAGTGAGTCTGGGCATGTAGGTCAAGTGCTGTGTCTTATATATAATTCCTTCTTGACTATTTGTGTGGGAAAGATTGGGTTCAGATTCACAATGCACAATGGAGAACAGCTCCCCACACCTGAAAAAGAGATGTTGCTTGACTAAATGCGCAACTCTGGAGTAGAGAAGTTTCTTGACTGATGTGGCATTTCCTAAGCATTTTTGGAGCTAATTTCTTGGGCTTTTATTTCCATTTCAGAGGTAAGTAATAAGAGGCCTTGTTTTAATCAATAGTACTTATGATTTATCATGGAAAAGGAAGGTGCAATTTTACTTAAGTAATTGCTGACTCTGTGGCACTTTGATTTATTTACTTCACAAATAAATTTATGTGCTGTGGGATTGAAGTCATGATTTAATCTCCAGATACAATCCTGAAATTTTGAAGTGACTTGGCATTAAAGCATTGTTGCTGGCTGTCAGAGGTTCTGCTGCTTCCAGTAATTCAAGTGTCCCTTAGAAGCTGTGATCAGTGTTTTAGGGCTAATTGCTAACAGGCATCTGGTTTCCTGAAGGATTGAAATGAAAACCCATGAGAGAACAGATGGAAGGTGGGAGCATCTATGGTTTCCTGAATGTACCAGTGACTTAAATCATTATTGCAAACTACTAAAAAGTCTATTCGTTTTGTCCCCATAAGAAAAATTAATAGGTTTTCACTAATCTTTATTTGTTATGTCAGTTTGTCACTGACTTCCATTTATAAGCCTTCTTTTGATATCTACTTTCTAAATGTATTTAATGGGGGAAATGTATGGGGGAATAGCCAAGATGGCAGAGTATAGACTAAAAACCAGCTGAACTTTTCCAAAATTCTCTTCTATGCAACTTCAAAATAAAGCTGCAAATCAAATTTTGGAGTGGCAGAGCCAAGAAAAGGACATAGGGAGGCCTTTTTCCATCCTAAAACAATTTAGGAGGGGTCTGTAATACTGGCAAGGCTACAGACCTAGAGCATTGTGGGAGTACCAGGGTGGATCTTGGAGGTGGCTGCAACAGTTGTAGCAGCAACATTGGTTGCTCTTAGCCCAAAGATGTCAAGGGATCAAACAATTGGTCAGAAAGAGATTCTGGACAACCCTTTGATGGCACTGAGTGCAGCTGGCACTGATTGGCAACTCTTACCCATAAACAGTTCTGGATCTCAGTTCTGGGACAAAGAATTTCAATTTTTTTGGTGGCAAAAAATTAGAAAATGAGGGGATACCCTCCAATTGTGGAATGGCTGAACAAATTGTGGTATTTGTTGGTGATGGAATACTATTGTGCTCAAAGGAATAATGAACTGGAGGAATTCCATGTGAACTGGAATGACCTCCAGGAATTGATGCAGAGTGAAAGGAGCAGAACCAGGGTGACATTATACATAGAGACTGATACACTGTGGTACAATCAAATGTAATGGATTTCTTCATTAGTGACAATGCAGTGATCCTGAACAACTCAGAGGGATTTCCAAGAATGAACACTATCCATATTCAGAGGGAAAACTGTGGGAGTAGAAACCCAGAAGAAAAACAACTGCTTGATTACATAGGTCAATGGGGATATGACTGGGGATGTAGACTCTAAAAGATCATCCTAGTGCAAACATCAACAACATGAAAATAGGATTTGATCAAGGACACATGCAAAACCCAGTGGAGGACTTCTGGGTAAACATGACTGCAATCTAGATGCCACACACTTCCTCTCCCCAGTACCGAACGAAATAGACTACATCAAAGGAGCATAAAAATCACCTTTGGAGGAACAGAAGGACTCCCCAGTACCCCAAAGAGGCAAAGGTACGTGGGGTTTGAACATTTCCACACTATAATAAGAAGGAGGAAAAGCTTGCACAGAAACGTGAACTGAACTGCCCTTCCCACACACACACACCTCCCCCACCAAACCAGAGTGAGCTACTGGAGCGCCCACTGGGACAGCAAGTGAGTGGAGAACGTCTCTGTCTGGGGGGTCACTCCAGGGTCCTTGGGATCTGGGGGCTGCCAGGAAACAATATCTCAGGACAGTTTCACGAGAGAATCCTGCACTGAGCACGGGGGCCACGGAGCTGTACTCGGGGTGGTTGGGTTGAGTATCTGGGCGGAGCTAAACACCAGAGGCAGACCATGCACTGATTATCTGGGTGGAGCTGAACACCTGGGCAGTTTGGCTGTGATCAGGGGCCCAGCTCTCTAAGAAACCTTGGAGGCTGGGAAGAACTAGTCTGAGCCAACCTAAATTCACAGAAAAACCACCCACATCACCCAGACCCCAGACCAAAAAAGAAAGTGGAATAAAACCACCAAAGGGAAGGCTCATATGGCCCAAAATCAAGCCTCCAGGAAGAAAGGGAAAAAGGTGACTATTGAAAACTTTTATGGTGGGAGTACCCAAGGAAAAGAAGAGAATGAGAAAGAAATAAAAAAAATCAGAACATGCCTCCCAAAAAGGAAACTATCAACAAGCTCTGGAAGATCTCTAACTGGAGCTTACCCAAAAGATGGAAACCTACTGGAAAGAAAAATGGGAGAAAGAGATCAGCAGTCTCATAGATAAGACTGCACAATTAGAGAAAGAGCAGGAAGCATCCAATAGAAGGGCAGACAAAGCTGAAAAGCAAAACAAGTCCCTAATGACCAGAATTAAGCAACTCGAAGAAAGTGAGATCATAAAACAGCAAGAATCAATAAAGCAAACCCCCAAAATTAATGAATTAGAAAAAAACATAAAATATCTCACTGAAAAGGTCACAGACGTGGAAAACAGAGGAAGAAGAGACAACCTCCAAATTATCGGTCTCCCAGAAAAACCAGAGATAAACAATAACCTCGATTTTATTCTACAGGAGATTATTGAAGAAAATTGCCCACACGTTCTGGAGCAAGGGGACAAAATAGAAATAGAAAGGGTTCATAGAACACCTTCTATACTAAATCCCCAAAAGACAATCCCCAGGAATGTAATTGCCAAATTTAAGAGCTTCCAAGAAAAGGAGAAAATCCTACAAGAAGCCAAGAAGAGGAGCTTCAGATATAGGGGGGCTCCCATAAGGATCACACATGACTTAGCGGTTAACACACTAAGAGACCACAAAGCATGGAACACGATATTTAGAAAGGCAAGAGAGCTGGGTCTCCAACCAAGAATCAACTACCCAGCAAAACTGACTATATACTTCTAGGGGAAAGTATGGGCATTCAAAAAAATAGAAGATTTCCAAGCATTTGCTAAGAAAAGAGCAGAACTTAGTGGAAAATTTGATATCCAAGCACAGAAAGCAAGAGAATCATGAAAAGGTAAATATGAAAGAAAGGGAAAAGGAGATAAATCTTATCTTTTTCTTTAAGTCAAACTCTCTTCTATAAGGACTACATTTACATCAAATTATATATATTAATATGTGGGGGAAATGTTTTGTGTAACTCTCAAAAATTGTATGCATCATAAGAGTAGTTAGAAGAAACATGCATAGGGAAAGATTGGGGCATTAAGAAGATTTGGGGAAAGTGGGGGCAAAGAAAGGAAAAGGGAGGGGGGACCATCAATAATACTAAGATTTACTTCAAGAAATAGGGGGGGACTTAATAGAATAATCTTTCCCATATAAAGATACACATGGGAAGGGGAGAGTAAGAACTCTCATATGAGAAGGAGAGGAAGAGAGCATGAAGTGGAATTACTTAAACCTTACTCTCAGTGAAATCAAATCTGAGAGGGAAGAACATCTAGATCCAGTGGAATCCTGAATTCTATCTTATCCAACAGGGCAAGAAAGAAAGGAAAATTAAGGAGGGAGAGGGGGGAGGGAGTATAAAAAGGGAGGGAAGGAGAGGGGGGAGGGGAAGGGAGCATAAAAAGGGAGGGGCTAGAAAGGGAAGCATATGAAGGGAGGGGACTAGGGGGACTGACCCAAAGTAAATCACTGGTTCAAAAGGATATAGCTAAAGAAGAAAGGTCAGAACTAGGGGAAGATATCAAAATGCCAGCGAATCCACAAGTGACAATCATATCTTTGAATGTGAATGGGATGAACTCACCCATAAAATGTAGACAAATAGCAGATTGGATTAGAACCCAAAACCCTACCATCTGTTGTCTTCAAGAAACACATATGAGGCAGGTCGATACTCACAAGGTTAGAATTAAAGGTTGGAGTAAGACCTTTTGGGCCTCAACAGATAGAAAGAAGGCAGGAGTTGCAATCATGATATATGACAAAGCCAAAGCAAAAATAGACCTGATCAAAAGGGATAGGGAAGGTAAATATATTCTGCTAAAAGGGAGTATAGACAATGAGGAAATATCACTAATCAACATGTATGCACCAAATGGTATAGCATCCAAATTTTTAATGGAGAAACTAGAATTGAAGGAGGAAATAGACAGTAAAACCATATTAGTGGGAGACTTGAACCAACCACTATCAAATTTAGATAAATAAAACCAAAAAATAAACAAGAAAGAGGTAAAAGAGGTCAATGGAATCTTGGAAACATTAGAGTTAATAAACACATGGAGAAAAATAAATAGGGACAAAAAAAGGAATACACCTTCTTTTCAGCACCACATGGCACATTCACAAAAATAGATCATACACTACGTCACAGAAACATGGCACTCAAATGCAGAAAAGCAGAAATAATAAATGCAGCCTTTTCATATCACAAGGCAATAAAAATACTGATCGATAAGGGTACATGGAGAGCCAAATCAAAAATTAATTGGAAATTAAATAATATGATACTCCAAAATTGGTTAGTTAGAGAACAAATCACAGAAATAATTAATAATTTCATTGAGGAAAATGACAACGGCAAGACATCCTTTCAAACCTTATGGGATGCAGCCAAGGCAGTACTTAGAGGAAAATTCATATACCTGGGTGCATATATTAACAAATTAGAGAGGACAGAGATCAAGGAATTGGAAATGCAAATCAAAAAACTTGAGAATGAACAAATTAAAACCCCCCAGAAGAAAACCAAACTAGAGATCCTAAAAATTAAGAGAGAAATTAATAAAATTGAAAGTGATAGAACTATTGAGCTAATAAACAAGACTAGAAGCTGGTACTTTGAAAAAACAGACAAAATAGACAAAGTACTGGTCAATCTAATTAAAAAAAGTAAAGAAGAAAGGCAAATTAACAGCATCAAGGATGAAAAGGGATATCTCACCTCCAATGAAGAGGAAATTAAGGCAATCATTAAAAACTACTTTGCCCAACTATATGGCAATAAATATACCAACCTAGGGGATATGGATGAATATTTACAAAAATATAAATTGCCTAGACTAACAGAAGAAGAAATAGATTTCTTAAATAATCCCATATCAGAAAAAGAAATCCAACAGGCCATCAAAGAACTTCCTAAGAAAAAATCCCCAGGGCCTGATGGATTCACCAGTGAATTCTATCAAACATTCAAAGAACAGCTAACTCCAATACTATACAAACTATTTGACATAATAAGCAAAGAGGGAGTTCTACCAAATTCCTTTTATGACACAAACATGGTACTAATTCCAAAGCCAGGCAGGCTAAAAACAGAGAAAGAAAATTATAGACCAATCTCCCTAATGAATATAGATGCAAAAATCTTAAATAGGATACTAGCAAAAAGACTCCAGCAAGTGATCAGAAGGATCATTCACCATGATCAAGTAGGATTCATACCAGGGATGCAGAGCTGGTTCAATATTAACCATCCACATAATTGACCACATCAACAAGCAAACCAACAAAAATCACATGATTATTTCAATAGATGCAAAAAAGCCTTTGATAAAATACAACACCCTTTCCTATTAAAAACACTGGAAAGCATAGGAATAGAAGGGCCATTCCTAAAAATAATAAACAGTATATATCTAAAACCATCAACTAATATCATCTGCAATGGGGATAAACTAAATCCATTACCATTAAGATCAGGAGTGAAACAAGGATGCCCATTATCACCTTTATTATTTGACATTGTGTTAGAAACACTAGCAGTAGCAATTAAAGAAGAAAAAGAAATTGAAGGCATTAAAATAGGCAAGGAGGAGACCAAATTATCGCTCTTTGCAGATGACATGATGGTCTACTTAAAGAATCCTAGATATTCAACCAAGAAGCTAATCGAAATAATCAACCACTTTAGCAAAGTTGCAGGATACAAAATAAACTCACACAAGTCATCAGCATTTCTATATAATTCCAACACAGCTCAGTAGCAAGAACTAGAAAGAGAAATCCCATTCAAAATTACCTAAGACAAAATAAAATACTTAGGAATCTATCTCCCAAGACAAACACAGGAACTATATGAACACAACTGCAAAACACTCTCCACACAACTAAAACTAGACTTGAATAATTGGAAAAACAATAACTGCTCATGGGTAGGACAAGCCAATATAATAAAAATGACCATCCTACCCAAACTCATCTATCTATTTAGTGCCATACCCATGGAACTTCCAAAAAATTTCTTTACTGATTTAGAAAAAACCATAACAAAGTTCATTTGGAAGAACAAAAGATCAAGGATATCCAGGGAAATAATGAAAAAAAAATACAAAGGAAGGGGGTCTTGCAGTCCCAGATCTCAAACTCTATTATAAAGCAGCAGTCATCAAATCAATCTGGTACTGGCTAAGAGACAGAAGGGAGCATCAGTGGAATAGACTTGGGGCAGATGACCTCAGCAAGACAATCTATGATAAACCAAAAGATCCCAGCTTTTGGCACAAAAATCCACTATTTCATAAAAACTGCTGGGAAAATTGGAGGACAGTGTGGGAAAGATTAGGTTTAGATCAACACCTCATACCCTATACCAAGATAAATTCAAAATGGGTGAATGACTTGAACATAAAGAAGGAAACTATAAGAAAATTAGGCAAACACAGAATAGTACACATCAGACCTTTGGGAAGGGAAAGACTTCAAAACCAAGCAAGAATTAGAAAGAGTTACAAAATGAAAAATAAATAATCTGGAATACATCAAATTAAACAGTTTTTGTACAAACAAAACCAATGTAACCAAAATCAGAAGGGAAGCAACAAATTGGGAAACAATCTTCATAAAAACCTCTGACAAAGGTTTAATTACTCAAATATACAAAGTACTAAATCAATTGTACAAAAAAATCAAGCCATTCTCCAATTGATAAATGGGCAAGGGACATGAACAGGCAGTTCTCAGCCAAAGAAATCAAAACTATTAATAAGCACATGAAAAAATGCTCTACATCTCTTATAATCAGAGAGATGCAAATCAAAACAACTCTGAGGTATCACCTCACACCTAGCAGATTGGCTAACATGACAGCTATGGAAAGTAGTGAATGCTGGAGGGGATGTGGCAAAGTAGGGACACTAATTCATTGCTGGTGGAGTTGTGAATTGATCCAACCATTCTGGAGGGCAATTTGGAACTATGCCCAAAGGGTGATAAAAGACTGTCTGCCCTTTGATTCAGCCATAGCACTGCTGGGTTTGTATCCCAAAGAGATAATAAGGAAAAAGACTTGTACAAGAATATTCATAGCTGCACTCTTTGTGGTGGCCAAAAATTGGAAAACGAGGGAATACCCACCCATCAATTGGGGAATGGCTGAACAAATTGTGGTATATGTTGGGGATGGAATACTATTGTGCTAAAAGGAATAATAAAGTGGAGGAATTCCATGGAGACTGGAACAACCTCCAAGAAGTGATGCAGAGCGAAAGGAGTAGAACCAGGAAATCATTATACACAGAGACTGATACACTGTGTTACAATCGAAGGCAGTGGTCTTCTCCATTGGTGTCAACGCAATGTCCCTGAACAATCTGCAAGGATCTAAAAAATACTATCCACAAGCCGAGGATAAACTGTGGGACTAAAAACAATGACGAAAAGCAACTGCCTGACTACAGGGGTAGAGGTGATAGGACTGAGGAGAGACTCTAAATGAACACTCTAATGCAAATACCAACAACATGGAAATGGGTTCGAGTCAAGAACCATGTGATAACCAGTGGAATCGTGTGTCAGCTATGGGAGAGGGAAGGGGGTTGGGGGGAGGAAAAGAAAATGATCTTTGTTTCCAGTGAATAATGTTTGGAAATGACCAAATAAAATAATGTTAAAAAAAAACCAGTGGAATTGAGTGTCAGCTATGGAAAGGGATGGGAGAAGGGGAGGAAAAGAATATGATTCTTGTTACCAAGGAATAATGTTCTAAATTGACTAATTAAATAAAGTTTTTAAAAATTAAATTAATTTAAAAAAGAAAAATTTGCATACTCCCAGAACTAACTCTGAAAATAGAAGCACAGAAAAAAGCCTGACACTTGGCATAGTGCCTCCCCATTCCCAAGTGAGCAGAGCTCAACTTTAACAGAAAGTTAAAAACCAAGAAAGAGGCTAGAAAAATAAGCAACCACTAAAAAAAGAACTTGACCATAAAAAGTTACTTCACTATCTGGGAAGACCAAGTCATAAAATTAGAAGATAGAAATATGAAAACAGTTATAAACAGTTATAAAAGCCTCAAAGAAAAATGCTAATTGGATCCAAGGACAACAAGAATTCCCAGAATAATTAAAGAAAGTGATTAGAGTGGTGGTGGGAAAATTATGAAAAGAAATGAGAGTGATACAAGAAAATTATGAAAAGAAAATTAGCAACTTGGTAAAAGAGGTACAAAGATGCTAAAGGAAATATCCTCTATGAACAGAATTAGAAAGGGGAAAAGATTCATATAAAAACATTTATTGCTGCTCTTTTTGTGGTAGCAAAAGATTGGAATTTAAAGAGATCCCTATCAATTGGGGAATAGCTGAATAAGTTGTGGTATATGACTGCAGTGCAATACTTTTGTGCTGTAAGAAATGGCAAGCAAACTGATTTTGGGAAAACCTGTAAAGACTTCAATTAATTGATACAAAGTAAAGTGAGCAGCATCAGAAGAACATTCATACATAGTTACAACAATATTTTTGAGTTACTCTCAGCAATGAAGTGATCCAAAACAATTCCAGAAGCTTGTGATGAAATACACTATCTTCCTCCAGAGAAAGAACTAGAATCTGAATGCAGACCAAAATGCATAATAATGGGGTCTTTATCATTTTCATGCTCTGCTCACCTCCAACCTTGGATGCCACTTGCTATCTTCTACCTCTTATGAGAATTGAACACCAGTTTGCGTCCCTTTTCTTAGTACCCTAAGATCAGTGTTGGGGTGTTTCTCTAGGGAACTGTGTTTCCATTCCATTTGCACCCTTTGTTTGAATTAAAAATTAGGCTTGAGGCTTGTCTAGATAAGGGGGATCTGTGTACTCTGGAAGGATGCCAAGCCTCATGGCTACCCAGAGTCTCAGAATACACTTGCCTCTTTTCCCACAAGACTCCTGACATCTGAAAGATTGGCCTCTAACCTGAACTGAGGTCAAGTTTGTTTAACCGAGGAGACCCCCAAAAAGTGATACCTTGGGGGATTATAAATTATGGACCAAGAAAGTCCAAGGGTCTTGTTTTGAGGTAGTTCTAGCCAAGCAGTGGGAATGAATGGGGACACAAAGTGAGCAGCAAGCTCAGATTAGCTAGGCAACTGGCCATGGACTCACTTTTCACTTTTTAATAAATAATTATAAATTAATATAGAGTCTCCAAAGAATTTTAATCATAACACTTTGCTCCTAATCTTATTCTGCTAAATGGAAGTGGAAGAAATTATGAAGCTGTCTTAATTGGATCCACTACAAATTTTTACTTAATCCCAACTGTGACCTCACTGCAGCAAGGAAATCCTTTAAATCTTCTTAATCAATTCACTGTTCCACTCACCACAGTGACTTTTCCAAACTTTTCATTTCTCTTCAAACCTCCCATGGCTTTGCCTCTATGTAGTCTCTCAGATGAGAACCTTGTCCCACATTCCTCCCTCCCCAAACAGATCTTTTACCTATGGCTCCCTCTTTTCTCCTGTTCTTCAACTCAGTTTGTGTTTCATTTTAGAGTCTATAGATATTCAGTAATTTGAATAGAAACATAACATAATCAGTCCTGTACTTAATAAAAATTACTTTGGCAACTCAGTAGAGGATGAATAGAGGATGCTAGATGGGTGCTCTGTTCCCAGACTCAGAGTAAAGAGGGTAGAGGTAGATGAGATGTGCTGCAATGAGTAAAGGGTAAGTAAGAATGTTGTCAGGGTAGATGGCTGGAATGGCTATGAGCTAGGGATGAAACCAGGTAGTGGTCTACATGAATTTTTATTGACTCATTCACCAGTTAGGATGGCTCAGGACTTCCAGACTTTAATGGGAGTGTTCAGGATTCAGTGGTAGTAGTATATGTGGCAAGAAAATGGAGAGGGTGGATAGTTAGACAGGATGAGAAAATGAATAGTTATATAATCTTTACTTTTCTCCCCAAAATATGGTAAGCAGACCATAAATTAAGAATTCTTTTGCTTGGAGCAAAATTGGTTTGGGATGATAAGGAAATAGGGCTGTCATTGGTAAAATGGACACTAACCATATGTGTAATTGTACTAGGAGAGATGCCCTAGTCAGGGTTGGAAAGGAGGATGATTTGCAGGAGAGAGGTGGCAATGGAACTATTTTGGTGGCAGCCTAGGACTAAGTGACAGAGCAAGATGGTGGAAGACTACAAAGCAGAGTGCTGGTGGTGAACTTTATACTTCTGTGGAGAGCAAATAAACCACCCCAGGTGCTGGTGACCTGGGACCAAGGACAGTTGTCCAACCCAATTATGGCTCTGGGGCTGAAAGATAGAAGGAGGATTCAAATGAGAAAGTGCTTTTTTAAAATTAAAAAATTAAAAAAATACAAGGTCATATTCTCCCTAAAAAGGTAATGTTCTTTCCCTCTGCTTACATATTTTTTTCCTCAGAGGTTAGTTGGCAAATATATGACCATTGTGTAACTGTAAAATCCTTTCTGTGCCATAAAGCAGAACTAAACATTTCTAGGTTCTTGAAACCCCAACTCTCTGATTCCCCCTCTTTCTCTGATCCTCCATTTATGATTCCTTTCTTAACTGACTATTGCCTATATTAGTTATTAATGTCTGCCTCTGAATCACCATAGGTGTTGCATCATGAAAAATTCTTTGTATATTAGTTTGTTACTAGAGTTTTTTTGAGTTGGCATTTTTGTTTAATCCAGGACTTTTATGCCAAGAGGAAGTGACATTTCTGTGTAGCCATTCCTTGCCCTTTCTCTAGCCCTGCCCCAGGCCAAACAGGTTGTGACTCACCCTGAACTTTCTCTGTTACTCAGAAAATCCGTTCCTCCAAAGCAGGAAGAAAGTACATAAAGAATCCAAAGAAAGGAGATTTCATCCAATAATTGAGAATTCTAGAGTCCTGGTGCTGAGACGGTGAGTTGCTGGAGTTCCACACCCTCCTTCTCCCTGCCATAAACAAATTTGAGTAAAAAAGAAATTGTTAGAGAGGCTTTTTAAATTTTAAATTCTGTAGTTTCACTTTTAGGAGTTGAGCAAGCAGGTTACTAGTGGCTTCTGATGAAAGTCTTGGACTTAGAACCACATCAATAGAGAAGGGCACTACAGGACAGGCTCAAGGGTTTCTTCTAATTCTGCAGGGGACAGGTTCTCTGTCTGGGAGATTGTGCTAGAATGTAATGTTCTCTGACTCCTCTGATTTAGTGATAGCTGAAAGGAGAACTATTCAATCATTGTCTGCATATTTACTGAGGAAAATGACCTGTCTGAGGCTGAGGAAAAGAAATGGAAACTAACCCCCCAATGCATTTAGCAATATAAACTGGGATAGCTTTCTTTCTTTCTTTCTTTCTTTCTTTCTTTCTTTCTTTCTTTCTTTCTTTCTTTCTTTCTTTCTTTCTTTCTTTCTTTCTTTCTTTCTTTCTTTCTTTCTTTCTTTCTTTCTTTCTTTCTTTCTTTCTTTCTTTCTTTCTTTCTTTCTTTCTTTCTTTCTTTCTTTCTATAAAAATCACTTTCAATGATTCAAGACAATTCTGAAGGATTTATGATGATGAATGCTATTCATTTCCAGAGAAAGAAATGACCAGGTCTGGATGCAGATTGAAACATACTATTTCCCCCTTGGGTGTGCGTCTGTGTTTTACATGAGCCTTCTTTCACAGCATGAACAAAGCAGAAATATGTATTGCATAGGAGCACATGTATAATCTAGATCAAATTGTTTGCTGTTTCAGGGAGGGGGGAGGAAGAAGAAAATTTGGATCTCAAATTTTTGGAAAACATATCTTGAAAACTGTTGTTGCATTTAACTGAGAAAATAAAATGTTAACATAAAATCACTTTCACTGAAAAATAAAATGGAAAGATGATGCCATCAAAATCAATGTATTTCTTTAAGCTCAAAGGAAGAAATTAGGTCGAATCTAAGGGATATGGGGCAGGAGGAGGGGGAAAAATGGTAGCGTA
This sequence comes from Monodelphis domestica, assembly GCF_027887165.1. Lineage (NCBI taxonomy): Eukaryota > Metazoa > Chordata > Mammalia > Didelphimorphia > Didelphidae > Monodelphis > Monodelphis domestica. The sequence continues at coordinate 234,221,275 of NC_077232.1, forward strand.
GAAGAAAGAATTAAAAAAAGAAATTGTAGCTGTTCTTCCTTTCTATGCCCTTTGGCAAATGACCTGGAGAAGGAAGCAAGGCTTAACAACAAGGGGTTTATGAAAATTAGTCTGAGAAATCTGCCCCTTTCCCTTGTAGCTTGATAAACATGACCATAAGAAAAAGTATCAGCATTATAGAAGCACAGACTTAGAGATAGACTAGAACATCTAATCTAATCCCTCTCATTTTAAAAATGAAGAAACCGAGGCTGGGAGTGGTGGTTGTGACATGCCCAAGCTTATACAAGTTGCAGAATTCATGCAGCTTAAGCCCAGATTCTCTGATACTAGAGATGGTATTCTTTTCACTGTATTGAGACACATAGATGGCTGAAGAGTTAGCTCTGGGGAACTTTAGCCAATCAGCACAATTAGGACCATTTGATAAGACAAATAAATGAGGGAAATCATTTTCCACGTATATAGCTCAGTTAGAGTGGCATTGGGTTTTATTAAACTTCATTTCAAATACTGGATAGGTGATGTTTGACAAATTATTTAACCTCTCAATGCCTTCAGAAAACTCTAAGAAATTGCAGATAATGAAGTACACAAAAGACTGCAATGTAAAACTCAACCACTGAAGTCCATTTACTGTATATTTCCTTCTAGGTAAATTGTCTGGGATAAACTTAAGTGGAACAGGAGGCCGATTAGTGGGTATTATTTTTAACTTAAAAACTTTTTTTAAATTTTTAAAATTTTTAATTGTTTAATTTAATTTTGAAAAATAAAAATTTTAATTTTAAATTTAATAACAAATTTTCACATAAGTTTTCTGAAGTTATATGATCCATATTGTCTCTCTCTCTTTTTCCCTCCCCCCTTCCAGAGTTGACAAGCAATTCAGTCTGGGTTATATATGTATTATTACACAAAACATATCTCCATATTATTCATTTTTGTAAGTGAATAATCTTATAATCCCACCCCCCCCAATCATATACCCAAATAAACAAGTGATAAATCATATGTTTTCATCTACATTCCTACTCCAATAGTTCTTTCTCTGGAGGTGGATAGCATTTTTTTTCATAAGTCCCTCAGAATTGTCCTGGATCATTGAATTGCTCTTAGTAGCACAGTCTATCACATTTGATCATCCCACAATGTTACAGTTACTGTGTATAATGTTCTCCTGGTTCTGTTTATTTCACTCCACATCAGTTCATGTAGATCTTTCCAGTTTTTTTCTGAAATCATCCTGCTCATCATTCCTCATAGCACAATAGTATTCTATCACCATCATATGCCACAATTTGTTCAGTCATTCCCCAACTGAGGAAAATTGTGGGGGGTATTGTTTAAGGAATGCTGCTCTTTCTCCCTGCACCCAAAACATCATCATGGGATGAAGTTGGATCATCATTGGAGCTGTTGAGGAAAATACTTGAAAATGATGATATAAAACTGACACACATGGGAAAAGTAATACTTTCCACTGGAAGTATCTATTTGCATCCTTAACAATGTGACCTGTTCTATACCCATCTTTTCTAAAGCTTAGACATTGGGCACATAGAAGGGTGCTTAAAAATATTTGTTTTCCCCTCTTCCCTATATAGCTTACAACTTATCTCTGTAAATCAGGATTCTCAATAAATCCTGTTCTCAGTCAAATCCAAAGCAAGAAACAATTTAGAGGCTCTATTCCAGCCACACTAGACACTCACCATTCTCTGCTTTCAGTGCCTTTGTCTAAGTCTGTAGCAGTCCACCCCTAGCTATGGGCAAGGGAAACTGTTGGTATGTACAGATTGTCTTAGAAGAGAGCATGCTCAGTCTTGAGCATGCTCAGTATTGCACATGGCTGGGAAAGCCTCTGACCCTTGACCCCAGTTTCCCCCAGGTTAGGCGGGAACACAGGTTTCTTTGTGCTCACATGGTTAAGAGAAACCACACCTATACCTTGTCATTAACCAATGAGGATCATCCCTATGTACTGTGTATATTTGCATATCAAAGGGTATATGTAGCCCAGCAAGCTCTGCTTCTTGCTCTCTCTCTCTTTCAGGCTAGCTGATGGCTGTCCTGGCAGGAGCTTGGCCTCTGGCCAAGCTCCATCTTTAAATCTTCTCCATCTCTCTTTCATCTCTCTGACCTGTGTGGTATTAAATGTGGATCTCTGGACTGGTAAAAGCCTTTGGAAGGGTCCTTTGATCAAAGCTTGGCTGTGGCTTATGGATAATTAATAAAGACTCATTCCTGCCACCTCATATCTCTAATTTGACTCCGTCATCCCCCTCATGGTATCTAAAACTTCTATCCTGTCTCTATCTTCCTACCTTAAAGCTTCTCTCCCCTCTGAGGAAGCTTTTAAGTCCTTCCCTAAGTCTTGAATGGGATTTCCCCAATAATTCCCCTTCCCTCTAACTCTGCTTAGTGATACTCTTCAATGTCTATCTCATCTGCCAAGTTTTCCAAGATATCCTTTGTTCAACTGACCCTTCTCATCTGGCAATGATTCCCTTTATTGTAAATCTCTCTGCTTGTTCCATTTCACTTTTACCTTGTATTTCATAGTTTTTAAAATTGTTCTAGAGTCATTTAGATTTGTTTCATCCTCTGTGGATGGAGAACATTATTTTTCAGGTCTGTAGTGGCTAGCAGAAGACTTTACATATTCTTATACATTTAGACTGGATCCAAAATTTCATTGGTATAAGAAATTGTTGTCAAAGACTCTCCATATTCCAGGGAAGATATACATTTAGCCTACAATTTATACCAGAGTTCCCCTTTCAGTTCCTATACTTCTGGGCTTTTAGTAAACCTCCCCTATTCAATATGAATGGAAATATACATATATATGTAATATGTATGTCATATATAATAAATAACACATATAATATATATGTATGTGTGTATACTGGTAGTTATATACATAAATGTATATATCAAATATATACAAACAAGATATAAAAGTGATTTGCTTTTCATAAAGATAATCTAATACATAGCAATATCATTTACAATCATAAAGTTTTTCAATACTTATTAGAACCTAGCCAAATAAATAAGCTAAACCCTTGATTTGGCTTCTTATCAATCAACAGTTTTCTTCTTGATGCAATTCTTAAAATAGATATCATCTATACATCATGTTCAGCCTCCAAATTATTTCTTGCTTTGGATTTGATGGAGAACAAGACTGACTGAGAATCCTGACTCAGAGAGAGAAATTGTAAGGAGAATTCAATCTTTGGGAGGATATCTATTAAGAATGGGCCATGCATTTTCAATGTTATACCAAATATTTTGTGAACTTAGTTGACTGGAAATTATTTTAAGGTATGAGGTTATTGTGGGAATCAATTAACTCTTCTTCCATTCATTTGTGTCAATGGCATTATTTGTTCTAGCCCAATAGAAATCTCATTCATTTTGGTCAAAAGGAATTATTTCTACATCTGTATTCTTTAATTTTTTTTTGATATGTTAAACATCCTTACCCGTTCACAGCTCTCCCTTGTTTCCTCACTGTTCTCTCACCAATCCATCCATTTTTCTCAGTAATACTCCTACTTTGAAAATATTTCAATAATACAGGAATTTGCCAGACATTTTCCTGACTCTCTTGAAAATCTCATATTGCAGCTGGCATCAATATCCCAGGGGTGAAACTTTGCCTTAGAGATTCACCTGGGCATACTGAGAATTTAAATGACAAGCTCAGAGTCAGAAAAAAATTGTATAAAGGTTTTTCTGATTCTAAGACCAGATATAAATCAATGACACCTTTCAGGCTTAATAAATATTCATTGAATTTTACCCTATAGTTAACAGCATATATGCTTACCATAATATTGGTATCTATTTGGTGATAGTACTTGGAAAGGTGAGATCTGTGAAGCTATATAATGATAATGAGTTTGGAATCTGAGGTTTCTTACTTTTAGTCCTTATGGGATATCCAGGATAAGCCAGGAGGCAGAAATGAGGGAGAATAGTTCAGGCTTGGGAAGATCCAGTGGAAATATTTAGATTTTGAGAAATGAAGAGTTCAATCATGGAACGAAGGTTATGGAGGTCAGCTCTTTAATGAGCTAATGTTTTGTTGGGGAGAGGAGCAGGAATTGGACTGTTGATTTAGGATTTGGGGTGAGGAACTCCTGTTACCAATGCAAATTGACACCTATTGTGTTGCTTCCAGGCTTAGTGAGTTATTAGTGAGATTCTGAATTTTTAATTGATTTATCAGTGATCATATAGCCAATATATTGTCAGAAATGAGACTTGAACACAGGCCCCTGTTGATTGTGAAGATCCCTTTCTATCCATTAAGTAACTCTTGTGGCATAATCAAAACAGGTGAGGTTATTTCAGTCATATGCAAAGCAATTAATTTGCTCTAATTTTTAGAAAACCATGTGTTATTAATCACGTACATGCTTGCTTTGGACTTCTTTGCAGGGCAGAGTCATGGAAAGATGTTTGATCCATTGGAGTTACTTCTTTCTTAGAATATTGCCCTTTTGCATGGTGTGCACACAATCTGTAAAAAATTGTGTTGTCAGAAATGAGGTGGCTGATTGTAGTCACCAGAAATTGACCCAAATTCCTCCTGATCTCCCAGCAAACATCACAACCTTGAACCTGACCCACAACCAACTCAAAAGATTGCCCCCTGCGAATCTTACAAGATACGGCCAACTTGTCATCTTGGATGGGGGTTTCAACAGCATCTCAAAGTTGGAGCCAGAATTGTGTCAAAGTCTGCCTCTGCTGAAAGTTTTGAACCTTCAACACAACGAGCTGTCCCAGCTTTCTGACAAAACATTTGCCTTCTGCTTGAGCCTTACAGAACTTCATTTAAAGTCCAATCCAATTCAGAAAATCAGTGACAACCCTTTAAAAAATTTAAAGGTAATGTAAATATATGTCCCTTTTGTACAAGTAATACGAATGACAACAATGACAGCAACAATAATAATTACTAACATGTATGAATTTTGGGTGGGGTTGCAGAATGCTTTATATGGATTATCTCTTCAGAGTCTCACAACAATCCTATGAGATAGAGGTTTTCTTCATTACTTTTTTACAGCCGAGACAACTATAACCATGTATGTACAAGAAAAATAAAGTGACACACAAACCAGCAAATATTTCAGGGAGGATTCAAACCCAGGTTATTTATTCATAATCTGTTTCTTTTAGGTTGGTTAGCCAAATATGAAAGTTAACTGAGATAGTGCGGGATAGTGAAAAGGCATCAGGAGGCAGAAGACATCTGTTTATTTCTTGGCTTCTCTACTGAGAAATATGACCCTCAGTATTTGGTAACTCTATCTTGTTTCCTCATCTGGACAATGATGAAATGGGACTCCATGAACTCAAGGGTCCAAATCCAAAACAAAAAGGGTCAATTCCAAAACAAAAAACCCAGTTTTTATTGCTTCCTACAATTATGCTTAAGTTAGAACTGCTAGCAACTATTTAGAAAAGATGCTACATAACTAGGAAAGGACAGATGTTGACCAAATAGCATCTTCAGGTTGTTGATGAGCTCTGTGAAGTGAAGTGTGATGAGAGTGTTGGGGGCACTCATAGCAATTCCTGACTATAGACTTCAAATGGGGGTACTGAAAAAATACATACAAGTAAGGCAAAACAGTCACCTCAAAATGTCCTTTTTGTGGTTCAGACTTCAAGTATTGTGCCTCCATATCACCAATGTTTTCTTCTCAATGTGGATCAAAGAATATTGGAGTAGAATTAATGAAGGGAAAAAGTACTTAATAAGCACTCATTCTATGCTTAGACCTAGTGGGTCTTCTAGCCAGGAAGACCTGAATTCATGGCCTGCCTTTGACAATCACTGGCAGTGTTTTTTTGACAAGCCATTTGACTTAAAAACAGAAAAAGCAAACAATCCCTGCCCTCAAGGACTTCACATTTTAATGGGTTGGGGAGGGGCAGAAAACATACAGGAAATTTCAGCTCCCTGTCACCCAAGAGTGCAGCAGTAATGCAGATGGCAGGATACCTTCTTTAGTGGCATTTCTCAATCTACTGAGTCTCCTAGCTGCCCTCAAACCATGAAGTATTGAAATAATAATGATGGACTCTACTTTTGACTTTGAGGATAATGATAAGATGTATTTCAGATTATTTTTAATTGGAAGATTAATATACATGGTACCATGTTTTTGTTTTTAATTTTCTCCCTTCAGAATTTACACTTATTAGACCTATCTCACATTGGCTTATCATCTGCAAAATTAGGAACTCAGGTGCAACTAGAAAATCTCCAGGAACTTCTGTTAACTAACAACAAAATACGCATGTTAAAAAGGGAAGATTTTGATTACCTTGGCAATTCTTCCTTGAGGAAGCTTGATTTGTCTTCAAACCATCTAATAGAGGTAAGAAATGGCATTGACTTTAGGTAGACCTATGAGTAAAAGAGCCCAACTGATGAGATTCCTAAGATACCTAAGAAAGGAGGTCAGAGCCTTCCTTTCAGCTTCTCAAAACGCTTTCTTTCCTGTTATGTGCGGCTTGGAGAGAGTCTAACACATCTGCATACAAGCTACCTAGGAAGGGTGATAGAAGCCCCCGGTTTCTCTTTCTCCAATTCATGTGATCTTGGGCCAGAAATGTTACTACTTTGGTCTCAAGTTGCCTCATCTACACAGGGAAAATGATGGCCTATCAGAAACCAGAGAATTCAATTAGATGATCTTGAAGTCTCTTCCAGATGGCAGATTTATGATCCAATTAAAAGATCATTATCAACATTCTCTCTGTCTTTTCTCCTCCAAAGTAACTAATTTTGTTCTGTTCCTTGCTTTTCATAGGGGAACATTATTCATAATTTTTCAGGTGTATTTGGAATTTCTAACTGAAATAGAATTTGGGGTTAGCAGAGAGTCTTCTTAAGATTTCTTATACTTTTTATGTCAGAATTCCTTTGGAAATTTGGCAAAGACTAATAAGTGCTTATTCACTGACAGACTAGGGACATCTTTTCAGAATAATACTTTAAGTGTACAGAAACAAATACATAGAATAATAAAGGAAGCCACTTATAGGTATTCCTTCTACATCACATTTCCCCATTGAAGTTTTGATAATTATTGCAAGTTGGCATAAGAAACTAAATGGGATTTTTGCAGAAGTCACAGAAAGCCCACAAAAGTTCAGAAACTCAGAAATGCATTATATATATCATAATATAATATCAACATATTTTATCTTTTAATACCATAAGCACACCAGAATTTCTTTTATCATAAATATCCCATAAAAAAGAAAAAAATTCAGACTTCTTCTTTGGTATAAAGGGAGGGTCAAAAAATTTTATATGGATTTTCCAGATCACAGGAGTACCATACCCCTAACCTTCACAATGATCAAAGGGATGCCTGCATATTAAAATGTAGATATAACATTTAAAACACATACACAAATAATAAAAAAAAAAGTTCAAGGGCTCCAGGTTAAGAATCTTTGTTCTAGAAGTTACTCATCTTATAAATGAAGAAACAAATATTCAGAGGTTAAATGATTTGTCCAAGTTCACCCAAGACATTTTCTATCTCTAAACCCATTGCTCTCCTTAGAAAATCATTCAGCCTTTTTAATTTTTCTGAATAAGAAAGAAAGTTGGCTATTGTTCCAGCTCATTATGCCCTGAGTTAGCTAGCCTCAGTAATGAGAGGTTTGGGTTATGTCCCAATTCCTATTTCATCTATTATATTTATTTCATTCTTCTCCCCTTCCTTCCGGTTAAAAAAACAACCTGCTAATTGATGTCTGGGTGTGTGAATAGTATTTGCTGTGCTCCCCAGACCATCTTCCACGCAGGGGACTGGCTCCACTTTGTACCTCCTCATCTAAATGATTTCCCCCCTTTATTTATTCCCACTAGGAATGCTAGTACTCTTTGCTGAAGTTTTGGAAAAATTGGAAGTCTAGAATTTAGTGGGAAGTATTAGGACAGGGGCTTTGTTGGACAGGAGATGAGCAAACACTCTCTGAAATCAGATCCAATGTTAGATAAAATGAGCAGCTTGCAAATCCTTGAGCATTTAACAAAAGAGGAAGCTTGCTTTGTCCAGACACATCAAGAATATGTAATAAGGATATTGTGGCCCCTAGCTTCCCTGGAGGTGGCCCCTTCATCTCCATTTGGTGACTTACCTGGGCTCAAGCCTTCTCTAAGTCTGAGAGTCCCTGACTACACACAGCTGGGATGTTTTATGCTCCTTGAGTAGGTGGCTACATCTGCCAATCCAGTCGTTTGAGAGGAGAATTCTGGGGCAGTCAAGGAGTCTGGGGCCAAAGCAACTTACATCAGGAAAACATTGGTCTTATCACAAGTTCTTGATCTTTTCACCATGTCATGGATCTCTTTGGCAATCTAGTAAAGCCTATGGACCCTTTCTCTGATTAAAGATTTTAAAATTCAAAATATATAGGGTTAAAAAGAAAGACCAAAGGTTAATGAAAATAATGATATAATTCTCTTTTCTTCTCTTCCCATCCAAGTTGATGTAACCCCTGAAATCTGGCTCCCTGGACCCCAAGTCAAGAGAGAGATTTTCCAACAAAAATGTTCTCTTATTGTTTGACCCTAACACAGAGGTGATGCTGGTTTCATTAAGGCAATACCATTGCAATTCAAGTTCTTGTTTCAAGCAAGCTAGAAAAAATCTAGTATTGTTTGTCTGAGAACCCACTTGGCTAACTTTGCAAAGACTTCATCAATTGGATATTGGCCTCTAAATGATGATTTTTTAAAAAATTTGATTTGATTTTTAAATTTTTGGTGGTGGGGAGTGGCAACTATAGTTGTTCATGGTATGGTACATAGACCTTTGACCTGGGAATCAAGAAGACCCAAATTCAAATTCTGCCTCAGACACAGTAGTTATGTGACCCTATCAAGTCACTTAACCTCCACCATCTTCTGTTACCTCATCTGTAAAATGGGGATAAGAATAACATGTACCTCTCAAGAACTCTGTGAGGATCAAATGAGAGAATGTTTGCAAAGTGCCTCATAATCCTTAAAGTGATGTATGAATGCTAGTTATTTTTTTTAATAGTGGTATTTACCAAGGAATACAGAGGCTGTGTTCAGCATTAGAAATGGGAATGAAATTTTTGAAAAGTTTCTAGCTCTTTGAAAACAGAGCCAGGATATTTTCCATATAACATATTTTGTAATATGCTTATGCCACTATTTGCTCAAAAACATATTTTGTTATGAGGTAAGTATGGAAAATAAACAAATAAAATAAAATCTACATTCCCCCCACCCCCACCAAAGTCATATCTCCTTCAAAAAAAGTGTGAGGGCAGATCAACTTCTCAGAGCAGCAAAACTATGCCTAACCTTCTACAAAATAGCTATAATTTATAAAGCACCTACTATGTGCCAAGTACTGTGCTAACTACTTTACAATTTTAATCTCACTTGACCCTCATTATGATCCTTTAAGGTAGGTGTTATTTTCCCCCCTGATTTTAACATTTGGTGGAGCTGAAGCAAATAGAGGTCTTAAGTGACTTGCCTAGGATCCCAGAGTTAGTAAATGCCTGACAGTAGATTTGAACTCATGGTTTCCCAATTTCAGGCTCAATACTCCATCTACTGCATTGCCTAGCTTTGTACTTCTCTGAAGGACTAAACATATTGTGAAATAAATTAACCACTACCTTTTTTCTTATTTTTAATTTTTCCAGTTTTCTCCGGATTGCTTTCGGTCAATCGGGAAATTATATGACCTTTCACTGAACAATGTTCAGCTAGGGCCGGAACTCACAGAGAAGCTTTGTTTGGAACTATCAAGCACAAGTGTGCAGAGCCTCAATCTGAGCGCCATCCAACTCACCAAAATTTCCAACATGACTTTCAGAGGGCTGAACCAGACAAATCTCACCGTGCTCAACCTTTCTCATAATGGCTTAACATCCATAGCTAATGACTCCTTTGCTTGGCTTTCCCACTTGGAATGGCTTGTGCTGGAGAATAACAATATAGACCATCTATTTTCTCGTTCCTTTTATGGACTTTCCAATGTAAAATACCTGAACTTGAAAAGAAGTTTCTTTAAACCAAAAAATTCTAAGATTTCTTTCCCTAAAATAGATGACTTTTCCTTCCAGTGGCTAAAATGTTTGGAATATCTTAGCATGGAAGATAACAGCTTTTCAGGTATTACCACCAATATGTTCACAGGATTAACAAATCTGAAATCTATAAACTTGTCCAGCTCCTTTGCAAATTTGCAGATTCTAACAAATACTACTTTCTCATCCCTTGCTTATTCTCCCTTACTTATTCTTAATCTGACTAGAAACAAAATCTCTCAAATAGAGAGTGGAGCATTCTCTTGGTTGGGCCATCTGGAGGTCCTTGACCTGGGTGTGAATGAAATTAGTCAAGAATTGACAGGCCAAGAGTGGAAGGGTCTGGAAAACATAATGGAGATTTACCTTTCTTACAACAGATACCTGATACTGAACAGTAACTCATTTGCTTCAGTCCCAATCCTCAAAAGACTGATGCTCCGCAGAGTGGATTGCAAACAACTGGATGTCTCTCCATCCCCTTTCCATCCTCTTCGGAATCTGACTATTCTTGATCTCAGTAACAACAACATTGCTAATATAAATGCTGAAATGTTGGAAGGCCTGGATAAGCTGGAAATTCTGGATCTACAGCACAATAACTTGGCTCGCCTTTGGAAACATGCCAATCCTGGAGGACCTGTTCATTTCCTAAAAGGTCTTTCTCACCTCCGTGTCCTTAACTTAGAATCTAATGGCTTTGATGAAATTCCATCTGATGTCTTTAAGGGTTTGTTCCAGTTAAGAGCAATCTATTTGGGATTAAACAATCTGAATTTACTTCCAGCCTCTCTTTTTGACCATCAGACATCCCTCAAGTCCCTGAGCCTGCAGAAGAATCTGATAACATCTGTTGAGAAGGGTGTTTTTGGACCAGCTTTCCAAAATCTGACTCTTTTAGATATGAGTTTCAACCCATTTGACTGCACCTGTGAAAGTATAGCCTGGTTTGTTAGCTGGCTTAATAAGACCCATACACATATTGAGGACCTGCCTAGTCATTACCTCTGTAACACACCACCACAATATCATGGAACCCCAGTGATGCTCTTCGATATTTCTCCCTGCAAAGACAGTGCCCCTTTTAAGATGTTCTTCATCATAAATGCCAGTTTCCTATGCACTCTGATCTTTGTGGTCTTGCTTGTCCACTTTCAAGGCTGGAGGATATCCTTCTACTGGAATGTGACCATACACCGAGCCCTTGGCTTCAAAGAAATCGAACGACAGCAAGAGCAGTTTGACTATGCAGCCTACATAATCCATGCCCAAGAAGATTCACGATGGATCTGGAAGTATTTCTCCCCTATGGAAGAAAAAGACCATTCACTTAGATTCTGCCTGGAGGAAAGAGATTTTGAAGCTGGTAGACCTGAACTTGAAGCAATTGTTCATAGCATAAAAAGGAGCAGGAAGATTATTTTTGTTGTAACACAGAATCTCTTGAAAGATCCCCTGTGTAAAAGGTAGGTTAAAATGGGTGGGATGTATATGAGTTTTTGTCTTCATAAAGGCAGCTAAGTGGAGCCATGTTGCAAAGGGAGCCAGTCCTGTAGTCAGAAAGAACTGAGTTCAGATTTGACCTAATCTCTGCCTTAGTTTCCTCACCTATAAAATGGAGATGATAATAGCAACTGAGGCAGCTAGGTGGTACAATGGGTAGAAGGCTGGGCTTGGAATCAGGAAGACATCCTCCTGAGTTCAAATCTGGCCTCAGATATTTTCTAGCTGTATAATCCCAGGAAAGTCACTCAAACCTGTTTGCCTTAGTTTCCTCATCTGTAAAATGAGTTGGAGAAAGCAATGACAAAGAAATCCAGTATCTTTGCCAGGAAAACCCTAAATGGAGTGAGGAAGAGTCAGACATGACTGAAAAAATGACGGTATAACAAAAATAGCACCTACCTCTCAGGGTGGTTGTGAGAATTCAGTGATATACTGTTTTTTAAGTGCTTAGCACAGTGCCTTACACAAAGTAGGTACCTAATAAAAGCTTTTACCCTTTCCTCTGCTGCCTTTCCCTATAAGAATATACATAAATATTAATTAATTTAATATATCATTATGTACATATCTATGCACATCTACATATCTATCCACATATGTACAAAGTAGATCATACATAATGTATACTTATGTGTATGCATATATGTATATAAAGCTATATAATAATTAATAATTAAATAATGTTTACTATGTACCAAATCCGGGGCTAAGTGCTTTACAAAATTATTATCTCATAATCCTGTGATATGAGTGCAATTATTATCCCCATTTTACAGATGAGGAAACTGAGATACATACTGCTTAAATGATTTGATCAGAGTCACACAGCCAGCAAGTATCTTGAGTCTGGATTTAAACTCAGATCTTCCTGACACCCAGCTCAACCCTTTCTTTATCCACTGTGCTAGCTCCATACAATCATACAAATGCATACACACACACACATGTATATCATCCCTTTTGATTCAGATCTTTTATTCATTTTTTTGGAAAATTTTATTTAGTCAATTTAGAACATTATTCCTTGATTATAAAAATCATTTTCTATTCCTCCCTCCCCTCCCCTCACCCATCCCATAGCTGGGTATTACTTGTATCCTTGATCAGAACCTATTTCCATGTTGTTGGTGTTTGCACTAGGATGTTCATTTAGAGTTGACATCCTCAACCATATCCCCTCAACCCATGTATTCAAGCAGTTGTTTTTCTTCAGTGTTTCTGCTCCCTATTCATTTATTTTTTAAAGAAGAAACTAAAAGGAAAATAGCTTGGCATACATTTGCAGTCCCAGTGAGACAATCAGTCAAAGATGGCCAGAAACTAGTTAGTAATTCCTGATCACAGTTTAGGTGATCGATTTGGGAAATGTCGTGTGTGTGTGTGTGTGTGTGTGTGTGTTTGGAAGTCATTTGTCTGGAGATGATACATGAACTCAAGGCATAATATGATAATACAAGATCTCCAAGACAAGAAAGTCCAATGAGGAGCTTTGGGTGTGGAGGTAGGAGACTGAAGATGACATAGCAAAGGATGAGCAGTGGTGATAAGATGTGTGTGTGTGTGTGTGTGTGTGTGTGTGTGTGTGTGTGTGTGTGAGTGAGGAATAAAGAGAGTGAGAAACGAAAGGAGAAAAGAGTATCCAGGGTTAGAGGATGATGAGCATTGTCAAAATATACAAAAATCTCAAGCAGGGTGAAGTCTAAGAAAAACATGATTTGATTTTAAAGATTAAGAGATCATTGAGAATATTTTGAGAGCTTAAATGGTGGCACTGGAAGGCAAAAGGTTTGAAAGTGAGTGGAGTGAGTGTGGAGTGAGCATGAAGAGGGAGCTAGTAGAGGTGACTTACTGGTACTTTGGCGGTAAAAAGGAGGGGAGTTATAGACCAAAAGTTTGAAGGAGTGCAAAAATCAAGAAAGTTTTTTGTAATTATTTTAATTAATGGGAAGAATGTGGCAATTTCTGTGGACTACAGGGATGTAGATTTCATGTGTACATAGGGAGAGTTTAGAGAAGAAAAAAACAAGACAACAAGGGAGACAGAAAGGAATGGGGAAAAGGCACAAAAAGGAAGGTCACCTTTGCCCAGAAGTGGACTATCATTTTTTCAGACACTGGAAAAGGGATAGTTGAGAATAGAGAGGGATTCTGGAGTATGAAGTAAGGGGGGATGAGAAAGCATCCAAAGGATAGATGACTCTGCTTTTCTCAGTAAACTAGGAATAAGATATAATCAAAGAAGCATTTTAGAGTTGAAAAGATGAGAGAAGTCCTGGAACAGTTGCTCAGGGAATCATGATAGAGTCAATCAAGTAAAACAAAAAGGATCACTTCCCAGTTTGGTTGAAAATAGATCCCATCACTTTGTCATGAACCTAATCTACAGGGCTGTGTAATTTCTCCCAGTAGCTTTCAGCAGTTAGGGAAGTATGAAGCAAGAAAGAGAAGGGGGGGGGGACCCACGATTTAGTGCTGATAGGCACAAATGCTAAAGAGACAAGGGGATATGAGATTCAAAGATGGAGGACAATTGAACTAGTTGACACGAGTCAAGTCTATGCAGGGAGGAAAGTATAGAAAGTCTAGAGGAGAAATATTTTCTAGGAGAATTGGAAAAGATTGGGAGTGGTATGGTTTTATATCTGGGTTTAAATCCCAGGTCTGCCCCTTACTACCTGTGTTATCTTAAGCAAATCATTTAACCTCTTTGACTCTCAATTTCCTCAAGTATAAAATGAAAGTGTTGGACTAGATTCATCTAAATTCTCTTATACTCTATGTCTTAGGTCTTATGATTAAACAGAGTATAACAGCATTCACTTGAATGACATATATTTTATTAGACATTGTGAGTTTTAAAGTGTTGTGGCCAGGGAACTGCATCCCTGCTCCTCTGGGGTCCCTCTCTACTACTTCCTGGCATGGGATTGGTCTTGACTTGGACCAATCCCATGCTAAGGAGGGACCATGCCTCCCTACTTCCAGGCGTGGGATTGGTCTCAAGATTCCGAGTTTAGGGGCTCTAGTCAGGTGCAGGCTAGGGAAACTGGAGTTTTTTGTATTTTAAAAATAAACTTTTAAAAAGATAGTTTTCTTTCAGCTCTTAAATATCTAGAGACATAGAAGGCAGGCCATGGCATCTGAGTGGAACCATGGATAGAGCACTGGGCCTGAAGTCAGGAAGATATATCTTCCTGAGTTCAAACTAGCTTCAGAAACTTATTAGGTACATGGCTGTATGCAAGTCACTTAACCCTGTTTGCCTCAATTTCTTAATTTGTAAAATGAGATGGAGAAGGAAATGGCAAACCACTAGAGTACCTTTGTTATGAAAATCCCAAATGGGGATGCAGAGAATTGCACATGACTAAAATAACTGAACACTACCACCATTAAAGATAAAACAACATATAAATCACTTTGCAAAGGGAAAAAAGTTATATAAATGCTAGTAATAGTAGCAGTTTGCTATAGTATATAATAAAAATAGCTTGCGAGCTATGTTAATAGAGGAAGCACCTTCATTAATTATGTAATATTCTGGAGCATTAAGGGAAATTAGGGCTGATTATTTCTTTTTAATTTCAGATTTAAAGTACACCATGCAGTCCAGCAAGCAATTGAACAAAATCTGGATTCGATCATCCTGATCTTTCTTGAAGACATTCCAGATTATAAGCTGAACCATGCTCTTTGTTTAAGAAGAGGAATGTTTAAGTCTCACTGCATCTTACATTGGCCAGCTCAGAAAGAACGTGTCCATGCATTCTATCAGAAATTACAAGTAGCACTTGGAATGAGAAATAGAGCACACTGAATTTCTTTGCCTTAAAGATATGTTTATGTTAGGATGTTTCCCATTATCATGAGTTCCAGAATAGAGTTGTTCTGTGTATTGGAAGTGGCATTCTCTTATACAATTTGCTTGCTTACTTTTTTTGTTCGTGAGTGATACCTGCATTTAAAAAATAAAGGTTTTATTAATTTTTTAAATGTCCTAGTCAATTTCCATTGAATTCCCTTCCCTCATAGCAAAGAAATATGGTTAACCAAAAGCAAAGGATATGGGATTCTGTGTAAACATAGCAGCAGTCTAGACACAAGACTCATCCTCTACTCAGCACCCACTGCTATAGACAACCTAAAAAGACCAAAAAAAAAAAAAACAAACCAAATTCATAAGAACTAAGGTACTCTATACTAGGGCACAGCATTGAAGGTACATGGGATTTGGACATTTCTAAACTATAAGGGAGTGGAAAAACTCCCACCAAAATGCAGCTGATGTACCCTCCCCCACACCACCTATGGAGCCAGAGTCAGAGCAAGCAGTTGCCAGAATCAGTGAGTGAGGGGTACCTGTAGAGTGAATAAGGGGCATCTCTATGTCCTTGGGAGCTAAGACCACCAAAGACCTACCCCTCAGGGTTCCTACACCTGAAACCCCAGTAGGCTGAAGAGCGAAGATCGTGGGCTCTAGTGGAAAAATAGTACAGAGAAGGGCAGCAAACAGCAGAAGCTGTGGAGATTCCAGAGCTTGCCTCAGGCAAAATCCTTGCTCCTTAGCTCCATACATAGAGATCCTGCCCATCTCACTCAGATTTCTGTCTAAAAAGAGAAGGAAAAAACTTTACAGTGATGGAAAATTGTGCCCAGGATCAAAAACCTCCCTCCAAGAAAAACAAGAAGGGGAAAATTTTTTACAGAGGAAAAATCCAGGCAACAGAGGAAATACAGGAGGAAATTCAAATACACCCAAAACCTTCCCAAAAACAATGGAAATTGTCCACAAGCTCTTGAAGAATTTAAATTGGAGCTTATCAAAAAGATGGAAGCCTTATGGCAAGAAAAGTGGGAAATGATTCAAAGAGAAAATAACAGTTTAAAGGACAAGAACTCCCAATTGGAGAAACAGCTGGAAGCCACAAAAAGCAGGATAGAACAAACCAAAAAGGGAAAATCAAAAGATTATACTGGAAAATCAGACCTTAAAGACCACAATTAGGCAACTGGAAGACAATGATCTTGCAAAACACCAAAAATTAATAAAGCAAAGACAAAAGACTGACAAAATAGAAGAAAACATAAAATATCTCCCTGACAAGAGGACATATCAGGAAAACAGATCACGACAAGATAATTTGAGAATAATTAGTCTACCTGAAAAACCAGAAATAAACAGAAATCTTGACATCATACTACAAGAAATAATCCAAAAAAAACTTCCCTGATGTTCTTGAACAAGGGGTCAAAATAGAAATTAAAAGAGTTCATAGAACACCCTCTACACTAAATCCTCAAAAGACAACTCCTAGGAATGTAATTGCCAAATTCAAGAGCTTTCAAGCTAAGGAGAGAATTCTACAAGAAGCCAAAAGGAGACAATTCTGATACCAAAGAGTACCAATCAGGATCACACAAGACCTGGAAGCTTCCACACTAAAGGACCGCAAGACTTGGAACATGATATTCAGAAAGGCAAGCAAATTGGGTCTTCAACCAAGGATCACCTATCCATCAAAACTGACTATATACTTCCAGGGGAAAGTATGGACACTCAACAGAATAGAAGATTTCCAAGAATTTGTAAAGAAAAGACCAGAACTAAATGAAAAGTTTGATACCTAAACACAAAGAGAAACATGGAAAGGTAAGTAAGAAAGAGATGGAAAAGGGGAAATTTTTTTTTATTCAAATTTTCTTCTTTAAGGGCTACAATTAGACTAAATTATATATGTTAATATATGGGGAAAATGTTATTTGTAACTCTAAAAACTTGTATTCACTATTATAATAAATAGAAGAATCATTCACAGGAAGATATTGGGGGTAATAAGTGCTATAAGATGACATACAAAAAAAAGAAAAAGGTGGGGGAATTGAAGATGGCACCAAGAGATACACAAAGAAATAAAGTAAATAGGATAACCTTTATCACACAAAGATTCACATGGGAAGGGGAAGGGAAGGGAAGAATACTCTTATAAGAAGGAGAAGAGAGTGCTAAAATGTAATACTTAAACCTTACTCTCAGGGAAATCAGTTCTGAAAGGGAAGAGTATCTAGATCCATTGGGGTCTTGAATTCTATCTTATCCTACAGGGAAAGTGAGAAGGGAAAACTAAGGTGGGAGCACAAAAAGGAGGGAAAGAGAGGGTGGAGGGAACTTTATTGACCCTAAAAAATAAGAAGGGAACAAAAAGGGAGGGGTCATAAAGGGAAGCATATCAAGGGATGGGATTAGGGGGATTGATTAGAAGTAAACCACTGGTTTAAAAGTAGATAGCAAAAGAAGAAAAGACAGAACTAGGAGAGGATATCAAAATACTGGGGAATATACAAGTGACAATCATAACTTTGAATGTGAATGGGATGAACTCAGCCATAAAACAAAAACAAATAGGAGAGTGGATTAGTATCCAAAATCCTACCATATATTGTCTACAAGAAATATACCTGAGGTGGGTAGATACTCACAAGGTTAGAATCAAAGGTTGGAGCAAAACCTATTGGGCCTCAACCGACAGAAAGAAGGCAGGAGTTGCAATCATGATATATGACAAAGCCAAAGTAAAAATAGATCTGATTAAAAGGGATAAGGAAGGCAAACACATCCTGAAAAAAGGGAGTATAGATAATGAGGAAATATCAGTAACCAACATGTATGCACCAAATGGTATAGCATGCAAATTTCTAAAGGAAAAACTAGTGGAATTGAAGGAGGAAATAGAGAGCAAAAGTATACTAGTGGGAGACCTGAATCTACCACTATCAAATTTAGCTAAACCAAATAAAAAATAAATAAGAAAGAGGTAAAAGATGTGAATGAAATCTTAGAAAAAATAGAGTTAATAGATATATGGAGAAGAATAAGTAGGGACAAAAAGGAATACACCTTCTTTTCAGCAGCACATGGTACATTCACAAAGATTGACCATGTACTACGTAATAAAAACATGGCAAACAAATGCAGTGAAGTAGAAATAATAAATGCAAACTTTTCAGATCATAATGCAATAAAAATAATGATCAGTAAGGGTACATGGAGAGCCAAATCAAAACTTAATTAGAAATTAAATAATATGATTCTCCAAAATTGATTACTTAGAGAACAAATCATAGAAACGATTAATAATTTCATTAAAGAAAATGACAATGAGGAGACATCCTTTAAAAATCTACAGGATGCAGCCAAAGCAGTACTCAGGGGAAAATGTATATCCTTGAGTTCATATATTAACAAATTAGGGAGGGGAGAGGTCAATGAATTGGACATGCAAATCAAAAAACTTGAAAGTGAACAAATTAAAAATCCCCAGAAGAAAACTAAATTAGAGATCCTAAAAATTAAGGGAGAAATTAATAAAATCAGATGTGAAAGAACTATTGAACTAACAAATAAGACTAGAAGCTAGTATTTTGAAAAAACAAACAAAAAAAGACAAAGTACTGGTCAATCTAATAAAAAAGGAAAGAAGAAAACCAAATTAGCAATATCATAGATGAAGAGGGAAACCTCACCTCCAACAAAGAGGAAATTAAGGCAATCATTAAAAACTATTTTGCCCAATTATTTGGCAATAAATATGCCAATCTAGGTGATATGGGTGCATATTTACAAAAATACAAATTGTCTAAATTAATAGAAGAAGAAATAGAATTCTTAAATAATCCCATATTGGAAAAAGAAATTGAACATGTCATCGAAGAACTCCCTAAGAAAAAATCCCCAAAGCCTGATGGATTCACAAGTGAATTCTATTAAACATTCAAAGAACAGCTAATCCCAATATGCTACAAACTATTTGGCATAATAAGAAAAGAGGGAGTTCTACCCAAGTCCTTTCATGACACAAATATGATACTGATTCCAAAGCCAGGTAGGTCAAAAACAGAGAAAGAAAACTATAGACCAATCTCCTTAATGAACATAGATGCAAATATCTTAAAAAGGATAATAGCAAAAAGACTCCAACAAGTCATCACGAGGGTTATTCACTATGATCAGGTAGAATTTATTCCAGGAATGCAAGGATGGTTCAATATTAGGAAAACCATCCACATAATTGACCATATCAACAAGCAAACCAACAAAAATCACATGATTATTTCAATAGACTCAGAAAAAGTCTTTGATAAAATAGAACACTCATTCCTATTAAAAACACTAGAAAGCATAGGAATAGAAAGGTCGTTCCTAAAAATAATAAACAGCATAAAAAACCATCAGCTAATATCATCTGCAATGGGGATAAACTAGATGCATTCCCAATAAGATCAGGAGTGAAACAAGGATGCCCATTATCACCTCTATTATTTGACATTGTACTAGAAACACTAGCAGTAGCAATTAGAGAAGAAAAAGAAATTGAAGGCATCAAAATAGGCAAGGAGGAGACCAAGTTACCACTCTTTGTGGATGACATGATGGTCTACTTAAAGAATCCTAGAGATTCAACCAAAAAGCTAACTGAAATAATCAACAACTTTAGCAAAGTTGCAGGATACAAAATAAACCCACATAAGTCATCAGCATGTCTATATAATTCCAGCACATCTTAGCAGCAAGAATTAGAAAGAGAAATTAATTTAAAATCACCTAGACAATATAAAATACTTAGAAATCTCTCTGCCAAGACAAACACAGGAACTATATGAACACAACTACAAAATGCTTTCCACACAATTAATACTAGAACTAAACAATTGGAAAAACATTAACTGCTCATGGGTAGGATAAGCAAACATAATAAAAATGACAATCCTACCCAAACTTATTTACTTATTTAGTGCCATACCCTTTGAACTTCCAAAAAAATTCTTTACTGATTTAGAAAAAAACCATAACAAAGTTCATTTGGAAGAACAAAGGATCAAGGATATCCAGGGAAATAATGAAAAAAAATATATACAAAGGAAGGGGGCCTTGCAGTGCCAGATCTCAAACTCTATTATAAAGCAGCAGTCATCAAAACAATTTGGTACTGGCTAAGAGACAGAAAGGAGCATCAGTGGAATAGACTGGGGGCAAGTGACCTCAGCAAGACAGTATATGATAAACCCAAAGATCCCAGGTCTTGGGACAAAAAACCATTATTTGATAAGAACTGCTGGGAAAATTGGAAGACAGTGTGGGAGAGATTAGGAATTGATCAACACCTGATACCCTACACCAAGATAAACTCAGAATGGGTGAATGACTTGAACACAAAGAAGGAAACTATAAGTAAATTAGGCAAACACAGAATAGTATACATGTCAGACCCTTGGGAAGGGAAAGATTTTAAAATGAAGCAAGACTTAGAAAGAGTCACAAAATTTAAAATAAATAATTTTGACTACATCAAATTAAAAAGCTTTTGTACAAACAAAACCAATGTAACTAAAATCAGAAGGAAAGCAACAAATTGGGAAACAATCTTCATAACAAAAACCTCTGACAAAGGTTTAATTACTCAAATTTAAAAAGAGCTAAATCAATTGTACAAAAAATCAAGCCATTCTCCAATTGATAAATGGACAAGGGACATGAATAGGCAGTTTTCAGATAAAGAAATCAAAACTATTAATAAGCACATGAAAAAGTATTCTAAATCTCTTATAATCAGAGAGATGCAAAACAACTCTGAGGTATCATTCACACCTAGCAGATTGGCTAACATGACAGCAGAGGAAAGTACTGAATGCTGGAGGGGATGTGGCAAAGTAGGGACACTAATTCATTGCTGGTGGGATTGTGAATTGATCCAACCATTCTGGAGGGCAATTTGGAACTATGCCCAAAGGATGATAAAAGACTGTCTGCCCTTTGATCCAGCCATAGCATTGCTGGGTTTGCACCCCAAAGAGATAATAAGGAAAAAGACTTGTACAGGAATATTCATAGCTGCGCTCTTTGTCGTGGCCAAAAATTGGAAAATGAGGGGATGCCCTTCAATTGGAGAATTGCTGAACAAATTGTGGTATATGTTGGTGATGGAATACTATTGTGCTAAAAGGAATAATAAAGTGGAGGAATTCCATGGAGACTGGAACAACCTCCAGGAAGTGATGCAGAGTGAGAGGAACATAATCAGGAGAACATTGTACACAGAGACATACACTGTGGTACAATCGAATGTAATGGATTTCTCCATTAGTGGCAGTGTAATGTCCCTGAACAATCTGCAGGGATCTAGGAGAAAAACACCATCCACAAGCAGAGGACAAACTGTAGGAGTAAAAACACCAAGGAAAAGCAACTGCTTGACTACAGGGGTTGAGGCAACATGTCTGAGGAGAGACTCTAAATGCAGTCTAATGCAAATACCAACAACATGGAAATGGGTTCGAATCAAGAACACATGTGATACCCAGTGGAATCGCACGTCTGCTATGGGAGAGGTGGGAGGGGGGAAGGAAAAGAAAATTATCTTTGTCTCTAATGAATAATGTTTGGAAATGATCAAATAAAATATTGTTGAAAAAAGATATATAGTGAAAAACAAAATATATTCAATCAGTCAAATAGCATTCATTAAACACTAACTGTTTGCCTAGGTTTCCTTATATGTAAAATGATCTAAAGAAGGAAATGTCAAACCTCTCTGGTATCTCTGCCAAGAAAACCTGAAATGGAGTCATGAAGATATGATTGAACAAACCTATCCTGTCCTATCACTTCCCATAAGTTAATTGAAATTATTTTTCTTTATTTGAAAACATTTTATATATTCAATTTATATGTAATAACAATTTTCAACATACGTTTTCCAAAATTATAAGATCCAAATTGTCCCCTTCTCTTCCTTCCCTCCTCCCAGCAATGGTAAACAATTTGACTTGTGTTATAAATATGTTATCATGCAAAACATATTTCCATATTGGTCATTGCTATAAAGCCAAAACCCCAAAATAAAATCATAAATAACCAAATGTGAAAAATAATATGCTTTAATCTGCATTCAACTACAATGGTTCACACTCTGGAGGAGCATGGCATTTCTTTGTCATAAGTCCTTCAGAATTGTCCTGGATCATTGTATTGCTGAGAGTAGCTAAGTCTTTCACAGTTGATAATCATATAATATTACTATTACTGTGTACAATGTTTTCCCAGTTCTGCTTATTTCACTCCACATCAGTTCATGTAGTTCTTTCCAGCTTTTTCTGAAATCATCCTGCCCATCATTTCTTATAGCACAATAATATTCCAGCACCAACATATACTATAATTTCTTCAGCCATTCCCCAATTTTATGGGCATCTCCTCAATTTCCAAGCCTTTGCCACCACAAAAAGAGCTACTATAAATAAATATAAACATTTTTATAATATGTAAATATTATAGCAATATTTTTTGTTCAAATAGGTCCTCCCTCCTTTTTTATGATTTCTTTGGTATACAAACACAGTATTACCAAATCAAAGGGAATGCACAGATTTTGTGGTTCTTTGGGCCCAGTTCCAAACTGTCCTTCAGAATGATTGGATCATCTTACAACTTTGTCAGCAATGCATTAGTTTCCCAATTGTGCCATTTCCTCTCCAACATTTATTACTTTCCTTTAGTGTCAGATTGGCCAGTTGATAGGTAGGAGGTGGTACCTCAGAACTGTTTTAATTTGCATTTCTCTAATCAAGAATGATTTAGAACATACTGATATCTTTTATTTCTTCATCTGAAAGTTGCTTGTTCATATTCTTTGACCATTTTTCAATTGGGGAATGATTTGTAGTCTTTTAAATTTTACTTTGTTCTCTATAAATTTGAGAAATTAGATATTTATCAGAAAAATTTGCTACAAAACATTTACCCTAGTTTGTTATCTCCCTCCTAATGTTGATTACATTGACTTTGTTAGTATGAAAGTTTTTAAATTTAATATAATAAAAATAATTCATTTTACATTTTTAATGCTCTGTATTTCTTGTTTGGTCACAAATTTTTCCCCTCTCCGTATATCTGCCAGGTAAACTACTCTATGTTTTGCTCATGTACTTATGGTATCATTATTTATATTTAAAGAATATGCCCATTTTGATCTTATCTTGGTAGCGGATGTGAGATATTGGTCTCTACCTATTTTCTGCTACACTGTTTTCCGATTTTGCCAGCAGTTTTTTGTGAAAGAAATTAACTTTAATTATTAAGTATTTCTACCTATCCTTCCTTCAGTCCACCTATGAATAATCTCAAATCTTCTTCATCCTTAGAAACTTCCCCTTTACCCTACAAACCCACTTCTACAGTTCTCATTTTCACATGCCAGTTCCTAAAAAAAAACAAACAAAAAAACTATATACTCAATGGTTCTACTTCCTCTACTTTCACTCATTTCTTATTCTATTCTCTGGCTACCAACCTTATCATTGAACTCAAACCATCTTCTGCAAAGTCATTATTGATTTCTCACTAGCTAAATCTAAAAGTCTTTTCTCAGACCTCATCCTTGACCTCTGTACCACTTGACATTATTGATCACTCTTTGGTTTTAGTACTCTCTTCTTTTTGAGTTTTCATGACACTGCTCTTTTTTGGTTCTTGACCTATTTGTTTGACCACTCCTCAACCTTCTCTTCTGAATCATACTATGTGTTCCCTAAGCCTTTGTTTCCTAATCTTCTTCTCTTCTCTCTTCATAACTTCTCTCTAATTGAAATAATTGATTTTTAATGTAAATGACTCTCAGATCTATATATTGATCAAGGCTCCAGTCCTGAGTCATCTGAAATCAGAGAAAACTCACTTTTACTTGTTTTTGTCTTGTGTGTAAAGATTCTCTTCCCTAAAAGTTCACTGATTGTTAGGCTCTATTATTCAATTATTTCACGGTGCAGCTCTCCATTTTAAAAGTATTTTTAAAAAATAAATTAACTTGCATGATTAATTATTGGTCAAATCAATTGAATTATTAATTACTAATAAACAATTATTACTTACAACTTCTCCATATACAGATTTATTTTTCTTAAAATATGTACAACAGATTTATTTTTCTTAAAAGAATGGATCACATTCAATTACATTACTCTCACTAAATTTTATTTTCTTAATTTTATCTTAAGTGTATTTTAGTGAAGCAATTTTTTTAATTTTAAAGGTAAAAAATACAATTAAAATTTTTAAATATTTATACTTCTGTCTATTTTATTACATATTTTTAGTAGTGTAGAAATATAATTTATGAATAAAGAAATAAACATAAATTGGGGGTGCATTCTCAAAAATTCTTTTACTGATGGGGTACAAATTTTTAGAAATGGAGACCACTGTTTTAATTATTTTCTTTTTTGTTACCAACATTCATTTTTTCTACCTCCCCCATCTCCACTCATTAAAGAGAAGAGAAAAGAGAGAGAGAGAGAGAGAGAGAGAGAGACAGAGAGAGACAGAGAGAGAGAAAGAGAGAGAGAGAGAGAGAGAGAGAGAGAGAGAGAGAGAGAGAGAGAGAGAGAGAGAGAGAGAGAGAGAGAGAGAGAGAGAGAAGGGGGGGCAAAAGGGAACAAGAGAAGGAGGACCACAGGGATTTTTATGTATTATATAATCAAAACCAAACAAAACAAATTATGACATTTTTCACATCCAAAAACTACTTATTCTGTATGTTGGTCTATCATCTTTCTTGTAGGCTAATTGTGTTTATCTTCATCAGTCCTCTAGAATCATAGTTGATCACTGAATTGATAGATCTTAAGTCTTTCAAAATTATTCATTTTTATAGTATTGATATAGTATAAATTATTTTTCTGTTTTTGTTCACTTTATTCTGCATCATCTCAGACAAGTTCTTCCATGTCTTTTGAAATGATCAATTTTCTCATTTCTTATAGCACAAAAATACCACATTGCATTTACTTACCACTTTTTTTCCCCAGCTATTCTCCAAATTATGGGGAAAGAACCTGAACAAAACTAAAATTAAATATGTTTTCTTTTTAGGACAGTGTGATAGCTATTTATCTAGAGAAATATTTTACCAGTAAGTTTTACTCAAAAAACAATCAATCTGAAGAATATTTCATCGATTACAGGAGAGTTAATGGAATAATACAGAGTTTTATTTACAGGTGAACTGGGATTTGCTACTTCCAAACATGGAGCAATTGCATCATCCTTATTGTGAAGCTTTCATCTCATGTTTCTGGTTTTCTTTTCAATCCAAATAATAAAATCTTTCCTTCAAGCAATTAAATATAAACCAACAGATCTACAGAGTCAGACTTATACAATATTATATTGTATTTTCTCATATCCATAGCAATGCTCTCAGTTAAGTTAGAACTTGAATAAAAAGGATAGCAGATAAGGTGCACATTTATGAATATATAGAGTATATGAACAGTGTGACAATATAAATATTATCTCTA
The DNA here is from genome assembly GCF_027887165.1 of Monodelphis domestica. Lineage (NCBI taxonomy): Eukaryota > Metazoa > Chordata > Mammalia > Didelphimorphia > Didelphidae > Monodelphis > Monodelphis domestica. Next base: position 234,247,255 of record NC_077232.1, read on the forward strand.
TTTGTATAATGTTATTATTTAGTTATATTAGTCATGCCTAATTCTTTGTAACCTCATTTGGAGTTTTCTTGGTAAAGATAAGTAGTTTGCCATTTTCTTTTCTAGCTCCTTTTACAGCTGAGGAAACTGAGAAAGAGTTAAGTGACTTGCCCAGGGTCATATAACTCCTAAGTATGGCTGAACTAAGTATATGCTGAACTCAGCAAGATGAATATCCCTGACTAAACCAGAAGAAGAAGGAGAAAGAGGAGAAGGAAGTCAATAAATGAAGTTAGTTTAGCATGAACTGTTTTTTTATGTAGCAGTATTGGTTCTTTGTGGTAACTGCTTTCATTTTTCTACATGTTCTCTAAACACTCCATCATTAGTGTTTTCTAGAGTTTTTTCAGGATTCTTCCCTTCTCTCTTTCTTAGCCATTTTTTAAAAATAAATAAAACATTTGCCTTCTTCAATCCTACTCTATGGGGCATCTGGGATGGTGAGCCTATGATTATGATTCTGTTGCCTGGCAGGGTATTGAGGGAGATTAGGAAGTGGTCAGATTGCTGCTTTTAGTGATCAAAATAGGAAAGAGAAATCAAGTTGGCTGTGGGGTCCCAGAGTTCCAGTTAGTGGTGGTTGTAAAATGTGTGTTTTGGTATGAGAGCAATGATGAAGTAGAAGGATGCTGTGGTGGAGGTCTAGCTAAACCTTATGTCCTGAGCCTCTTCCCCTGGCTCAGTCTTTTAGACATGGGTGTGATTTTCATGTGTTTTATATTGTTTGCTTATGCCTTTCACCATGTATACATGTAGGGTTATTGCAGTCGTTCAGTCATTTCAGTCATGTCTGATTCTTTGTGACCATGTTTGAGATTTTTCCTGGCAAAGATACTGGAGTGGTTTGCCATTTCCTTCTCTTAACTCATTTCACAGATAAGGAACTGAGACAAACAGTGTTAAATAACTAGTCCAGAGTCATACTCAGCTAGTAAGTGTCTGAAATGAGTCTTCCTGATTCCAGTCCTGGCAGTCTATTCACTGTGACACTGAACTGCCCTTAAATATGTAGGTATTGTGGACAGAGCTTTTGGCTGGGAGAAAGAAAGAAAGAAAGAAAGAAAGAAAGAAAGAAAGAAAGAAAGAAAGAAAGAAAGAAAGAAAGAAAGAAAGAAAGAAAGAAAGAAAGAAAGAAAGAAAGAAAGAAAGAAAGAAAGAAAGAAAGAAAGAAAGAAAGAAAGAAAGAAAGAAAGAAAGAAAGAAAGAAAGAAAGAAAGAAAGAAAGAAAGAAAACAAATATGCCAAGAGGTGCTGGTTATTCCCTGCTAACTTCCTGGAACTTTCCTTTCTGGGAAAAGAAGGAGTATTCAAATGTGTCAAAGTACTCCTGCCAGCACATAATACAGATCTTAACACTTCCCCCATACCCTGCTAATTTACTCAACACTTTGATCATCTCCTTGGCCAAGTCGGCCTCAAATGTAGAAGGAAACAAGGACATCAGCTATGCATCAGGCATTGTGTTAAGTGTTCTACAATTCTTATCTTATTTGATCCCCACAAGGAGCCTGGGAGGTAGGTTATTACTGTCCCCATTATACAATTGAGAAAATTGAGGCAAAGGTTAAGTGACCTGCTTAGGGTAAGATAGCTAGTAAGTATCTGAGGATGAATTTGAGCTCAGGTCCTCCTAACTCATTGCCCAGTGATCTGTACATTTTGTTAACTTCCTGATTGGGTGGAGGTAGAGACAGAGACAGAGACAGAGAGACAGAGAGAGAGTCACAGAGAGAGAAAAATTGAAAGTAAGATGATTTCTTCAGCATGGGTTCTCTACAACCCTCTATAAATATGCATTATAAACATTACACATTCTGTGGGTTGTTGTAGCAAAAAAAAAAATCCCCAAACCTTTCTAATGAACAGTCTCAGGACTTTGCTAACCTGCTCCTTAGATGACAAGAACATCCCACCTAGTCAGTACCATCACACTGTAGTATTATATTTCATATCTGTCAAATCTAAAGTAGTGAAATGAGTTTGTGAATTTGCATTAGGGCAAAGTCAAGTTCCTTCTGGGTGTAGCCTAGCCATAGGATGCTGCTATTATGGGTATGGAGAAGAGGAAATTGTAAGAGAAGGTCTGAGAGAACAGAAACCACAACTGGTGGCTAATAGACTAACCTCTGCTTTTGAATGCTGCAGCAAAATCAGTTCCTTTTGAAGATGAGACAAAGCCTAGATCGGACTCTGAAGTTTGGGAAGAGTTGGGTGCATTATTATCTCTCGGAGCTTTCCCCAATAAAGTCTTTTCCTTGAGTTTCTTTCTCAGGGTGCCAACCCTAGGCAAGGTAGGAGAGAGTGATATGTTTTGCTAGCTTTCTCTTCCTAGTTTTCTCCTCCTAATTTCTTGGAGCCAGAGGTTAGAGTTGGGTGACAAATAGACACCAAAGGTGGATGGGCAGCCCTGAAAAGGGATTGGCAGACCCTCAGTCTAGAAGTGCTCCCTGCATATTCCATCTGCCCCTATCTGAAGTCTTCGACATGGAGTTCACCAACTCTGGGTGACTCTATATCACTTAGTCATTGATAGTTTGTCCTTGGCAATATCAGGAGAGCCCTTTTCCATTCTTCTGGGATAGTTATAGAAACCTGATGAATGGTTCTCTGCTGCCTAGAAGAGATAGAGTTCAGATTCCATAGCTTGATAATCAAGGAGGCTCCACAATCTCCTACTGACCTACTTTCTCTGCCATTATGCCATCTGCTCTCCATCAGAACTTAGAACTCTGCCCCTGAAACTATTCTGGGCTCTATAGATGAACTTCTTTTTTCAATTAAATGAGAGAGATTTTATTTTGTACTATCCATTAACATGGTTAGCAAGACTAATGACAACCATTTAAATTGAGATTATTACTCTTTTTCAGAGAGTACATAGATTGTAACCATTGTTAGTTCAGTTAAGAATATGGTAAAATTAGAATAATCTTGATAAGATACATGGAGGCAAAGTGAGCAATTTATCCTAATTGACTGCTAATATTTTTTCTTGGATATTCATATTTGCTGCAAGGTGGACAATACAATTGGATAGGAAATGAATCAAATTGAAGCAGAAAGAGAATTCATTGGACTGGGAATCAGGGAGTTTGGATCTTAAAGGTTTCTGCTGTTAATTAATGGCTTTGGAAAAGACTGCCACCTTTGCTAGACCTTAGGAATAACAGTATGTCCTCATAGAGTTGTAACCAATTGATCATCAGATGAGGACAGGATAATCCACCTTTGGGTATTTTATAGAGGTAAATACATCTGCTGAGGCTGGATTAAATCACCTTGGAGGCTTTTGTGATATATATGAAATGATTTGTACTTTATAAAAAGCTATGTTAATGTAATAGATAGCTAGCATTGTTGTTATAATCACATAGACTTAAAAACCTTTGGTAAGAACTTCCTGTCCCCTCCAAAAAGTTTCCAAGGTTGTGTTGCATCCATCTTATCAGCAAGATGCCTTCTAGGAACTTGTAAGATGTTTGTAAGTATCTTTAAATAAGGCAGAGTTTTTTCAAGTAGCATGAGTCTAGAGTGGGACCAGTTATTACCTATTAGGCTGGGTGATGGTTATATTGACCAGGCAGATGCCAAACCTAAAGAATCATGAGAATGAATTTGTGTCCCAGCCAGTGAAAATGAGGATATTAAGATGGGATCTCAGATGGGGAACTGAACTGATTAAGAGAGTAGAATAGATTAGAACAGGATCAATAGAGTTGAGGACAAAATAGACAAATGAAGAAGCAGAGAGCAAAGTCTGGAGCTACACCTATCATTGCTTGCAAAAGGAATTGAGGCATCATGGACCAATGGAAAGAAAGTAACCCTTGAGTCACAGAACCTAGGTACACATTTACAATTGATATTTAATACCTCCATGATGTGAGAAAGTCAATTAACCTATGAAAGTGTCCATTTCCTTTGAGATTCCTCCCAACTCTTTTTACTAAATCACAAAACTCTGACTTGGAAGAACCTCAGAAACCATATAGTCTAACCTGCCTTCATAGTAACCCCCTCTACAATGCCTGACAATTAGTCATCCAATCTTTGCTTGAAGACCTCAGGAGAATAGTAATAATAATAACTAACATGCATTTAGCATTTTAAGGTTTACAAAGCACTTCACACATATTTCATTTGATTCTCACATCTACTGGGAGGTATATGCTACTTCTAAAAGACTCTCACTTTCTATCTCAGAATCAATATTGATTCTGAGGCAGAAGAGAGTAGCAAGAGCTAGGCAATGGAAGTTATATGACTTATCCAGGGTCACACAGCTAGGAAGTGTCTGAGACCAGATTTGAACCCAGAGCTTCCTAGCTCTAGTCTTGACCCTAACTACTGAATTACCTTGCTGCCCACTAAGTTCTCTTTTTATGGATAAGTAAATTGAAGTTAAGGGAGGTAAAGTCCAAGATCATGTAGGTTGTAGGTATCTGAGAATAGATATGAACACAGATTTTCCCAATTCCAGGTTCAACACTATATCTATCACATATTATTGAGTGAGAATAAATGTATAATACAGTGGAATTGCTTGTTGGCTATCAGAAGGGGAAGGGGAAAAGAGGAGGGAAAGAACATGAAACATATAACTATGGAAAAATACTTAAATAAAAATGAAAAAGAATGAAAAAAATATATCTATCATCTATGCCATCTACTTCTTTTGGTGATGAGGAAACTATTCTCTGGAGCCAGCCTATTCAATTTTTTTTTTAATTTTTAAACATTATTTTATTTGATCATGTCCATACATTATTCACTGGAAACAAAGATCATTTTCTTTTCCTCCCCTCCCCCCCCCACCCTTCCCTCTCCCATAGCCGATGCACGATTCCACTGGTTATCACATGTGTTCTTGACTCGAACCCATTTCCCTGTTGTTGGAATTTGCATTATAGTGTTCATTTAGAGTCTCTCCTCAGTCTTATCCCCTCCAACCCTGTAGTCAAGCAGTTGCTTTTCATCGGTGTTTTTACTCCCACAGTTTATCCTCTGCTTGTGGATAGTATTTTTTAGATCCCTGCAGATTGTTCAGGGACATTGCATTGATACTAATGGAGAAGTCCATCACCTTCGATTGTACCACAATGTATTTGTGTACAATGCTTTTTTGGTTCTGCTCCTTTCGCTCTGCATCACTTCCTGGAGGTTGTTCCAGTCTCCATGGAATTCCTCTACTTTATTATTCCTTTTAGCACAATAGTATTCCATCACCAACATATACCACAATTTGTTCAGCCATTCCCCAATTGACGGGCATCCCCTCGTTTTCCAATTTTTGGCCACCACAAAGAGTGCAGCTATGAATATTCTTGTACAAGTCTTTTTCCTTATTATCTCTTTCGGGTACAAACCCAGCAGTTTTTTTATCACCCTTTGGGCATAGTTCCAAATTGCCCTCCAGAATGGTTGGATCAATTCACAACTCCACCAGCAATGAATTAATGTCCCCACTTTGCCACATCCCCTCCAGCATTCATTACTTTCCATAGCTGTCATGTTAGCCAATCTGCTAGGTGTGAGGTCATACCTCAGAGTTGTTTTGATTTGCAGCAATGTGATTATAAGAGATGTAGAGCACTTTTTCATGTGCTTATTAGATTTCTTTGGCTGCTAACTGCCTGTTCATGTCCCTTACCCATTTGTCAATTGGAGAATGGCTTGATTTTTTGTACAATTGATTTAGCTCTTTTTTTCCCAGCAGTTCTTATCAAATAGTGTTTTTTTGTCCCAAGACCTGGGATCTTTGGGTTTATCGTATACTGTCTTGCTGAGGTCACTTGCCCCCAGTCTATTCCACTGATCCTCCTTTCTGTCTCATATCCAGTACCAAATTGTTTTGATGACTGCTGCTTTGTAATATAGTTTGAGGTCTGGGACTGCTAGGCCCCTCTCGTTTGTGTTTTTTTTTTCATTATTTCCCTGGATATCCTTGATCTTTTGTTATTCCAAATGAACTTTGTTATGGTTTTTTCCAAATCAGTAAAGAAATTTTTTGGGAGTTCCATGGGTATGGCACTAAATAGATAAATAAGTTTGGGTAGGATGGTCATTTTTATTATATTGGCTCATCCTACCCATGAGCAGTTAATGTTTTTCCAATTGCTCAAGTCTAGTTTTAGTTGTGTGGCGAGTGTTTTGTAGTTATGTTCATATAGTTCCTGTGTTTGTCTTGGGAGATAGATTCCTAGGTATTTTATTTTGTCTAAGGTGATTTTGAATGGGATTTCTCTTTCTAGTTTTTGCGGCTGAGCTCTGTTGGAGAAAAGCTGATGACTTATGTGGGTTTATTTTGTATCCTGCAACTTTGCTAAAGTTGTTGATTATTTTGATTAGCTTTTTGGTTGAATCTCTAGGATTCTTTAAGTAGACCATCATGTCATCTGCAAAGAGTGATAACTTGGTCTCCTCCTTGCCTATTTTGATGCCTTCAATTTCTTTCTCTTCTCTAATTGCTACTGCTAGTGTTTCTAGTACAATATGGATTAATACAGGTGATAATGGGCATCCTTGTTTCACTCCTGATCTTATTGGGAATGCATCTACTTTATCCCCATTGCAAATGATATTAACTGATGGTTTTAGATATATACTGTTTATTATTTTTAGGAATGACCCTTCTATTCCTATGCTTTCTAGTGTTTTTATTAGGAATGGGTGTTGTATTTTATCAAAGGCTTTTTCTGCATCTATTGAGATAATCATGTGGTTCTTGTTGGTTTGCTTGTTGATGTGGTCAATTATGTGGATGGTTTTCCTAATATTGAACCAGCCCTGCATCCCTGGTATAAATCCTACTTGATCATGGTGGATGACCCTTCTGATCACTTGCTGGAGTCTTTTTGCTAGTATCCTATTTAAGATTTTTGCATCTATATTCATTAGGGAGATTGGTCTATAGTTTTCTTTCTCTGTTTTTGACCTGCCTGGTTTTGGAATCAGTACCATGTTTGTGTCATAAAAGGAGTTTGGTAGAACTCCCTCTTTGATTATTATGTCAAATAGTTTGTATAGTATTGGGATTAACTGTTCTCTGCATGTTTGATAGAATTCACTGGTGAATCCATCAGGCCCTGGGGATTTTTTCTTAGGTAGTTCTTTGATGGCTTGTTGGATTTCATTTTCTGATATGGGATTGTTTAAGAATTCTATTTCCTTTTCTGTAAGTCTAGGCAGTTTGTATTTTTGTATATATTCATCCATATCACCTAAATTGGTGTATTTATTGCCATATAATTGGGCAAAGTAATTTCTAATGATTGCGTTAATTTCCTCTTCATTGGAGGTGCTGTCCCCCTTTTCATCTTTGATGCTGTTAATTTGCTTTTCTTCCTTCCTTTTTTTAATTAGATTGACCAGTACTTTGTCTATTTTGTTTGTTTTTTCAAAGTACCAGCTTCTTGTCTTATTTATTAAATCAATAGTTCTATCACTTTCAATTTTATTAATTTCTTCCTTAATTTTTAGGATTTCTAGTTTGGTTTTCTGCTGAGGGGTTTTAATTTGATCGCTTTCGAGTTTTTTTATTTTCATTTCCAATTGATTGATCTCTGCTCTCCCTAGTTTGTTGATATATGCACTCAGGGATATGAATTTACCTCTGATTACCACTTTGGCTTTATCCCAAAAGGTTTGAAAGGATGTCTCACCATTGTCATTTTCCTCGGTGAAATTATTAATTGTTTCTATGATTTCTTCTCTAACTAAACGATTTTGGAGTATCATATTGTTTAATTTCCAATTAGTTTTTGATTTGGTTTTCCATGTACCATTACTGATCATTATTTTTATTGCCTTGTGATCTGAAAAGGCTGCATTTATTATTTCTGCTTTTCTGCATTTATGTACCATGTTTCTGTGACCTAGTGTATGGTCAATCTTTGTGAATGTGCCATGTGGTGCTGAGAAGAAGTTGTATTCCTTTTTATCCCTATTTATTTTTCTCCATATGTCTATTAATTCTAATTTTTCTAAGATTTCATTCACTTCTTTTACCTCTTTCCTATTTATTTTTTTATTTGATTTATCTAAATTTGATAATGGTTGGTTCAAGTCTCCCACTAATATGGTTTTACTGTCTATTTCTTCCTTCAATTCTCCTAGTTTCTCCATTATAAATTTGGGTGCTATATTATTTGGTGCATATATGTTGATTAGTGATATTTCCTCATTATCTAAAGTCCCTTTTAACAAAATATAATTACCTTCCCTATCCCTTTTGATCAGGTCTCTTTTTGCTTTGGCTTTATCAGATATCATGATTGCCACTCCTGCCTTCTTTCTGTCAGTTGAGGCCCAGAAGGTCTTACTCCATCCTTTAATTCTGACCTTGTGGGTGTCTACCCGCCTCATGTGTGTTTCTTGGAGACAACATATCGTAGGGTTTTGGATTCTAATCCATTCTTCTATTTGTCTACGTTTTATGGGTGAGTTCATCCCATTCACATTCAATGTTATGACTGTCACTTGTGGACTCCCTGGCATTTTGATATCCTTCCCTAATTCTAACCTTTCTTCTTCAGCTCTACCTTTTAGTCCAGTGATTTACTTTAAATCAGTCCCCCTTGTATTTCCCTTTCTTTCCTCTCCCTTCTTATTCCCTCCTTTATTTTCCCCTGTAGTCTTTTTAAAAATTCCCCCCCCCACCGTCTCCCTCCCTTGTACTGCTTCCCTCTTCACCAGTCTGTTTTTTACCCTTCTACTCCCCTATAGGGCGCAAATCTATTCTCTTCCCCAATGGATTGGATTGTTCTTCCCTCTTTGTGTCAGTTTCAAAGTACGTAAGAGTTGAGGATTTCCTATCTCCAACCTCTTTACCCTTCCAGTGCATCAATGTTCTCCCCCCTCCCGCCATGAGCTTCTTTGTGACATATAAATTTACCCCCATTTGTTTCTTTTCCCATTTCTTTTAGTCATAACCTCTTTTCTTTTTTAGCTTTAGTCATGTATATATATATACATACACATGTATATGTATTTATGCATGCATATATCTATATACCTGTTTATGTCTTGTCCTTTCATCCTATACAGTTTATCACTGTTCCCTCTGAGTGTAGTTCTTCTAGCTGCTTAGGTGATAGCAACAGTTTTTAAGAGTTGCCAATGACCTCTTTTCTTATAGGGATACATATCATTTTAACTTATTGAGTCTCTTAAAAAACCTTTTGTTGTTGTTGTTGTTGTTGTTGTTGTTTTCCCCCTCTTTTTTAATTACCTTTTGATCATTCTCTTGAGTTCTGGGGTTGGACTTCGAATTTTCTGTTCAGGTCTGGTCTTTTATTTATGAATGCTTGGAATTCCTCTGTTGTGTTAAATGACCATACTTTCCCCTGTAAGAATATAGTCAGTTTTGATGGGTATTTTATTCTTGGCTGTAGGCCTAGTTCCCTTGCTTTCCGGACTATCATATTCCATGCCTTTTGGTCCTTCAGTGTGGATACAGACAGATCCTGTGTTATCCTCACCATGTTTCCATGATATCTGAATGGTTTCTTCTTGGCAGCTTGTAATACCTGTTCTTTCATCTGATTGTTTTTGAATTTGGCTATAACATTTCTTGGTGTTGTCAGTTTGGGATTAAGTATAGGGGGTGATCTGTGGATTCTTTCAATCTCTACTTTCCCCTCTTGTTCTAGGATTTCGGGACAGTTTTCCTGGATAATTTCCTCTAGTATTATGTCCAGGCTTTTTCTTTTGTCATGGTCTTCTGGTAGTCCAATTATTCTTAAATTGTCTCTTCTTGAACGATTTTCTAAATCGTCTGTTTTGTGAATGAGATGCTTCACATTTTCCTCATTTTTTCATTCTTTTTGTTTTGTTTTATAGTGTCCTGCTGCCTTGTGAGGTCACTTGATTCTAGTTGTTTTACTCTGGTTCTTAAAGATTGGATTTCATCTTTGGCTTTTTGGTCGTCTTTTTCCTTCTGGTCTGAGTTTCTTTGAAGATTGTCTTTCATCCTCTTTATCTCGTCTTTCATCTCCGTTGCCTCATCTTTCATCTCCTTTGCTTCCAGCTGGATGATTTTGGCTTTCAGGACACTATTTTCTTGTTTTAGTTCAAGTGCCTCTGTTTCCAGATGACTTATCTTAATTTTTAAGTTCTTTTCCCAATTGTCTTCAGCCTCTCTTAGTTGTGTTTTGAGTTCTTCCACAGCCTGTATCCAATTTGCTGGGATTTCTGGTTTATTGTTTGCTGATCTCTCCCCCTCTGTTCCATTTGGTGAGTAGTAGCTGTCTATTATAGTTTCTTTCTTCTGTTTCTGTTGTTTGTTCAAATTCACCCCTTCTTTCCTCCCCGTATTTGTCTGTGCTCTTGTTCCTCTCATTTTTTTGTTTTTTGGGGACTTCTATCAGTCTCCCCTCTTGGAGCCTTAACAAAGGATCTCTTGGTGTAATCTCTGAGGGAGGATTGTTGGCGGTTTGAGCTTTCCTGTCCTCTGGAGGCTTTTGATTGGCTTAAAGTCCAGCAATCAAAGAGGATGGATGGGGAGCCTGGGCTTCCCTGTGTTCTGGAGACTTTTGATGGGATTGAGTTCAGCTTAGTTGGGCTGGGTTTACTCTGAGTTTTAAACTTCCTGGACGGGTGGAGCAGATATGGAGGATCTCTAAAGCTCTGGCCAGGCTGCCAGGTCTATGCTCCTTCTAGGCTGCCATCTTTACTTCGCCTCTAGGTTTCTGTTTTTTCAGAAGACCCTGCTCTCTAAGGAGGGAGGGGTCGTGGCTTGCCTGGACTCTGATGGCTCCTGATGGGATTAGGTTCAGGTGGTGTGGGCTGAATGATCCCGGAGCCAAAAAAAAGAAGGAAAAGAAAAGCAGCAACCTCCTCTTCCACAGTCTGTGTTGAGTGCCCAGAAACTGGCCCAGGTTACTTTCAAGGTAAGCTTTTCGGAGCAACCCCTTTGCCAGCCCTGAGTTTTCTGTCCTTTCAGTAGCTCTGAGGGCTCCTGATGGGATTGGGTTCAGCTGGTTCCCTAAAGCTGGGACCTCCCTTGAGACTCAGATGGAAGAACCCAGCCAGGGGGCTACAGGCTTCCCCCTTCTCTCTATGTTTCCCTGCCGTCTGTGTTGGGCGCCCCGGAGACTGGCTCGGGTTGCTTTCAAGGTGAGTCCTCAGAGCCCTGAGGTTCCCGCTGCTGCTGTGGGCTCAGCACTCTGGGTTGAGGGGGATGGGTCCTGGGACCTTCTTTCTGTCTACCCCTTAGATCCGAGTGATCTAGGGTTCTGGCTTTTGGGGTGTGGTACCTTTTGATCCAGGTCCAGGAGGAGGTTTCCCCAGGTCTATCCTGTTGTTCAGCTTGAATTTCGGTGGCCTAGGAGCACTCTGTTTGCGATCGGTAAGGAAGAGTTTCCGAGGTCTGAACTTTCGCTGCTTCTACACCGCCATCTTGACGGGAAGTCCCAAATTGTTTGATGACGGCTGCTTTATAATATAGTCTGAGATCTGGGACTGCAAGACCACCTTCCTTTGTATTTTTTTTCATTATTTCCCCGGATATCCTTGATCTTTTGTTCTTCCAAATGAACTTTGTTATGGTTTTTTCTAAATCAGTAAAGAAATTTTTTGGAAGTTCCATGGGTATGGCACTAAATAGATAGATGAGTTTGGGTAGGATGGTCATTTTTATTATATTGGCTCGTCCTATCCATGAGCAGTTAATGTTCTTCCAATTGTTCAAGTCTAGTTTTAGTTGTGTGGAAAGTGTTTTGTAGTTGTGTTCATATAGATCCTGTGTTTGTCTTGGGAGATAGATTCCTAAGTGTTTTATTTTGTCTAAGGTAATTCTGAATGGGATTTCTCTTTCTAGTTCTTGCTGCTGCGCTGTGTTGGAATTATATAGAAATGCTGATGACTTATGTGGGTTTATTTTGTATCCTGCAACTTTGCTAAAGTTGTTGATTATTTCAATTAGCTTTTTGGTTGAATCTCTAGGATTCTTTAAGTAGACCATCATGTCATCTGCAAAGAGCGATAATTTGGTCTCCTCCTTGCCTATTTTAATGCCTTCAATTTCTTTTTCTTCTCTAATTGCTACTGCTAGTGTTTCTAATACAATGTCAAATAATAGAGGTAATAATGGGCATCCTTGTTTCACTCCTGATCTTAATGGGAATGGATTTAGTTTATCCCCATTGCAGATGATATTAGCTGATGGTTTTAGATATATACTGTTTATTATTTTTAGGAATGATCTTTCTATTCCTATGCTTTCTAATGTTTTTAGTAGGAATGGGTGTTGTATTTTATCAAAGGCTTTTTCTGCATCTATTGAGATAATCATGTGGTTCTTGTTGGTTTGCTTGTTGATGTGGTCAATTATGTGGATAATTTTCCTAATGTTGAACCAGCCCTGCATCCCTGGTATAAATCCTACTTGATCATGGTGGATGACCCTTCTGATCACTTGCTGGAGTCTTTTTGCTAGTATCCTATTTAAGATTTTTGCATCTTTTTCATTAGGGAGATTGGTCTATAATTTTCTTTCTCTGTTTTTGGCCTGCCTGGCTTTGGAATTAGTACCATGTTTGTGTCATAAAAGGAGTTTGGTAGAACTCCCTCTTTCCTTATTATGTCAAATAGTTTGTATAGTATTGGGATTAACTGTTCTCTGAATGTTTGATAGAATCCACTGGTGAATCCATCAGACCCTGGGGATTTTTTCTTAGGAAGTTCTTTGATGGCCTGTTGGATTTCTTTTTCTGATATGGGATTATTTAAGAAAATTATTTCTTCTTCTGTTAGTCTAGGCAATTTATATTTTTGTAAATATTCATCCATATCACCTAGGTTGGTATATTTATTGCCATATAGTTGGGCAAAGTAGTTTTTAATGATTGCCTTAATTTCCTCTTCATTGGAGGTGAGATATCCCTTTTCATCCTTGATGCTGTTAATTTGCCTTTCTTCTTTCCTTTTTTTAATTAGATTAACCAGTACTTTGTCTATTTTGTCTGATTTTCAAAGTACCAGCTTGTAGTCTTGTTTATTAGCGCAATAGTTCTGTCACTTTCAATTTTATTAATTTCTCCCTTAATTTTTAGGATCTCTAGTATGGTTTTCTTCTGGGGGTTTTTAATTTGTTCGTTCTCAAGTTTTTTGATTTGCATTTCCAATTCCTTGATCTCTGTCCTCCCTAATTTGTTAATATATGCACTCAGGGATATGAATTTTCCTCTAACTACTGCATTGGCTGCATCCCATAAGGTTTGAAAGGATGTTTCACCGTTGTCATTTTCTTCAACAAAATTATTAATTGTTTCTATGATTTCTTCTCTAACTATCGGATTTTGGAGTATCATGTTATTTAATATCCAATTAATTTTTGATTTGGCTCTCCATGTACCCTTGCCGATCAATATTTTTATTGTCTTGTGATCTGAAAATGCTGCATTTATTATTTCTGCTTTTCTGCATTTGAGTGCCATGTTTCTATGACCTAGTGTATGATCTATTTTTGTGAATGTGCCATGTGGTGCTGAAAAGAAGGTGTATTCTTTTTTGTCCCTATTTATTTTTCTCCATATGTCTATTAACTCTAATTTTTCTAAGATTTCATTCACCTCTTTTACCTCTTTCTTGTTTATATTTTGGTTTGATTTATCTAAATTTGATAGTGGTTGGTTCAAGTCTCCCACTAATATGGTTTTACTGTCTATTTCCTCCTTCAATTCTCCTAGTTTCTCTATTAAAAATTTGGATGCTATACCATTTGGTGCATACATGTTGATTAGTGATATTTCCTCATTGTCTATACTCCCTATTAGCAGAATATATTTACCTTCCCTATCCCTTTTGATCAGGTCTATTTGTGCTTTGGCTTTGTCAGATATCATGATTGCAACTCCTGCCTTCTTTCTATCAGTTGAGGCCCAAAAGGTCTTCCTTCAACCTTTAATTCTAACCTTGTGAGTGTCAACCCGTCTCATATGTGTTTCTTGAAGACAACATATGGTAGGGTTTTGGGTTCTAATCCAATCTGCTATTTGTCTACATTTTATGGGTGAGTTCATCCCATTCACGTTCAAAGTTATGATTGTCATTTGTGGATTTGCTGGCATTTTGATATCTTCCCCTAGTTCTGACCTTTCTTCTTTAGCTATATCCTTTTGAACCAGTGATTTACTTTAGGTCAGTCCCCCTAGTCCCCACCCTTGAGATGCTTCCCTTTCTAGCCCCTCCCTTTTTATGCTCCCTTCCCTTCCCCCTCCTTAAGTTTCCTTTCTTTCTTGCCCTAATGGATAAGATAGAATTCAGGATCCCACTGGATCTAGATGTTCTTCCCTCTCAGATTTGATTTCACTGAGAGTAAGGTTTAAGTAATTCCACTTCACACTCTCTTCCTCTCCTTCTCATATGAGAGTTCTTCCCCTCCCCTTCCCATGTGTATCTTTATATGGGAAAGATTATTCTATTGAGTCCCCCCTATTTCTTGAAGTAAGTCTTAGTATTATCGATGGTTCCCCCCTCCCTTTTCCTTTCTTTGCCCCCACTTTCCCCAAATCTTCTTAATGCCCCAATCTTTCCCTATGCATGTTTCTTCTAACTACTCTTATGATGCTACAATTTATGAGTTACACAAAACATTTTCCCCACATATTAATATATATAATTTGATGTAAATGTAGTCCTTATAGAAGAGAGTTTGACTTAAAGAAAAAGATAAGATTTATCTCCTTTTCCCTTTCTTTCATATTTACCTTTTCATGTTTCTCTTGCTTTCTGTGCTTGGATATCGAACTTTCCACAGAGCTCTGGTCTTTTCTTAGCAAATGCTTGGAAATCTTCTATTTTGTTGAATGTCCATACTTTCCCCTGGAAGTATATAGTCAGTTTTGCTGGGTAGTTGATTCTTGGTTGGAGACCCAGCTCTCTTGCCTTTCTAAATATCGTGTTCCATGCTTTGGGGTCTCTTAGTGTGTTAGCCATTAAGTCCTGTGTGATCCTTATGGGAGCCCCCTTATATCTGAAGCTCCTCTTCTTGGCTTCTTGTAGGATTTTCTCCTTTTCTTGGAAGCTCTTGAATTTGGCAATTCCATTCCTAGGGTTTTTTTGGGGGGGATTTAGTATAGAAGGTGTTCTATGAATCCTTTCTATTTCTATTTTGCCCCCTTGCTCCAGAATGTGGGGGCAATTTTCTTCAATAATCTCCTGTAGAATAACATCGAGGTTATTGTTTATCTCTGGTTTTTCTGGGAGACTGATAATTCGGAGGTTTTCTCTTCTCCCTCTGTTTTCGAGATCGGTGACCTTCTCAGTGAGATAGTTTATGTTTTCTTCTAATTCATTAATTTTTGGGGTTTGCTTTATTGATTCTTGCTGTTTTATCATCTTGCTTTCTTTGATTTGCTTGATTCTGGTCGTTAGGGACTGGTTTTGCTTTTCAACTTTGTCTGCCCTTCTATTGGATGCTTCAAGTTCTTTTTCCAATTGAGCAGTCTTATCTGTCAGGCTGCTGATCTCTTTCTCCCATTTTTCTTTCCAGTTTTCCATCTTTTGGATAAGTTCCAGTTTGAGATCTTCCAGAGATTGTTGATAGTTTCCATTTTGGGAGGCATGTTCTGATTTTTTTTGGATTTCCTCCTCATTCTCCTCTTTTCCTTGGGTACTTCCACCATAAAAGTTTTCAATAGTCACTTATTTCCCTTTCTTCCTGGAGGCTTGATTTTGGGCCATGTGAGCCATCCCTTTGGTGGTTTTATTCCCCTTTCCTTTTTGGTCTGGGGTCTGGGTTATATGGGTGGTTTTTCTGTGAATTTAGGTTGCTTCAGACTAGTTCTTCCCAGCCTCCGAGGTTTCTTAGAGAGCTGGGTCCCTGATCACAGCCACACTGCCCAGGTGTTCAGCTCCGCCCAGATAATCAGCATGTGGTCCTCCCCTGGTGTTTAGCTCTGCGGAGATGTTCAGCGCAGCCGCCCCAAGTACAGCTCCACTGACCCCTCGTAATCAGCGACGGATTCTCCAGTGAAACCGCCCTGAGACGTTTTTTCCTGGCAGTCCCCAGATCCCAAAGACCCTGGAGTGCCCCCCCCCCCCGACAGAGACGTTCCCCTCTCACTCGCTGTCCTGGTGAGCGCTCAGGTAGCTCACTCTGGTTTGGTTGGGGAGTCGGGGTGGGGGAAGGGAGGCTCAGTTCACTTTTCTGTGCAAGCTTTTCCTCCTTCTTATTATAGTGTGCAAATGTTCAAGCCCCATGTACCTTCACCTCCGTGGAGTACTGGGAGTACTGGGGTGTCCTGTTCCTCCAAAGGTGATTTTTATGCTCCTTTGATGTAGTCTATTTCGTTCGGTTCTGGGGAAAGGAAGCGTGTGGCATCTAGGTTGCAGCCATGCTTACCCGGAAGTCCCCGATGAACTTTTTTTTTTTAAATAATATTTTATTTGATCATTTCCAAGCATTATTCATTAAAGACAAAGATCATTTTCTTTTCCTTCCCCCCACCCCATAGCCGATGTGTGATTCCACTGGGTGTCACATGTGTTCTTGATTCAAACCCATTTCTATGTTGTCAATATTTGCATTAGAGTTTCGTTTAGAGTCTCTCCTCTGTCATGTCCCCTCAACCGCTGTAGTCAGGTATAGATGAACTTTTGTCTCATCTATTCAGGAACCAGGATTCCTCCTCACTTACTAGTTATCAGCTTACAGAAACCCTCCCCCTACTTTCCAGCTCCCCTTGAGGGAAAGCTTTATCTTGCTTGTATTTGTATATCTAGTCCTAAGCACATAGTAAGCAATAAACTCTCTCTCTCTCCCTCTCTCTCTCTCTCTCTCTCTCTCTCTCTCTCTCTCTCTCTCTCTCTCTCTCTCTCTCTTACTATATCTATCCCTCCTATCTGCCTATCTATCACTATCTCTATCAATCAGTCAGTCAATCAATCTGTCTTTCTAAATATGAATTTGATTATTGATTCCTGACGTATAGCTAGGAATTTTGTTAATCATAATTGTAACCTTTGTAATCAAACTTTCTCATTGTAACTAAGCTTTAAGGTTTTGAAGCTTAGAGTATGATTGTGCAGATCTAATGCCAACCCTATAATGAGCAAAAACAAGATGGCATTTGAGGAAGATAAGAAAGATGGATGATCAACTTGGTCACAAGATGTTTTCCTAGTGTTGGATCCCACTGGTACAGGGAATGGTAGATAAGAGACCTTTTGGAGAATGTTCTGAGGAGATTGATTCTATGCCCCACTCCATAACACCATGAACTCTGGAAAGTACCTGGTCTAGGAGGGTTGGTTCTTATGAAAGAATGTTGGCCTACTTGGATTTTCCAGTTACCATGATGCCTAGAGGACATTGTCCTGGTTTGGGTTATCTTGTCATCATGATTGGTCAGCTGACCAAGAGCATAATTAAGAACCAATCACAATCTTAGGTTGGGGGGATTTGTAGACTTTATGTAACCACTAAACTCTATTAAAAAGCTATTCTGTGTCAAGGATCTTTGATCACTAAGGGACCATTTACCTTTATTACCAGTAACCTTTAGCATTGCCAATAAATAGAAAAAGCTCAGACCTGTTGTGCCTTAGACTCTTATTCTCACTGATTGATTGCTACATAAACCAGCATTCTGTTCCTGCTAATGATCTATATAAATTACATCTCAATCATGCCATGGGAGGTGATAAGATCACCAAGCAAAGTAGTATAGAGAGAAAAGAAAAGGGGAACCAGAACAGAACCCTGAGGGACACATATGTAGAGAGGACACAAATTGGATAAATATTTACAAAGGAGATAGAAGAGTAATCAGATAGCTAGGAGGAAAACCAGGGGAGAGTGGTGACCTAAAAACCCAGAAAAAAAGAGAATATGAAATATCAAAGGCTATAGAGAGGTCAGAGAAGACTGAGAAAATATCACTGGATTTGTCAATTAAAGATCATTGGTAATTTTTAAGAGAGCAGTTCTGGTGGAATGATGAGGTTAGAAACTGATTATAAAGGAATAAGTAAAGGATGAGAGAAGAGAAAGTGGAGACATCTATTGTAGATGGCTTTTCAAGGAGTTTATCTACAAAGGATGGAAGAGATATAGAACAACAGTTAGCAGGGATCAGTATGAAATGAAGCTATAGAAAAGGAGAGATTGAAAAAAAGTGAAATGGGCAGCTAGGTGTCTCAGTGGACAGTATACCAGACTTGGTTTCAAATCTAGCCTCAGATACTTCCTAGCTATGTGGCCCTGGGAAAGTAATTTAACCTCAATTTAATCTCAACCTTTTCTGCCTTGGAACCTATACTTGTATCAATTCTAACAAAGAAGGTAAAGGGCTAAAAATAAAGAAAAGAACTGAGGATGTCAGAGGGGGCAATTTGTTGGAAGAGACAGGTTAGAGATGGAATCTCTTTTAGAAGTAGAGGAATTAGCCTTGGAAAGGAGTAAGATTATTTTGTCATAAGTGACAGGGTGAAGGAAGTGATAATGGAAGAAGGCACCTGAGTGATAGAAGATGAAGAAGAGGAGAAAAGAGGGAATTCAGAACAAATAGCCTTAATTGCCCCTCCCCACCCCTAGAAAATATGAGGAAAAGTTTAGAAGAGTTGCTGTAGAGAGGGAGTGGATAAAAGAGGTATATAATAGGATTGCATGGCAGCAGAGAGGGTCCAGTTGAGGTCCTATAGTTTAAATTTCTAATGGGCCCAGTCAGAACAGCTGTATCATTTTCTCCACTTTTGTTTAGCAGCACATGGGTAGAAGAAAAGGCAAAGAGTGGTGGGTGTGATCCAAGGTTAAAACCTGATGGGGCATAATCAGCAATGTGATGGTGGGAAAGCCATTGTAGATTTGAAATCAGATGAAAGGTTTGGAAGAATTTCTATTGAGAGTTGGATGAAAAGTTGATGGAAAAAAGTATAGTAGAATTGCTGATTAGCCATGAGAACATAGTTGATGTTGTACGACATAAATTTTCAGTAGACCAAATCAGAATAGTTGCTTGATTTTCTCAAATTTCATTCCAAAGCTCTTGTGTAGGAAGGAAAGTGGTGAATGGTGGCAGTGATGGAAGGCTGAGTCTTGGCAGGGCAAAACTGAGAAGACCATAAAGGGATTAGAGCCTCAAGGGAAGAGGGGAGCATAAAGTTGAATTGGTTCACCAAGGTTTCCAAATGGGGACAAGAAGAGAAAATAATTAGTGCAAAGGGGACAGCCTGGGGGATAATTGAGGGTCAGAGGACTGGAAGATACATTTATATGTGATGGCAAGATTAAGGGCATGACCATCTTTTGTGTTTCAATGGTACAAGGGAAAACAGTAGGAAAAGAAGCCTATTGAGAAGACTAAGAAATCTTATGCTCAAAACAAAAATGATATAGTTAAAATTAGAAGGAAAATTTAACTTGGGAATATCTTTGCATAAAATTTCTCTGATAAGGGTCTCATATCTAAAACATATAAAGAACCAATTTGATTTTACAAAAATAAGAGCCATTCCAGAATGGTAAAAGGATATGAACAAGTAGTTTTCAAAGGAAAAAATCTAAGCTCTCGACACATACATGAAAAATGTTCAAATCACTAATAGAGGAATGCTAATCAAAACATTACTGATACCAATTCATATTCCTAATATTGGCAAAAATGACTAAAAGGAAAAGGAAATTATAATTGTTACATGGCTTGCTTAGGAAAAAAAAATAACAGGTTTACTAATATTGGATCAGTAGTGAGGCTGAATGAATGGACGGTTGGTTACAGCACTTGCAGAAGCAGTAGCCAGACTATATTTCCTGGGATGGCTTCCCAGGATTATGGTTGAGGATGCTGGACTGGAAGCATTGACATTACCCAGGCTCTCGGGTCCAGTCTTGGACTGTCTCAATTGAAAGGAAATGGCAGTCAAAGTAATAATGACTGCCTCACTAGATTGGGACATGCTACCTACTGTTTTCAACAGGGAGTTTTTGGTACGTCAGCTAGCCTCATCTATCAAACTAGTTTCTGCTTCAAAGACAGATAATTTCTTAAAAATTTATTTTAAGGAATTTTTCCATAGTTACATGATTCATGTGTTTTTCCTCCCCTTTCCCTCCCCCATCCTGGAACCAACAAGCAATTCCACTGCTTTATACATGTATTATCACTCAATAACTATTTCCAAGGAAATAGGGCAGAGAAAATAATTTAAGACCAAGCTAGAAATAGAGAATATCACAAAATGTAAAGTGAATTATTTTGATTACATTAAATTAAAAAAGGTTTTGAACAAACAAAACCAATGCAAAACTAATCCAAATAGGGCAGAGCTATAGCTTTTTGAGTAGGAGAATTACTTACTTAGATCTGTGCTTTAGGAATATTGACTTGGCAGTTGTGTAGAAGATGGAATAGACAAGGAGAAGATGTGACAAAGAGACCAATGGTAAGTCTACTTCAGTTCAGGAGAAAGCTGATAAGGGACTAAAGAAGTGAATCTAGGAGTGGAGAGAAGGAAATGAATATGAACTATTATGCAAGTAGGTTCTATGAGATATAGAAAGTGATTGGATGTAGGGGTGAGAGAGTGAAAAAAAGTGGAGAATGACTATAAGATTTTCAAACCCAGGTGAGTAGGAGGGTAGAGGCCCCTCAAAAGAAATAGAGGCATTAGTAAGAAAAGTGGATTTGTATGTGAGGGGGAGAAGTAATGAATTCTGTTTTAGATAAGTTGTATTTCAGATGCTTTTTGTTAGGAGAGTAGTAAATTATCTATACTCCTCAAATAGGTTGAGGTAAATAATTGCTGGGAAGTACAGAGAAATTACTAATAACAAAATTTTTATTATGATGCCAATGGAGCTGAGTCTATTTTTCTCTTTTATAGTTTATGTACTTTTTATTGAACTTCAACTGCAGAAATGTGAAAAAAAATTTATTGACTAAACAGAATGTAGATTGGAAATCTTTGCAAAGCTAATCTTGCTTCCTTAAATATTATGGTAATATCTGTTTCCTAAAACACTGTGTGGTTATCCTGGGCTTCCAGTTCAGTGTTGTTTGAGACAGAAAATCTAGGTCTATAAATATATAGATATAGATATAGAAGTATACATATATTTCACACACACATAGAAATATACAGGTATATATACTTAAATATTTACATATATATGGTATCACCAAAGTCTTATTGCAATTTTAAGCTTTAATAGTTTAATATATGCATTCCATGCATGCATATAAAACTTCCTTAGGAAGCTATTCTATTGATTTATTTTATTGTTTTTTTTATTATTTAGTCAATTTAGAACATTATTCTTTGGTTACAAGAATCATATTCTTTCCTTCCCTCCCCTTACCCACCCCTCCTGTACCCGACGGACAATTTCACTGGGTATTACATGTGTCCTTGATCAGAGCTCATTTCCATATTGTTGATGTTTGTACTAGGATGTTCTTTTAGAGTCTGCATCCCCAATCATATCCCCCTCGACCCATGTAATCAAGCAGTTGTTTTTCATTGGGGTTTCCACTCCCACAATTTCCCCCCTGAATGTGGATAGTGTTCTTTCTCATAGATCCCTCCAGGTTATTCAGGATCACTACATTGCCACTAAAGGAGAAGTCCATTACATTTGATTGTACCACAGTGTTTCAGTCTCTGTGTACAATGTTCTCCTGGTTCCACTCCTTTCACTCTGCATCAGTTCCTGGAGGTCGTTCCAGTTCACATGGAATCCCTCCAGTTCATCATTCCTTTGAGCACAATAGTATTCCATCACCAACATATACCACAATTTGTTCAGCCATTCCCCAATTGAAGGGCATCTCCTCATTTTCCAAAATTTTGCCATCAATTATTATTATGTTTTAAATAAAAACTCTTACCTTCCATTTTGGAATCAATACTGTGTATTGGTTCCAAGGCTTAGAAAAGTGGTAAGGGCTAGGCAATGGGGGTAAAGTGACTTGCCCAGGGTCACCCAGCTGGGAAGTATCTAAGATCAGATTTTAACCCAGGACCTCCTGTCTCTAGGCCTGGCTCTCAATCCACTGAGGTATCCAGTTGCCCCCTACTCTATTGATTTAAAAAAGTTAGATAAGCAAAATCTTGCAAAACCATTGGACTGCTTAAACTTACAAAACTTCAACTGCAACATTGCTGAGGAACACTTAATAGGAATGTCTAAGGTTTTGGAGTAGAAAGAAACAATATAGTTCAGCTCTATCTCACTATTAAAGATCCTAACTAACTAATCAGTTAAACAAGTTGTAAATATGTTTTAGATTTCCTTACCAATGAAAGTGAAAGGCTTCAAAATTCTCAGGTGGAAAGCAAAAATGGAAGTGGAAAACTTACCCTGAAAGCTTCCTCACCAATAATAAATCTCCTGAGTAACATGGATAGGTTTCAAATTAGGTTAAACAAACAAAGAAATCAGAACAGTGGTGTGATTTTTTCTACTTACATTCATCAGGACATGTGTAGGAGTTAAGGTAGTAAATTTTCCAAGATTAATTCTTGGCAGGTAAATTAATGAGATGATTTAAACAAATGTAATATTAAATCAATTCATTATCTATATTACTCTTCAGTATAATGTTTTTTCCTTCTTTATCTCTTTTAATTAAGTATATATTTTGCTATTGCCTTCTGTGAAATCAAAATTACTATCCTTGCTTCTTTTGTGTTTAGATCAGAAATGATAAATTGTGCTTCACCTCTTTATTTTAACTAAATGTGAATCTTTATGTTTTAGATGGGTTTTTTGTATATTATTTAATTTTATTTTCTGACTTATGGGTGAATTCATTCCATTCACATTCAAAGTTATATTATTTCTCCTTTTAGACACATGCTATTCATATCTACCACCAAATCAAAATACCAATACCAGAAGAATATATTATAGAAAAACAACACTCTCATAAAAAAAGGAACAATGTATACAACGTCCATTTTGAATTTTGGAAGACTGATGATGGAACATTGTCTCTATTATAGAGAGTTGATAGACTTAAGGAGAATAAGACACATTTTTTTTTAACAGATGTTGAGGGATTTTTTTTTGCTTGACTATACTTATGTTATAACATTATTTTCTCTTTTGTGGTATAGGGATTGGAAGGAAGAGAAAATAAATTTCTATTATTTTTTTTTAAATCCTTACCTTCCAGCTGTAAAAGGGAATTCTTTGTTCTTTCTGAGTTTACACTTGTGAAAGGAAATCCTTTATTCCCTTTGTCTATTTTGAGTTGACACTACCTTAAGTACACCTACTTAGATTTTGAAGATAGGATTAACTCTCCTTTATTCAATTTTGAATTGAATCATCAAAATATTGAACACCCTACTTAGTACTTTTGAATTGAATCAAGAAAAGATTGAATACCCTACTTACTACTAGGTGAGAAGCTAGCAAAGTACTTAGAGAACTCATGTCACTTACTTAGAAAATTCTACCCTTTTAACTCAGTCCCAAACTTTTGAATCCTTTGATCCCAGTTTACAACCTCAGAAACTCAATCAGCAAGGAATCTGTGAACCCTTTTGATGAGTATTCACCCCCTCCAGAAGGTGAAAAGTTGATTCCACAGACACTGCCCCTTGGTCAATGCTAGACAATTTGAAAACTGTGAATGGCCCCTGTGAAGAGGAGCAGGGATAAGAAATCACCATAAAAACCATAAAAAGCTCAATCCTTTGGCTTGAGTTAGTCTTGTGAAGATAGTCTCTTGACTGGAGAGAGTCTTCAAGGGAGCTTAGCTGGAGACTGGGGCTTGGATCATGGGCTTGGAGCTTGGCTTCAACTTGGATTCTGACCCCTGGACTACTTAGTGGGGTGAATGAAAGGCTAACTCCTTTCCAAATTTCTGGAGAAACTAGTTTCCACTACCAGCCTTCCTGGTTGAGAGCTAATTAATCTCTGCCTGGATTAAGATAGGATAGATAACTTTTCTATCCCCTTTACATTTCTCTACTTTATTCTTTCCTCTCTGTTTTGTAAATAAATTTCTGACTTAAGATAAAATAAATATTGGCAACCACATAATTTCATACAATTATTGTCCAGCCATTATTTTTCACCTTTACACATCTTAGAATCAATTCTGTGTATTGGTTCCAAGGTAGAAGAGTGGTAAGGGCTAGGCAATGGAAGTCAAGTGACTTCCCCAGGGTCACACAACTGGGAAGTGTCTGAGGTCAGATTTGAACCCAGGACTTCCTGTCTGTAGGCCTGGCTCCCAATCCACTGAGCTACTCAGCTGCCCCATCTATTATTTTTTAATAGAAAAGTAAGGCAAATTCCAAATATGTAAAATGTTATATGCACTCTCAGATGAAGTATTGTTAGAATTTTATTTAACTATTTTGTTTTGTTATAAAAGATCTCTCATGAAATGGAGTAATCTGTAAATATTTAAAATGTAAAGACAAAATATATGCATACGATTTTTTGAAAATAATTTCCATTAGGCAGTTGGTGATGTAGTAATGGAACTCAAGAGAGAGAGATTATGGCTGAATATATTGTAATGTCCTCAGAGAAGAGGAGAAACTAGCCTAAATTTCTTTTCCTTATAGTCAGCACCTTTCACAATTAGGTACTACCCTTTCTTTCAAATCTAGTCTCATTAAATCTCTTCCACGAGCTCAGTGTTCTAGTCAAGAAACTACTTTGTCCCTTCCTTAAATCCTCCCTACAATTTTTCATCTCTAGGCCTTTGCTTATGTTGTTCCTGATGCCTATGCTATTTGCCTATTAATCAGTCAAATGTTTAGTAAGTGCTTACTGTGTGCCAGTGTGTATGGGGTGTTCAGGGAGGGGTAGTATCTCTGGTATGGAGGGCTTGTCATGCCCTTCTAGGGCAGCTCTCCAGCCTCAGACCCCCACCTGACACCCAGCTCTCACTTGTGGCTCCTAGTAGCTGTTAGCATGCAGCAGCGGCCACACCCTGGGCAATGGCTTCGACAGGTTGGCTAAACCTTGTGAGGGTAGCCATCGGGTCATCGACCCCTGGTGAACCAGGGCTTTGCTCACCCAGCATGTGAAGACTGCTTTGGCTGAACAGACAGAAGAAACCAATAAGAAGGTTCAACGGCTGAGATGGCAACACAGCAAAGCACTGTGGAGTGCTTAGGGCATGTTGGAGCAGAAAAGACAACAAGGCCATCCAATGCAGCTGAGGAAGTCTCCAGGTGTAACGACTTTTTGTGCCACTGGACCCAGGCTTCCAATGCCGGGAGAGTGGGACTGTCTCTGTGCATCGACTTTTCCACTTAAATCTCCTTCACGCACAAGTGTATAGATGAAAAAGCACAAAGACAATCGTCATCCTCAGTTACCGAGAGACTACTACTACTGTGTGCCAGGCAAATGATTGCTCCCTTACCTCTCAGCTCTCCTCTGCTTTGGATCTGAAATAACATCTTGCTTTGTACCTCTTAACTGGAGTGACAAATAATCTGGATAACAAAAACAACTGTAGAAAGCAGAAAGGTTGCTCTGTAGTTAGTGGCCCTTGAGCTGGGCCATGAATTGAAGTAGGGTTTCTAAGAGGTGGATATAGAGGTCCAAAGAATATGACTGCTTGATGGGGGTGGGAGGACAACCAAAGGAATTGATCTGATAAATGGAATATAATATGGTAGGCAGCACAAGTAAGGCAGGCTGAATGGAGCCCCCAAGTGAGAGGAATGATGTGTAATTGCAAAGGACCTCTCTGTTGCTGTTTGGAATCCACTCTGCCTCCTAAAGGCTCAATTCTTTCTTTCCCCATCATCTAAGTTAAACTTCAGTCTTTTCAGACTGGGAGTCAAGAAAGAAGAGAGACTAGAAGAGCCCTTTTGTCAGGAAACTTCCAGGGTAACCCAAACTATTCAAACTCTGCTCTCCTCTCACAATCCGCCCTGTGGCAACTCCGGGCTTCACCTCACCCTCACCCACCCAGTCCGACCCCTGTCTAGTGTAGGGGTAGGACACCGGGGACAACAATTCATATTTCTTTAAGATACACCAATCCAGTTGGGAAACCTCTGCATCCCCAGCGGACTTCATGTCTGGTGCCCAATTAGCGGTGACTTCAGTTTTTGTTTAGCTTAGCAACCGCCTTCTCTTTCCCTCTGCTGGGTGTCACCTGTGGAGGCCCACAAAGGGAGCGGACTAACAGTGGCGGTGACGACGACGACTGCAAGTGCCAGTCCCTTTGGACACATTCTCACAGCAGCCAGGACTTCCTGCCGCTCAGGCTACGGGCTTGTACCCCACGGGGAAGCCAGAAGCTTTGCTGCAGGAGAGCGGGAGAGACGCAGCTAAGTGCTCTCTACTACAGAGCGCCAAAGAAGGAGGAAATCGGATTGACTGACTGGTGCCGCAGCCCTGACACATCCCTATTTTTCCCAGTTCTTGGAGATAGGGGACCTGGGGAGAAGATCAGGGAACTGGAGTTGGAGCTGTTTTGCAGAGATATGAGGAATTGATGTATACAGGGTGCACCTTTGGTTAGGAGCGGGAGGAGCAAGACGCACCCAGCGTCAGTAATCCACGCAGCTTCTCTGATGCTGTCTCTGGGCCCTCAGCATCCCTCTCCATGGGGTGGCAGATGGAGCTCCGCTGCCAAGGATAGGCTCTTTGCACCGTCATCAAACTCTGGGCTTCTTCAGGACACGGCCTCTCAATTCTGAGATATGAAGGTCGCAGTGTTGGACCTGGGGTCCCTCTTTGCCAAAATCTTCAAAGCCTCTGTGCAGCCACCCGCAGTCGCCTCGCCCGCAGCTACTGCCTCCTCTAGCAGCTCCTCGGCTGTGGCTGCAACTGGTCCGATGGGCTCTAGCTTGGGCAGTGCAAGCAGCACCACCAGTACCGGCCTTGGGGCCGCTCAGACTGTCACTCTCTTCCCCACGGTGGCCCCTAGATCCCCAGCCACTCCTAGGATACCCTCTGAATCGCTTCCTTCCTCGACCACCCTTCACCCTCTCCTTACCGCCTCCTATCCTAGAGTTTCCGCGGTAAGAAAAATAGCAGAAACAGCGGGATCCCCATTGTACTTGCCCAGTAGCCCCAGAGCAGCGAAACTCCAACCCCTTCCCCAGTCCCTATCTTTGCCCTTACCCCTGCCTCATCCCTTGTCCCAATCTCAGCCTCTGCTTTCATCCCAGTCCCACTCCCAGACTCAGCTTCAATCCCTCTCACAGCCCTCTTCCCAACCTCATCTTCAGTTCTTATCTCACCACCAGCCCCAGCAGCAGTCCCTTCCCCAACTTCCACCTGAACCTCATCTTCAACCACTGCCCCAGCTCCAGTCTCAGCCCTTCTCCGAACCTCAACCTCAACTCCTGACCCAGCCCCTTCCTTTTTCCCAACCCCAGGCTCAGCTCCAACTCCTTCCCCTTCCTCAGACTCAGCTCCAGCCTCTTGCCCAGCCCCCCTCCGAGGCTCAGCTACAAGTCCTAACCCATCCTCAGCCTCAGCTCCAGCCCCTGACCCAGCCCCAACAGCAGTTTCTCCCCCAGCCCTTGCCTCTTCCCCTTCTCTACTCTCCAGTGCAGGCCCTTTCCCGGGGAGGCAGTAGTGGTGGTGGCAGCTGCAGAAACAGGAGTGGGACTAACTCCCCTGCTCTTCCTCTTCCCCTGGCCCTATGGCGGCCTCCCCCCGGCCCCGGTGGGGTCGGAGTGGTCTTGCAACCCATTACTGGCACGGGAAGTAGCAGCAGCGGCTTAGTGGCAAGCCCGGCTAGCTCTCCGCACCATCCTGGCCCCGGAGAGCGAGAGCCAGGTGCTTGGATAGGACCGGGCCCGGGCTCTAAGACTCTCTTCTTCACTCTCCCTGACATCGGTGAGGAGTGGGGGACGGACATTGAATCAGAGGAAGATGGTAGCAGTGAAACGTGAGTTACTTAACCTTTACCAGGAATTCTCCCCACCTCTCACCCTCGTCTTTTGGGATCTTCCTCAGCATCTTCCCTCCCAAGTTTCCCAATAAACAGGCTATTTGATCTTCCCAAACTGAGCTATACTTCATTCTTTTCGGAGTTCCTGCCCGGCAAGGCTTAGGGTGTAGTGGGAGCCCTCCTGGTAAAGTTTACCTCCACCTGGCCCTATTCTTAATCGGGGACCAAAGGGAGAAGGGAGGGGACCAGGAAGAAGAGGGAAAGACGTTTTCATTTGTTTGTTTTTGAAGCACTGACATTTATGTATTTGCACTTGCTACTTTAATTTATATTGTCTTCTTGTTTTCTTTGGGCGTTTATCTGATGCTCCCAAGCTATGAGAAACCATTTCTCTTCCTTAGAAATTGGCAGGAGTGACTTTTACCCCAGTAACCAAACACAAACACCAACAAGGTTGAATTTTCTGTAAAACAAACAAAATATCTCCAGATTTAAAAAAAAAAAAAGGAGATGAAGGATAGGTAGAAAGCTTTTATTTGGATCCCAAATGGGCTAAGACTCCCTTGGAAGTGTATGTTTTTATGAGTTTTTCTCATGTGGACATAAAGTATTTCCTTGCCTTAAACTTTATAGTAGATGTTAATATGTTCCCTCCAGGACCCTCTTCCTCCCCTGCTCTCTCCTCCTTCTCTGTTTCTTGCCTGGCTCACTTAGAATCTATTTCACAGGTCAATGGTTTCGAAAACATTAAGAATGCTTTCATAGCTAAAAAATGGGTTATTTTTATAGGGGCATGTTGAGGGCCCAGAGCTGAATATCTTTTTTACAGACAAAACAAGCACACAGTGTTGTAGGTACAGAAATATTCACTCCTAGAATGGCCTTCATTTAGATAGAGATTACTCCCTGGAATCTAGAAAGGCAATGAACACTAATTCCCAACAGAAATTGCCTTCAAAGTGGGGTGGAGGGATATTTTCATTTAACTACAGGCAGGTCTTAGTTATTTTTTAATTTTAATTATTTTAAAATTTTCTTTTCTTTTTAAAAATTATATGTAGAAACAATTTTTAACAATTGTTTTTTGACATTGTCTGATTCAGATTCTCTCCCCCCTTCCTGCCCCTTCCCTGAGACAGGGAAATAACTGGTTTGTTATAGGTTATGCCAGGCCTTAGTTATTTGACTTTAAAATATGTCTTCAATGCTATGTATGCCTAAGTCATGGGGCACATTGTATACAAAAAGTGCCAGAACCATTTTCTAAGACAATTCTATTTCACTTGAGTAGTTGAATGGGAGTCTAAGAAACAAGGTCTTTGTTTTCATCTACTGGCCCTTAGCCTTTTTATTATTAATGTTTCATGAGTAAACAGAGCTATACACCTGCTTTAAACTTGGACCTGATGGTTGTTCATAGGAGATGCTGAATATTTGACATTGGAAAGGATTTGTAGAACAGGTATTTTGGGTTTTATAATTTTGAGTATAGAGATTATGTTTTCATCATCATCAAGTTCCTTCCTTCCTTCCTTCCTTCCTTCCTTCCTTCCTTCCTTCCTTCCTTCCTTCCTTCCTTCCTTTCTCTATTTTCCTTGAAAGTGAGGTATGTCACAGAGAAGATGCTCTTTGTTTGTAACCTTTCCAATGGAAGGTATGATGTGCATAAATAAACATATACAAGTCAGAAGATGAAATACAACAATACAAATACTTTGGAACCTAAGAGAAGTACTTCTGGCAGAGGATCAGTGCACTGGGTTAAGCAATGGATCAGGATAGACTTTATTTTTTTAAAACCTTAACATTCTATCTTAAAATTAATGCTGTGTATTGGTTCCAGGGCAGAAAAGTGGTAAGGGCTAAGCAAAAAAGACTTAAGTGACTTGCCTGAAGTCACACAACTAGTAACTGTCTGAGGTCAAATTTGAACCCAAGATCTCCCATTTCCAAGCCTGGTTCTCAATCTATTGAGCCCTCTAGCTGTCCCTTTATTATTTTTTCGTTAATGAAATCACCCATTGTTTCTGTTTTTTAACCTCAAATACTTTTAAAAGCTCGTAATTTTTAGTATAGGCTTTTCCATTTACTGACATGCCAAGATGGGCACTCTTCCCTAAATTCTCCCCCATCAAAAAAACAAAAACAAAAAAAAATCTTGTCTTAGCAGATGATTTTCATGAGTTACTGTTGAAAAATTCCCTTAAAGAGATTAATCTTTAGATGAAAGTCTTGCAGTCCAACATCAGTTTTATATTCTTTCCATCTTGGTAGGACCTGATTGATGTATCTTAAACTCGATGATACAATGTTTGAGAATCCATCACAACCTCTATTTTTGTAAAGGACTTTGCAAATTTAAAAGTACTACATAAATATATGTGAGTGATGGTAATGGTGATGAAGCACTGGGGATAAACTTTAATGGAGAAAGCCACTGTATGCTTAACACTGCCTTTAGTTTTTCTTTGCAGAAAAGGACATTCTGCCTTAGTAAAGATACTCAAATATTCTGAAAACTGGTTTACTTTTATACCATCAAAATTGTTGAACAATAGACAAATAAAACTCTTTAACACTTGCCTTAAGATTCTCCCTGGTTTTTGCCTAATTGTTGTCTTTTTACAAATAATATCTCATTTGATCCTCACAAAAACCTTATGAGGTAGTTGCTATTATTATTTCCATTTTACAGTTGATGAAACCGAGACATATTAAAGTTAAGTGACTTGCCCAGGATCATACAGCTAATCACCATCTGGGGCCAGATTTAAATTCAGTTCTTCTTTGACTATGGGCCCAATGTTTTCTCTACGGTACCACTTAGCTGCCTAATTATTATTATTATACAAATAGATTTGAAGACCAATTATATTTTGAATATTTTTAAGGCTTTTGCCATAGGCAGCAAAGAGCTTTTGGAAATAAAGCATTGGATCCTATATGTACATTCTTACATAGAGAGAGAAAACAAAAACAATATTAGAGCTAAACACAAAAACCTTCCACTAATAACATTTATTTAGTGTATTTACTTTGGAGCCAAGTTCATCTAAAGGCAAAGCAATATGGTGTCCTGAAGTACTGGGTAAGAACATTGGAGTTCATGGAACAATCTAGTTCAAACCCTTTACTTTATTGATAAGGAAAGTGAGGCTCAGGGAGGTTGTCCAAAGTCATATACAAGTACTAAGTGCTGGTTTAGAATCCAAGTCTTCTGACTCAGGAGCCAATGCCTTTTAAAGTGTGTGTACTTTCTTGCTTTGCCATGAATCCTACCTCAAAGAACTCTTTGACTGGAGCTTTTTCCAGTACACAATCTCGTAGTAAGGAGACCATTAGCTTATTCTTCGATAATGAGGGGCTAAATTCTGTGTCTATCTGCGTGGAAAAAGTAATTACTTCAATGCCTTGCCATATATAGTGGTTCTTTGTCTTCTGGAGTCCCAGACAATGCCATATATCCCCCATCTGGTTCTTCCTGCACACATTATTTCTTCCCCCTATTAGAAGAGGACCTCCATTAAAACAGGGACTACTTGATTTTTACAATCATTCATTCATTCACTCATTTAGTTTATTATTGTGGAGGGTTTAAGGAGAAATATTTGGACAAAAGTAGCACCAGATGAAAGAGTACTTAACTTGAATAAGATCATGGATCCATTGAATTACTATTTTTTTAAGACCCTTACCTTCTGTCTTATTGTAACTTCCAAGGCAAAAGATCAGCATGGGCTAGACAATCCCAGTTAAGTGACTTGCCCAGGGTCACACAGCTAGGAAGTATCTGAGGCCATATTTGAACCCAACTCCAGACCTGGCACTCTCTCTACTGTGCTCCCCAGCTGCCCTGATCTATTGTATTATAAAAAGAACCTAGTACAGTAATAGATACAAAGTAGGCATTTAGTTTTGAACTGTTGCTAATTTTCATCATTTCAGTCAAACCAAGATAAAAAAAAAAAACTGCCATGCTTGGGAGGGTGGGGAGAGGAGGGTATAGCTAGATGGCTCAGTGCATAAAGAGCCAAACCTAGAGACAAAAGGTCCTGGGTTCACTTCTGGCCTTAGATACGTCCTAGCTATGTGACCCTGAACAAGTCACTTACCCCACATTGTTAGCCTTTAACACTATTCTGCTTTGGAACCAATATACATTGTTGATTCTAAGATGGAAGGTAAAAAATCCTGCTATTCTCAATGGTTGCCTGATCATCCAGCTTGGAAGAAAACAGGGGAGAGGCTCTAATCTGGTTAATGGGAGAAGAGTGAGGTGTGGGTTTGAATTGGGTAGGAGAAACGATTGATTTAATCTCTAAGGCCTTCAGTTCAAATTTTTGCTCTGTTACTGTATGAATTTAGGTTAGTAATTTTTCTTCCCTGGGTTTTGGTTTTCTTATCTGTAAAATAAGGGAAAACTGGATGAAATGAGCCATAAAGTTCCTTTAAGCTCCAATTCTCCAAATCTTTGATCTTTTGCTTTGGGAACATTTGCTCCATGGTACTACTGAACTATAAAAGAAATTTTCATTGAAGGTGCTTGCCTGAAAAAGGGCAAGCCTTCTAAAGGGCCAAGATGTCCCATATGTTTGAAGTATAAAACTTATAATACTTCATACACAGAAAACTTGGCTTTCTGTTTTTAGGGCTGGAAGGAAAATATTTCCTGAAGCCTGAAGTGACAAT
The DNA here is from genome assembly GCF_027887165.1 of Monodelphis domestica. Classification (NCBI taxonomy): domain Eukaryota; kingdom Metazoa; phylum Chordata; class Mammalia; order Didelphimorphia; family Didelphidae; genus Monodelphis; species Monodelphis domestica. Next base: position 234,279,816 of record NC_077232.1, read on the forward strand.
ATTGGATAGTGTACAGAGACCCTCAAAGATATGGGTTTGAGTCCTGCCGCTAATATTTTTTTCACATAATTCATTTTTTTAGAATATTTTTTTTCCTGATTACATGATTCATGTTCTCTCCTTTCCCTTTCCCCTTCCTTCTCCCAGATCTAATAAGCAATTCCACTGGTTTATACATGTCTTATTACCCAGAAGGAATTTCCATATTATTCATATTTGTAATAGAGTAATCTTTTAAAAACCACAACCCTGAATCATATACCTATATAACTAAGTAATAAATCATATGGTTTTCTCTTATGTTCCTACTACCATAGTTCTTTCTCTAGATGTGGATAACATTCATTTCCACGAGTTCCACTGGATTATTCTTGATCATTGCATTGCTATTAGTAGAAGAGTCTGTTACATTTGATCATTCCACAATGTTTCACTTTCTGTATACAATGTTCTGGTTCTGATCATTTCATTCCACATCAGTTCATGGAGTTCTTTCCAGTTCATATAGAAATCTAGCCATTAACCATTCCTTACAGCACGATAGGATTCCATCACCATCAGATACCACAATGTGTTCAGCCATTCCCCAATTGGAGGGCATCCCCTCATTTTCCAATTTTTTTGCCACCACACAAAGAACAACTATAAATATTTTTGTACAAATATTTTTTAATATATCTTTGGGGTACAAACTCAGTAGTGGTATAGCTGGATCAAAGGCTTGCCTCTGATATTTATTGGTTATATGCACAAGGCTCATCAAGAACCACTTACCTTCTCAGTGACCCAGGTTCTTAGACTACAAGTTCAGAGCAGGTGCTAATCTTCATTAGTAAAGGGCATTTCCTCATAGGGAGTTTTCTATCACAACAAAATTACAGGTCTTGTCTGGGAGACCCAGGAGGCTCCATGTTGTTGTAACAAGGATTCATTAGTCAACCAAATCTGCGTGGAGAGAAAAAGGAGGATGAGGACAATCTCGATGGGTGTAGGAAACAATTCCCTGCTCTGGAACACAAAGTCCTTCATGAAGATAATACAAACTACTATGGAAATTTCCTTTTTATCCCAGAATCCTCCTTTCTCCCTTTCCACTTGCCTCACAAAAACCCAAGAGTATTTTAAATCTCTCTCATTTATAGCTATTTCTATCTTGGGCTTTTTTTGTTTGGTTGCCCGGGAGATTTTCTGAAGTTCAAGGTGTTTTCTGCTGGGACCTTGCATTTCCTTAGGGACCTCTTGGTGAGTGAACTCAGGCTACACATCATCATATGACTTTCCATCTATTCTTAATGATAGTAATGACTTCAATTTGGCTAGTTATTGAATGAAGGCATTGTGCTCTCAGAGGGAGAAAACAAGTAGGTTTTTTTTCTTGTTATCTTATATAAGAATTTCTTATTATTAAATCTCTCTTGTTTGGACTTGCTCATTCATCTCATGCTACATCTCTTGAAGCAAAACATTCAAAACTAAAGTTGAAACCCCAAGTTATACCTCACAGCTGGCCAAATTTCATCTACTTTATATCTACATATATTTATATGTATATACATATATATAATTGCTTTTGAGGACTAAACAAGCATATGTGTCATATATGACAATATGTCATTGGATGTTATTCTCAGAATAAAGTTTTCCTATGACACCATTCACTGTAATATATAAATATTAGGTACATAGTTCCTCTAAGTGAAGGTGATAATACAAAGATTCTCACACACTGAGGAGCAGCATGGTATTGGGGAGAGAGTACTAGACTTTGGAGGCAAGAAAATCTAGATTCAAGTTCAGCTTCAGATTTTGTCCCTGTGTCCCTGGACAAGTAACTTGACATCCTTATGCCTCAGTTTCCTCATCTATAAAATGAGGGAGTTAAACTCGCTGACCTTTAAGGTCCATTGTAGTAGCTAGGTGGGTCAGTAGAGAGAATGCTGGACCTGTGTGTAACTAAAAAATCCTGAACCCTTGGATTCCATCTTCCAAAATTCTTTGCTTGCCCCAAGAATCCTTTTCCCTTCCTTTATGTTTGTGTTTGTTACATGTGTATATAATTTTGTGGCTCCTCCCTCTCTTCTCTCTTCTCCCGCATGCATGTTCTGGGAAAACCTTTTTTACTGAAGGTTTTTTTCCCTCTACTATCAAGTGATATTTGATAAATCTTATAAAATATAATTCTTGGAGTATTGGATATTAATTTTTTAATCTACACCTGGAGGAAGATAACCTTGAGTTTATACCTATTTTTAGACACTAATTGAATGACCCTGGGCAAGTCACTTAACTACTATGGAGATGATAATAGCATCTACCTTCCAGAATTGTCATGAGAATCAAATGAGATAATATTATAAAACACTTTGTAAACCCTAAAGTACAGTATAAATGCTAGTTATTATTGTTATTAAATTTGTGATTTTTTTTTTGCTAACAACAACATAATAGTATATTTTTCTTTAAATTCTCAAGTTATAGGAATCATTTACATGGACCATTTACAAATTGTATTGTTTTTCAGTCATGTCGGACTCTTCATAATCCCATTTGGGATTTTCTTGACAAATATACTGGAGTGGTTTGCTATTTCCTTTTCCAGCTTATTTTCCAGATGAGGAAACTTAAGCAAACAGGGTTAAATGACTTGTCCAGGGTGATATAACTAATATGAGCACATGAGGTCAGAATTGAACTCAGATCTTCCTGACTGTGGGAGGGGTGCTCTATCCACTTAGCCACCTAGCTGCCCCACAAATAGTGTGTGCCCTTCTAAAAGAACAAGTACTACACAGACATATACAACATGGGATGTGATTCAATTAAGTATTAATACCAAATGGAAACAAATGATGACTTACTCCCTGTGGAAGACAAAAATACCCTAAGGAGTAAAAAAAAAATAGAACACACTACCTTGTAACGCCTAGTAACAGTGACGCAAAATAAAAGGGCTTGTAAATACATTATTTTTATCCAGTAAGGGGGAAGTTTAAGCACTTCTCAGGATTCTATCACACCTTTGAGTCATAGCCCCAGAAGATGAGTCAAGCTATGGCCCTCTTCACATGGGTTTAATGTTTAATTATTGAAGCTCAATGAAGACTAGAACTAAAATAATTAAATGAAGCATTTCCTATTAAATTATATTTTTTCACAGCCTTGGTGTGCTCACAAATTTATGGTTATTATTGCTGATTACAATATACTTCCAAAATACAATGAAGCCTCATTACAATACAAAAAAGGAACTAGATTAAACTTTACTTTGTGAGATAACTTCAAAAAGTAATCAATCATTAAGCCAGTGTGTGTGAGCTGTGCCTATGTGCCAAGTACTATGGTAAACAGTGAGATATAAAGAAAGGTCAAAAGTATCTCTGCCCCAAGAAAGTTTACATTCCAGTGGAGGAGACAACTTGCACAAAATTAGTAACCTACAAGATACACAGAGAGTAGATGGAAAGTGACTTCAGAGGGAAAGGGATTTGGAGCTGAAGGCACTAGATGAAGCCTCCTATAGTAAGTAGGATTTGAGATAAGTCTTGAAGAAATGTAAGGAACTATAAAGTGGACATGATGTGAATCTGAATTCTCTGAAAATGCTCAATACAGTTAAAAAAAACCCTTACTTTCTGTCTTAGAATCAATATTATGCTTTGGTTTTGAAGTAGAAGAGTGGTAAGTGCTAGGCAGTTGGGGGTTGTCACTTGCCCAGGGTCATATAGCTAAGAAGTGTTTGAGATCAGATTTGAACCCAGGACCTCTTGTCCTAGGCTGGCTCTCAATTCATGAGTCACCTAGCTGCTCCCAGGAGGCAACTTTTAAAACTTATTTTTTTTTATTTTGACATTCTAATGAAATCCTTCATCTTGTATATTTTGTATCTCCCTGCTAATTTTATTGCATAATAATTACTTAAAAGTGATTTTTGTGTATACTTGATAGCCACTGAGTTTCTTTCTAATTCTTGGAATCTGTGATTCCATTTAATAGCAAATCAAATATTTTATTCATATCAGCAAGGCATGCATTGAGAATGTATTGTCTTTCTAGGAAAAAAATAGACAAAGAAGAAGCAATTAGATATGGCACTTACTGGTGGAAAGGTTATCCCTGTACGTAAGCATTTTTTAATTAGAAGACTCCACTCAAGTGTTTAGGAGAAGCACCATAATTAAATATTGACAACTATGATCCTTCCTGTGAGCTCAGATTGAAGTTTATCAAGTTTTCAGAGTATGCTGTTTATCTCCCTTGGCTAATGAAATATCAGACATTTCATCGTGATTACCAATAAACATTAAATCTTTTTAAGGACTTTAGATAATAGACTCTGAGATATCTATGACTTGAAAATAATGCTAAGATTGGAGTTATCCTCTCATGCTTCTTCATGGTTTAAGAGAACTCTGAGTTCCTGAAGGCCATACCAGACAATATAAGTTTTTTGAAGATTCCAGCCAGTACCAGCCCAGTGATGGATTGAATGTCTGTCCCTAAGTACCTCCAATTAAGTTCCAAGAGTTTCATCTAAACAGGTTGGCCACTAGTTGATTTTCTTTTCTTTTTCCTTTCCTTTCCTTTCCTTTCCTTTCCTTTCCTTTCCTTTCCTTTCCTTTCCTTTCCTTTCCTTTCCTTTCCTTTCCTTTCCTTTCCTTTCCTTTCCTTTCCTTTCCTTTCCTTTCCTTTCCTTTCCTTTCCTTTCCTTTCCTTTCCTTTCCTTTCCTTTCCTTTTCTTCCTTCCTTCCTTCCTTCCTTCCTTCCTTCCTTCCTTCCTTCCTTCCTTCCTTCCTTCCTTCCTTCCTTCCTTCCTTCCTTCCTTCCTTCCTTCCTTCCTTCCTTCCTTCCTTCCTTCCTTCCTTTCTCTCTCTTTCTCTCTCTCTTTGTCTCTCTTTCTTTCTTTCTTGTCATAGTATTTCTCCAATATTATTTCTAAACTATAGCTTAGATGGATTAATGAAGTGATGGAAGGTATGCACACACTGATAAAATAATAGAGCCTTAAAATGTAGTCATAAATTGTGGTAGGAATTGTTATTTGATCAATTATTTTTAAAGTGTTTTAATGACAAAAGTGATTTGTTATTTATTTATTTTGGGCAGACCTGTGATTTCACTGCTGAGGGGGAACCATTAATGAGAAAATTTCTTAGTCTGATATGAATCTATAACGGTTTTGCAATTTACATTCTTAGATCATTGTCAGAACACAAAGGGGTTTGGGGGTTTGCATTGATCACACAGCTCATTCTCAATTAATCTGGCTCTGAATTAGGAACTGAACCCATATTTTATTGATTCTGAGACCATCTCTCTACACATTGAATTTAAATTAACTCAATATTATTGTTCACAATTATTTCTTTAATCAAGAATATTAATGGCAAGTTGAAAAATATTCATGATATATTCCTCAGAATTTGGAAAAAAAATCTGAACTTTAAAAATGAAGTGAGGTTCCGGTCAAGATGGCGGCTTAGAGAAAGCTAAAGTTCAGATCTCCTGAAACCCTTCCTTACTGATCTCAAACCGAATGCTCCTAGGACACCGAAATTCAAAACAATCAACAGCATAGACCCGGGGAGTCCTCCTCCTGGACCTGGACCTGGATCAAAAGGTATGCCCCCCCCCCAAAAGCCAGAACCCAAGACCACTCAGACCTAAGGGGTAGGCAGAAGGAAGGTCCTAGGACCCATCCCCCCCAACCCAGAGCTCGGAGTCCGAGTCCGAGGCAGCAGAGGCAACCTCAGAGCCCCACGGCCTGCTATTCTGAAGGCCGCTTCCTGAAAACAACCCAACCCAGTGGAGGGGGCACCCAGACAGCAGGGAAACAGAGAGGGACGGGGGAGCTCGTAACCCCCTGGGAGGAGCCCTCGGAGCTCTGGGAAGCCGCGGCCCCTCCCCCTCAGAGAGCAGGGTCTTCTGAAACAACAGCAACCCTCAGGACTGGCAAAAGGGCCTCGGGAGCCGGCTATTCTGAAGGCCACATCCTGAAAACAACCTAATCCAGTCGAGGGGGCACCCAGAGAGTCTCACGAAAAAAGTCCCTGCCTCAAGGCATACTAAATTCAACCCAGGGAAAGCTAATATCATTAGGAGCCCTCAGAGCTCTGGGAAGCCGAGGCCCCTCCCCCCACAGAGTGCAGGCGCTGGCCTGCTAAGGCACAGGAACAAGGGCCAAGCTAGGCTTAGAGCGTGGAAGTAAGGCAACGGAGAAGCATCAGGAGGGTGCCAAGGAGAGGAGGGCAGTAACAGGGACACACCAGCAACTCCTGGCTTCCTGGGAAGACAGAACAACAACTGCATAGAACAGACAATCTGCCTAGGGCTAAAACCTCTGAACACCAGACAGAGATAAGAAAAGCTAATCCCCCCCCCCCACTCAGATAGAGATGGCAAACTCCACAGAAGCAAAAAAGTCCCAAAATTCAAAGAAAAACAAGAAGGGGGTGACTTTGGACACATTTTATGGAGCAAAAATACAAAACACAGAGGAGATAGAAGAGGAAACAAAAGCAAATGATCTGAAACCTTCCAAAGGAAATGGAAACTCTCCACAAACCCATGAAGAATTTGAATCTGAAATGATCAAAAAGATGGAAGCCTTCTGGGAGGAAAAGTGGGAAAGAATGCAAAAGAAATTTACGCATCTACAAAACCAATTTGACCAAAGTGAAAAGGAAAACCAGGCTTTAAAGCAAGAACTAATAAAGCAAAGCCAAAAGAGCAAGAAATTAGAAGAGAACATAAAATATCTCACCGACAAAGTGACAGATTTGGAAAATAGAGGGAGAAGAGACAATTTAAGAATATTTGGACTTCCAGAAAATCCAGAAATAAACAGCAAACTCGACATCATAATACAAGAGATAATCAAAGAAAATTGCCCAGAGATTCTAGAACAAGGGGGCAATACAGCCACTGACAGAGCTCACAGAACACCCTCTACACTAAACCCCCAAAAGACAACTCCCAGGAATGTAATTGCCAAATTCCAAAACTCTCAAACAAAAGAAAAAATCTTACAAGAAGCCAGAAAAAGACAATTTAGATAAAAGGAATGCCAATCAGGGTCACACAAGACCTTGCAAGTTCCACTCTGAATGATCGTAAGGCATGGAACATGATCTTCAGAAAGGCAAGCGAGCTGGGTCTTCAACCAAGAATCAGCTATCCAGCAAAACTGACTATATACTTCCAAGGGAAAGTATGGGCATTCAACAAAATAGAAGATTTCCAACTTTTTGCAATGAAAAGACCAGAGCTCTGTGGAAAGTTCGATATCGAAAATCAAAGAGCATGGAATACCTGAAAAGGTAAATATGAAGGAAAGGGGAAAAGGAGAAAAATGTTATCTTCTTCTTTTACTCAAACTCTCTTCTATAAGGACTACATTTATATCAATCTATGTATACTAACAGGTGGGGAAAATGTAATGTGTAAATAGGGGGAAAAGAAAGACCAAATAGAATAATCATTCTCACACAAAGATTCACATGGGAAGGGGAGGGGAAGAAAACTCCTATAAGCAGGAGAGGAAGAGAGTTTTTACTTAAACCTTACTCTCAGGGAAATTAACTCTGAGAGGGAAAAACATCCAGATCCATTGGGATCTTGAATTCTATCTTACCCAACAAGGGTAGGGAGAAGGGAAAACCAAGGGGGTGAGGGGGAAAGGGAAAACAAAAGGGGAGGGAAAGAGAGGGGGGTGGGAGAGGGAACAAAAGGGGAGGGACTAAAAAGGGAAACATATCAAGGGAGGAGATAAGGGGGACTGATTTAAAAGAAATCACTGGACTAAAAGGTAGAGCCAAAGGAAAAAATGTTAGAATTAGGGAAGGTTATCAAAATGCCAGGGAGTCCACAAATGACAGTCATAACCTTGCACGTGAATGGGATGAACTCACCCATAAAACGTAGAAGAATAGCAGAATGGATTAGAATCCAAAACCCTACCATATGTTGTCTTCAAGAAACACACATGACGCAGATAGACACCCACAAGGTCAGAATTAAAGGATGGAGTAAGACCACCTGGGCCTCAACTGACAGAAAGAAGGCAGGAGTGGTAATCATGATATCTGATAAAGCCAAAGCAAAAATAGACCTGATCAAAAGGGATAGGGGATGTAATTATATTTTGTTAAAAGGGACTTTAGATAATGAGGAAATATCACTAATCAACATGTATACACCAAATAATATAGTACCCAAATTTCTAATGGAGAAACTAGGAGAATTGAAGGAAGAAATAGACAGTAAAACCATATTAGTGGGAGACTTACACTAACCATTATCAAACTTAGATAAATCAAACCAAAAAATAAATAAGAAAGAGGTAAAAGAAGTGAATGAAATCTTAGAAAAATTAGAATTAATAGACATATGGAGAAAAATAAATAGGGATAAAAAGGAATACACCTTCTTCTCAGCACCACATGGCACATTCACAAAAATTGACCATACATTAGGTCACAGAAACATAGCACACAAATACAGAAAAGCAGAAATAATAAATGCAGCCTTCTCAAATCACAAGACAATAAAAATAATGATCAGTAATGGTACATGGAAAACCAAATCAAAAACTAATTGGAAATTAAACAATATGATACTCCAAAATCGTTTAGTTAGAGAAGAAATCATAGAAACAATTAATAATTTTATCGAGGAAAATGACAATGGCGAGACATCCTTTCAAACCTTTTGGGATGCAGCCAAAGCGGTAATCAGAGGTAAATTCATATCCCTGAGTGCATATATCAACAAACTAGGGAGAGCAGAGATCAATCAATTGGAAATGCAAATAAAAAAACTCGAAAGCGATCAAATTAAAACCCCCCAGCAGAAAACCAAACTAGAAATCCTAAAAATTAAGGGAGAAATTAATAAAATCAAAAGTGATAGAACTATTGATTTAATAAATAAGACAAGAAGCTGGTACTTTGAAAAAACAAACAAAATAGACAAAGTACTGGTCAATCTAATTAAAAAAAGGAAGGAAGAAAAGCAAATTAGCAGCATCAAAGATGAAAAGGGGGACAGCACCTCCGATAAAGAGGAAATTAAGGCAATCATTAGAAATTACTTTGCCCAATTATATGGCAATAAATACACCAATTTAGGAGAAATGGATGAATATATACAAAAATATAAATTGCCTAGACTAACAGAAGAGGAAATAGAATTCTTAAACAATCCCATATCAGAAAATGAAATCCAACAAGCCATCAAAGAACTACCTAAGAAAAAATCCCCAGGGCCTGATGGATTCACCAGTGAATTCTATCAAACATTCAGAGAACAGTTAATCCCAATACTATACAAACTATTTGACATAATAAGCAAAGAGGGAGTTCTACCAAACTCCTTTTATGACACAAACATGGTACTGATTCCAAAACCAGGCAGGTCAAAAACAGAGAAAGAAAACTATAGACCAATCTCCCTAATGAATATAGATGCAAAAATCTTAAATAGGATACTAGCAAAAAGACTCCAGCAAGTGATCAGAAGGGTCATCCACCATGATCAAGTAGGATTTATACCAGGGATGCAGGACTGGTTCAATATTAGGAAAACCATCCACATAATTGACCACATCAACAAACAAACCAACAAGAACCACATGATTATCTCAATAGATGCAGAAAAAGCCTTTGATAAAATACAACACCCATTCCTATTAAAAACACTAGAAAGCATAGGAATAGAAAGGTCATTCCTAAAAATAATAAACAGTCTATATCTAAAACCATCAGCTAATATCATCTGCAATGGGGATAAACTAGATAAACTGCTCATGGATAGGACGAGCCAATATAATAAAAATGACCATCCTACACAAACTTATTTATCTATTTAGTGCCATACCCATTGAACTCCCAAAATATTTCTTTACTGATTTAGAAAAAAACCATAACAAAATTCATTTGGAATAACAAAAGATCAAGGATATCCAGGGAAATAATGAAAAAAAACCACATATGATGGTGGCCTTGCAGTCCCAGACCTTAAACTATATTACAAAGCAGCAGTCATCAAAACAATTTGGTACTGGCTAAGAAACAGAAAGGAAGATCAGTGGAATAGACTGGGGGAAAGCGACCTCAGCAAGACAGTATACGATAAACCCAAAGATCCCAGCTTTTGGGACAAAAATCCACTATTTGATAAAAACTGCTGGGAAAATTGGAAGACAGTATGGGAGAGATTAGGAATAGATCAACACCTCACACCCTACACCAAGATAAATTCAAAATGGATGAATGACTCAAACATAAAGAAGGAAGCCATAAGTAAATTGGGTAAACACAGAATAGTATACATGTCAGACCTTTGGGAGGGGAAAGGCTTTAAAACCAAGCAAGATATAGAAAAAATCACAAAATGTAAAATAAATAATTTTGACTACATCAAATTAAAAAGCTTTTATACAAACAAAACCAATGTAACTAAAATCAGAAGGGAAACAAGAAATTGGGAAACAATCTTCATAGAAACCTCTGACAAAGGTTTAATTACTCAAATTTATAAAGAGCTAAATCAATTGTACAAAAAATCAAGCCATTCTCCAATTGATAAATGGGCAAGGGACATGGATAGGCAGTTCTCAGATAAAGAAATCAAAACTAATAATAAGCACATGAAGAAGTGTTCTAAATCTCTTATAATCAGAGAGATGCAAATCAAAACAACTCTGAGGTATCACCTCACACCAAGCAGACTGGCTAGCATGATAGCAAAGGAAAGTAATGAATGCTGGAGGGGATGTGGAAAAGTAGGGACATTAATTTATTGCTGGTGGAGTTGTGAATTGATCCAACCATTCTGGAGGGCAATTTGGAACTATGCTCAAAGGGCGACAAAAGAATATCTACCCTTTGATCCAGCCATAGCACTGCTGGGTCTGTACCCCAAAGAGATAATGGACAAAAAGACTTGTACAAAAATATTCATAGCTGCGCTCTTTTTGGTGTCCCAAAACTGGAAAGCGAGGGGATGCCCATCAATTGGGAATGGCTGAGCAAATTGTGGTATATGTTGGTGATGGAATACTATTGTGCTAAAAGGAATAATAAAGTGGAGGAATTCCATGGAGAATGGAACAACCTCCAGTAAGTGATGCAGAGCGAGAAGAGCAGAACCAGGAAAACATTGTACACAGAGACAAACACACTGTGGTATAATCGAACGTAATGGACTTCTCCATTGGTGGTGGAGTAATGACCCGGAACAATCTGCAGGGAGCTAGGAGAAAAAACACTATGCATAAGCAAAGGATAAACTATAGGAGTGGAAACACGGAGGAAAAGCAACTGCTTGACTACAGCGGTTGAGGGGACATGACAGAGGAGAGACTCTATAGGAACACTCTAATACAAATATTGACAACATAGAAATGGGTTCGAATCAAGAACACATGTGACACCCAGTGGAATCATGCTTCGGCTATGGGGGGGGGGGAGGAAAAGAAAATGATCTTTGTCTTTAATGAATAATGCTTGGAAATGATCAAATAAAATATTATTAAAATGAAAAAAAATGAAGTGAGAGGTTTATGGAAGCTCAATGGTACAGTGGATAGAGTGCCAGATGTGGCATCAGAAAGATATGAGTTCAAATAAGCCTCAGACACTTACTAGCTATGTGATCCTAGGCAAGTCATGTAAGCCTATTTGCCTCAGTTTCCTCATCTGTAAAATGAGCTGGAGAAAGAAAAGGCAAACCCTTCTAGAATCTTTGCCATGAAAACCCTGGATGGGATCATGAAGAATCAGATACAACTGATAGTATTATATTAAATAGAGACCACTGAGTCTGAAGGACCTGGGTACATGAGATCATAGATTTAAGGGAGGAAGTAGCCTCAGAAGCCATTTTAGTCCAACCCCATCATTTTACAGATGAGATAAGTGAGACCCAGAGAGGGAAGTGACTGATGTAAGGTCATATGGCTAATAAATGGCCAAGCCAGAGTTCAGGCTTTGTCTGATACGAAAACTATAACATTTGCTTCTGTATTTTGTGGCTTTAGATTTGAATTCTACTTGTGAGACATATTATTTGTTACTTTGGACTTGTCACTTAATGACCCCATATCTCAGTTTCCTAAAATGTAAAATGACAGGGTTGGAGTTATATTCTGGAATACCTGCCAGACCTAAACATAACACTCTATAGCAAACAAAGTAAGATAGTTTTTATTTATTTGTTTATTAAAGTTGCAAAAAAATGGCCAGAATCACTGGTATAAAGTTTTGGCTTTTCACTCTTTAATCCTTCCTATTATCACTACATTTTAAAAGTGACATAAATACATTTGGAAAGAACAGTTGAAAACTACATATTTTATGAAGGAAAAAATGAGATGTGATCCACCTGTCAATTAAAGAATCTGTCTGTTCCTCATTATGAACCCTAAAAACAATGTCAAATAGTTGAGTCACTTTCACTAATCCCATTGCATAGCTGAGCTTGAGGTTGTAGATATAATTTAGAATCAACTACAAGCTTATAAAGGAATTCTTTCCACCTTCTAGGTTTAGCACTCTGTCACCGCCTGGACTTACTGGGCCAGAGTTAGCTAGATTTTTTTTTTTTAATTTTCTTAGCAAGATCTATTAGTACATACTGTGGAATGTTCTTGATTTTGAAATCCCTGGAGTCCTGAAGTAAGGACAATGTACATTTTGTCAAGGGATAGAGAATTATAGTGCAAGAAAGACAATTTTGCTTGTTTAAGAATCAATCAAAGAGGGGCAGTTGGTGGCTCAATGGATAGAATGTAAGGCTTGAAGTTGGGAAGACCTGGGTTCAAATGTGACATCAGATACTTCCTAGCTATATATATCTGGGGAAATCACTATCTCCTGTTTGCCAAGCTCTGACCCTTCTGTCTCAGAGAAGGACAAAAAGTAAGCTTTAAAGAAAAAAAAAGGATCAACTATTTATTAAGTGTCTGTCCCAGGCAGTGAGGGATACAAAAATAAAGAATCAAATAAACATTATTCTCGAGAGCCTTACATTGTAACAACAGAGACACATAAATATATAAGAAGTATATGACACACAGAAAAAATATAGATAATAAATATTTAACACTTGCTTTGGACTCACACCTCCCCAAGCTGTACTAAAACTGAACACTGGGTCTCCAGAAGATTTACTGCTACAGCTCCCAGGGTTCTGGGGCAGTTGATTTATAAGTTTGTAATTCATTCCAAGTTGGTTAACCTTCTAACAAAACTCAGGAGCCCCCATCAGTGGGCTCCTTGTTAACAAGTGTGCTGGGTCAAGCAGGTCTCTCATCTTCTAAGTTTTCTCCTCACCACATTCAGTGACCACTGGAAATCTGCCAGACTGGGCTGGGTAGGATGTTCTCCTGTAGAGCTATGGTTTCTCAGCTTGAACGGGCCAGAGTGCTGAGCTGTGAAGTTCTGATAAACCAGCTGATCTGAATTCCCCCAGCTTATTCTTTGATGAGTATTTGTAGTCATTTACTTCCTTTGACCTTGAGTTTGTTTGAGTGGTACTGTGCTTCTTTAGGTAGAATGTTGCCCAGAATGCTTCTTCAGCCTGAACTGACTTCTTGTTTTAATCATGGATTAAAACAAGTCTGTCTGCTTTGACTTTTCTCAGAACCAGGGTCTGGAATGGTCACTTCAAAGCCGCATGAGAAAGTGAAATAGAAATGGCTCCTCCTGTCTGTAGTCTTTCTTAATTCAAAGTAAATTCCTTCAGCTACAGCTCCTGGTGATCAGGCTGGGATTAGGCAGTCATACTTCATAGGCTCTTATTCAGGTCAACGTTACCAATATAGTCTGTTCCCTAGTGGCTAGTTCATGGTTTGGTCAGCTTCTACATAGTAGTGGAGCTATTCAAGCCCCAGGCCTTTTCTCAATCTGGATTGTTTCTTCTCTACTCCAAAGGGCTTCCTTCTTATATTTCAATATCTGTTTCCCCCCTTTTTGACCTTCAGCTTTGCAAAATCGCTATGGGGCAGACTCTTATACAAGGTAGTAAAGTACCAGCTAGTTAGGGAGGGAGGGAGGGCACTAGTATGTGGAAGAGGGATGGAAGCAGGGAAAGGCCCTTTGTAGAAAGTGGGGTTTCAACTACATCTTAAAGGAAGAGTTCTATGATGAGGAGAGAATGCATACTGGGAAAGGGGGATGCCAGTGCAACATCACAGAGGCTGGAAATGTAGTGTACTATGTGCAGAACAGAGAGGACACTTTTGCTAGATTACAGAGTGTAGGAGGGAATGATATCTAATGAGCCTGGAAAGATAAGTTGGGGCCAGGTTGTAAAGGGCATTAAAAGATAAACAGAAACGTATATATTTGATCCTAGGGGTAATAAGAAGCTTCTGGAGTTTATTGAGAAGGGGGCTGACATGATCAGATCTGCTTTGAGGATTACTTGGCACCATACTTTTTGTCAAGAGTGGAATGGAGGGGAGAGAGAGAGAGAGAGAGAGAGAGAGAGAGAGAGAGAGAGAGAGAGAGAGAGAGAGAGAGAGAGAGCAGGACTTGAGAGGGATGCAGAGGTGGCCTGGGAGAGAGGTGAAAAGTATGGAGGGAAAAAGAGAAAAATTAAAGGCAAGGATAAGAAAAGGTAAGTTTGTATTTTTATAATATAATAAAGTACTTACCATGTGCCAGACAGGCACTGTGCTAAGGGCATTACAATTATTATCTCATTTGAGTCTCAAAACAATTCTGGGAGGTAGGTGCCATTATTATTTTCATTTTACGGACAAGGAAACTGAGGCAAGCAGCGGTTAAGTGACTTGCCTAGGGTCATACAACTAATAAGTATCTGAGGCTGGATCTGAACTCAGATCTTCCCTACTACAGGTTCTGCTCTACCTATTGTGGCACCTAGGTGCCCTAATAGTCCTAGGAGTATTATCCCCAAACTTCACACCCTAGTTACTATTATATATACATGAATAAGTGTGTGTGTATGTGTGTGTACATGTATATGTATGTAGGTAGATATGTGTGTATATAATAATAAGATATGTTATATAAGTATATATGTATGTGTGTATCTATCAGTCTGTTTGTTTGTGCCTATTTATCTGTTTGTCTGTCTGTCTATCCATCTATCTGTTTGTCTATCATCTATCTATCAATCATCCATCTGTCTATCCATTCATCTATCTATCTATCTATCTATCTATCTATCTATCTATCTATCTATCTATCTATAAAGCTAAGTGGCATAATGAATAGAGTACTGGGCCAGGAATCAGGAATTATTTTCTTATGTTTAAATTTGACCTCAGACACTTACGAGCTGTGTGACTTAAGTCACTTAACCCTGCTCGCCTCAATTTGCCCATCTGTAAAATGAGCTGGAGAAGGAAATGACAAATTACTGCAGCATCTTTGCCAAGAAAACTCCAAATAGGGTCATGACTGAAATGACTGAATAACAATAACACCAACAAATTTATATATATGCTACTTAGTGTGGTTACAAATTGAGACTTAGTAGGACATAGTAGACAACAAGATGGTGGATTGAGGTTTGAAGAAAAAAGACTTGACTTCTTGTCCCATTGTCAAGATTTGCTCTCTTTGTGGTCATAAACAAAACCATTTAACCTCACTGGATTTTACTTGACCATTTAACCAACTAGCCTCAGTTGTTTCATCTATAAAATGGAGGTAATAGTATCTGTAATATAGGGTTTAAACCTGTTAAGTTTGTTGAAAGGTTTACATGAAATAATGTATATAAGTATTTTGTAAGCCTTACATTTTAATGCAAATATTAATTATTATTAAGGGTAGCCAAGACCAGACATATTTTCAGGACTTGAATGAAAACTATCAGGTTAAGATAATACTTTCTGAGTTGAAAGGGACCTTAAGGGTCAGGTAATCTAGCATCCTTTATTTATGGATCAGAAAACTGCAGCCCCAAAAATTAAATAAGATTCCAGAGGTTACAAGTTGAATAGCTAAGATTCAAACTCGGGTCCTTTGGCTGATTCCAGCATTCTTTCCACTGTTCCCCACTCTGGGAAGGGATAAAGAAAGTCTGTTTGTAAGAATTTAAAATATGATTAGAGACAATAGCATCTCTACTTCAATCCTTTTAATAAACATCCTCCTTAGTAATCTCTTGACTACAAGTCTTGTTTCAAATTATCTCTGTTTTTCTTAGCAACAGTAGTTAAGTCCCTCATTCAGTTAACTGCCAGTGGTGTGATAGAGGAATGATCCAGAGACTTTGAGGGACAGAGCCTGGAGGACATGCTGAGGTTTGCATCCACAGCAGGGGATGGTGAAGGAGGTTTGGAATCTTGAGGGAAGAGGAGATTCCAAGGGGAGAAGGTTGATCTCTCTTTCTTGAGAAGCCAAGGGTGACAGGCTGATCAGGGATTTCTCTCCTGAGCCATACAAAATTCCTCATTGATCCTCATCACCATTTCCCCCCAAAGACACCAAGAGTTGTGGCAAACCTCAGAAGATCTCACACAGCTCCTGTGGTACCCTGAGTCTGCACATTGTCTCTGCTGTGCTAAGACCAGGGGTCACCAGACCCTGAGCCTCTTAGAAACCAGGCTGACAAGCCTGGGTCTCTCAAGTTTGGGGGGAGGGAAAAAGATATTTTAGACAGACAGAGACTTTCCTTACCCTCTTTCCTATAAACTCCAACCTGCAGACATCTTGTTTATCTTACCCCTAACCATCATTTGTTAGAATGAAGTGTCAGTTATCTTAAAGTGACTTCCTTGTCATATTGAAGGGGGAGAGAGCTGATTTCTCTCTTTCCCCAAGGGAAAAGGTTTACCCATTAATCAGTTATTAGAGGAGAGTAAAGGCAGGGTTAGTGGAGAGACATTTGAAGAAGACTGAAGGGGAGAATCCATCTCATCCTCCTTCTACTTTCTGGGATTGTCTACTTTTTCTCCATTATACCCAAACCAGCCCTCTAATATGACTTTCTTAGTCTGCAGGGAAGGAGAGGGGACACAGTAATTCACATTGAAAGAATAAACTTGAGCAGCTAATGGGGATAATGATGTCAACTATCTGAAAAGGCAGATTTGAGAATCATTAGAATAGAGATGGTAATTAAATCCATGGGAGCTGATGAGTTCCCCAAGTGAAGGAGATAGAATAGAGGGAGAAGAGAAGAGAATCCCAGGACAGAACCTAAGGGTCGCCGATATAGTTAGAGGGCATGTTTAGGAGGAGAATACATCAAAGGAAATGGAGAAGGAATGGTTAGCTAGGTAGGAGAAAAACGGGGAGTGATTAGAGAGTATCAAAAAATTAGAGAGATTAGAGTATCAAGGATGAAAGAGTAGTCAAAGTTCTGCAGAGAGACTGGGGAGAATGAGGATTGATACTCTGACACTTTGAAAGTCAAGTCAACAAGCATTTATTAAGCACTTCTATGTTCTTAATGCTGGACTACATGCCAGGAATTCAAATACAAATAGAAAGGAAGACATCCTTGCCCTAAAGGAGCTTGTAATCTAATGTAATATCTATGATTTCTTAGGTGTCTTCCCTCCACCAATACAGACTATATACCGCATACCTTCCGTATACCTTCTATACCTTCCGTAGTAACTAAGAGAAGTATAAAACATTCAAAAATCCATCTTTTCAACAGAGTGGAATTCAAGTAACAGAGAAAGGGGCTGGGCTGGAAGATGGATTTTAACATTTCTTTGTTTAGATAATTAGTTGGCCCTACAGCTTAGTGATTCCAAATGTTTTTAGCTCCACAAACAGCTTGCAACAACAACCAAATGTATTGTGAATCCACAGAGCCACTTAAAATACTACTCATCATGTTCTTTACAAATACTACTGCTTAAGACACCATTAAAGAATGTTTATTTTGCACTCCCTGGACCATCACCACAAACACCAAAGGAGTGCATGAGTCACTGAATTTCAACTGTTAACAGAAATAGCTAATGGAAAACATTGAAGACAGATGATCCAAGTTCAAATTCCAGCTTTGCTACTGCTTACCTTTGTGAGTTTGGCAATTTGCTTTCCCTCTCTTGGCCCCAGTTTCCCCAGTTGAAAATGTTCAGTTTATACTAGATGACCAATAAGGTGATCTTTAATTTATGGTGCTGTGATCCTTCTAAAAATAAAGATAAGATAGCTGTTGAGGTATCTTCTGCAGTGTTAATAGAATTTAGATGCCACAGAGAAATATGATTTCTTATCTATTCACTTTTCCATAATTTTCAGCACCTTAGAGCTCTAAAGGTGAGGTGGTTTGATTGGGAAGGAGAGTGAGAATATACTGAATATATAAGCAGTGTAAACTGAAAAGGGATCCTAGCATTGTACTAAGATAGCTGTAAATTCATGTACTAAAATTCAAGGGCTAATAATATAGGCAAGAATAGACACTGGGCAGATCTTCAGAGCCAGGAAAGTCTATATTTGAATTAGAAATCAAAATGAATGGAGCACTAGGAACTTAGCTACCTAAAAATCAAATTCTCTAAAACTTTAGCCTTTTATTAGGGTAGTTGGTTTCCTACGAACTCACCTGGTGCCAATATGCTGGCATTGTTATGGACAGAGTCTGCTGAGCCTGCTGAATTCTCTCTTCCTATAATAATACCTTAGATATAGGAGCCATGACTTAGTAAACTGATATTAGAGTAAAGCTGATATCAGTATGTGCATTAATGTTGGTTCCTGTGCCCTCTCATCTCATCTTCATACTCTTAGGTATGGCCCCATCACATATGTGAGTCAGGGATGTCATTTGTTTGTTTGGGTTTTTTTTTTTGCTTTTGCTTTTCTTTGTATTTTCAGGACTTCATACATTACCTGGTACTTAATAAATGCTGAATAATTGTTGACTGAACCTCAAGAAATGTAGAGCAAGAAATTCATAGGAGATAATAATGGGGGGATATCATGTTTTAAATTTTTAAACACAATGAATGTCATTGAATGAATGTCAAGGAAAAAAATCATAAGTGTAATAAATATTCAGATACCATCTGTCCCCATATACATGGAACAGTAGGAAAAGAATCAGAGTAGGAACTAATAGACGCACTATCATTTGTTTTTTCCTAAACCCAAATCCATAAAACAAAGATGCTCCCTCCAGAAAGCAAAGGTGGACACCTTGTGGTGGTCCTGCAGTAATGCGTATACATACAGACAATGGTGGTGGTGGTGGGGTGGTTAGAGGAAAATGGTGCCACACTGATAAGGGTCTTGAATGCCAAATTAAGGAATATGATTGTTGTTAGGGAACTATCAAAAACTTTAGGATTCTGAGCAGGAGAAGGCCACTCAGACCCTTATTTTTTAGGTAGCTAGGTTGTGCAGAGGATGGGGCTCTTGCCTTGGTATCAGGAAGACTAGAGTTCCAGTTCCACCTAGAGTTCTTAACTGTGATCCTGGACAAATCATATAACTTCTCTCTGCCTCAGTATCCTCATTTGTAAAATGAGGATGATACTAGTGCCTGCCTCCCAGAGTTGTTATGTATTCTAGAAGTCTTCTGGACTTGTGAATATCTATTTCTGGATAGTGTACATGTATTCCAAAAATGTGTAGGTGTGTGTGTACATATATTTATATTATATATATATATATATATATATATATATATATATATAAAGTGCTCTGGGAACTTTAAAGTACTATATAAATGCTAGTTATTATATATTGAAACTATATGAATAAAAAGAAGATTTCTGTTAATAGGATGGTAATGAGGGATTCAACCAAGGTTATAGCAGTGGCAATAGAGAGGGTAGGACTGATGAGTGAGATATTTTAGAAGCAGAAATAATCGAATTTTTTAGGTTGTAATGTACGCTCCAGGAGAGTAAGATTACTTCACATTCTCCCTACTTGTATCCATAGTGCCTGACAAAATGCCCAACAAACAGTAGGTGCCTGTTAAAATTAAATTTTTAAAAATTTTTATTGAAAAATATTTTTTTCCATGTTTACATGATTCATTTTCTTTACTTCCCTTCTTCCCTCTCCCCTCCCAGAGTGGACAAGCAATTGCACTGGGTTATCATTTGTTACCTATTTTCATATTATTCTTTTTTTTCTATAAAGCAATCTTTTAAAAACTAAACCCCAAATCACATACCCATATACAATGTGATAAGTTATGTCATATGTTTTTCTTTTGCATTTCTACTCCCATAGTTCTTTCTCTAATGTGGTTAGCAATCTTTCCCGGAAGTCCTTCAGGAGTATCCTGTCTTGTTGCATTGTTACTAATAGTAAAGTCCATTACATTGTATTGTTCCACAATATTTTATTTTCTGTATACAATGTTCTCCTGGTTCTGCTCATTTCACTCTGCATCAGTTCATTGAGGTTTTCCCAGTTCATACAGAAATCCTCCAGATCATCATTCCTTACAGCACAATAGTATTCCTTCACCATCATATACCACAATTTGTTCAGCCAATAAAGGGACAACCCTTTATTTTCCAATTTTTGCCACCATAAAGAGTGCAAGTATGAATATTTTTAATAAGTATTTTTCCTTATTATCTCTTTGGGGTACAAGCCTAGTAGTGGTATTGCTGGATCAAAGGATATGCATTCTTTTAAAGTCCTTTGCACATAACTCCAAATTGCCTTCCAGACTGGCTGGATTAATTTATAACTCCATCATCAATGCATTAGTGTTCTGATTTTGCCACACACCCTCCAACATTTCTTATTTTCCTTTACTGAAATATTGTCCAATCTGCTAAGTGTGAGGTGGTACCTCAGTATTGTTTTGATTTGCATTTCTCTAATTATGAGAGATTTAGAACACTTTTTCATGTGTTTATTGATAGTTTTGATTTCTTTATCGGAAAACTGCCTATTCATGTCCCTTGACCATTTGTTAGTTGGGGAATGTCTAGATATTTTGTATAACTAACTTAGCTCCTTATAAATTTGAGAAATTAGACCTTTGTCAGAGATTTTTGTTAGAAAAAAATTTCCCTAATTTGTTGCTTCCCTTCTAATTTTAGTTGCATTGGTTTTGTTTGTACAGAAACTTTTAAATTTAATATAATCAAAATTTTTCATTTTACATTTTGTGGTATTTTTTATTTCCTGCTTTGTCTTAAATTCCTTCCTTTCCCATAGATCTGACAGGTATACTATTCTATGTTTACCTAATTTGTTTGTGATTTCCCTCTTTCTATTTGTCATTTACCCATTCTGAATTAATCCGGGTATAGAATGTAAGATGTTGATCTAAACCTAATTTCTTCCATACTGTTTTCCAATTCTCCCAAGCAGTTTTTGTCAAATACTGTGTTCTTGTTCCAAAAGCTGGGATCTTTGGATTTATCAAACACTATCTTGCTAATGTCATTTACCCCATTTCTATCCCATTAATCCACCCTTCTATCCTAATAAATGTTTTTTCAATGATTGATTTTGGGGGTGAGGGAGAAAGTAGAATAATAGGATTATAGGTTTTAAACTGGCAGGGATCTTAGAGGTCATCTAGTCCAACCCCATCATTTGTTAGAGGAGGAAACTGAGGTGTGGGGAGGTTAAGTGATTTTTACATGGTTTTATAACTTATAAATGTCAGAGTCAAGATTTGAAGCTAGATCTGAATGATCCATACATTTACCTTTCTGCTTCTTATGGAGATGGATGGATAGCTAGCGTTAGTTGATGTGATGTTTTAGTTGTTTTCAGTCATGTCTGACTATTCATGAACTCTTTTAGGGTTTTCTTGGCAAAAGTACTGAAGTGATTTGCTATTTCCTTCTCCAGCTCATTTTACAAATGAGGAAACTAAGGCAAATAGGGTCAAGTGACTCACCCAGGGTCACACAGTTAGTAAATGTCTGAGACTGGATTTCAAATCAAATATTCCTGTCTCCAGATACAGCACAATACCTGATACACCACCTAGCTGCCATAGTTGTTTTTAAATGTGGACAGAGAAGGCATTGATTGGAGATCTTTGGATAATAGCCCTATCATTGTCTTGTGACTGAGACATGTTCTGGAATTCACTATGGAATGGGTGTACACTATCAAGAAGTGTATGTACACAAGCCCAGAAGTCTTCTAGACTGATCCTAAGACTGGGCATATGATTTCAGTAGAGGGAGGTCCTATAGCCATGGTTTTGTTTTAGAACCAGACTATAGCCCATATAATTAATAGTGATGGCAGCTGATAATACAAATGGCAATAGTAATGGTAATAATATAAATAATACTTATTATTATTTGGGAATCTACCACATGGGCTATATTGCAATAAAACACACAGAAGCATTGGTCCCAGTATTCTAATTCTAATTCTAATATTCTAATATACCTTAACCAATTACATAGTATCACTCTTGAATTTTTTTCCTTTGACACCGAAAAATCAGATAAATCGTACTTGGTTAGGTCTAACCATAATTGGAACATTCCCAAATAAAGAATGCACCTTTGATGTGAACACTTGCATAGACCGAGACATTGCACATTTTTATCTACATGGACATGAGACAGCAGTTATCAAAGATGAGAGGTGGACAGGGAGACACAGGCAAGGCAAGCCAGGGTGAATTGAGTTAGTGGAGACAGAAACCTCAACTCCTGGTTCTACTGACAGAGACCTTCAGAAAGTTATTCAGTTCCCTCAAAGTTCTCTCCCTCAATTTCTTCAACTGTACAATGAGGAGATGAACTAGGTGACTTTTAAGGTCTTTTCCAACATGAAATTCTATAATCCTAAGAAGATGTAACTTTTTCTAGTGGCCTAGATCTCCTCATTGAGAGAGAGACAGAGACAGAGACAGAGAGACAGAGACAGACACACACACACACACACAGAGACAGACAGAGAGACAGAGAGAGGGAGAGAGAGAGAGAGAGAGAGAGAGAGAGAGAGGGAGAGAGAGAGAGAGGGAGGGAGAGAGAGAGAGAGAGAGAGAGATTGAAGAGGTTAGACCAGCAGCTTGCAAACTTTCTGGTATCAGAAAAAAATTTTTTATGGGGGAAACTAGACCTGGTTCTAGGTTCACACTTCCTAGATGTGTGACCCTGAGCAAGTAAGTCACTTAACCCCCATTGCCTAGCCCTCACCACTCTTCTGCCTTGGAACCAATTCACAGTATTGATTCTAAGACCAAAGAGAAGGGTCATTAAAAAAAAAATTGTAGGCCCCACAGAGCTTTTGTTGATGTGGTTTATGGCTATAGAAATTTAGCATTCCAGAATTAAACCTGATAAATGTAAATTATTTTTGTTAATTCATTTAAAATAACACTAATAAACCTGTGACTGTTAACATAAATAACTTTTAAAAACAAAAAATAACTATTTTCTACAAAGTAAAAAAAAAAGAAAAGAATGGCATATCTCCAAAATGTTTGGCTTAATAGGAGATGTCACTATAGCTTCTCCTGTTTCTGCCTTCAGTGGGTTGTCATGATTTGGGCTGAAATATATGAAAACAACCTGGCGTCACCCAGATAGATACTTGGGGAAAGGGAGGAGTATTACTTTGAAAATAGTTTTGAACGTGGGGATCCCTTGAAAGAGTCTTAGGGACACCCAGGGGTCCAACTACCACATTTTGAACACCTCTGGATCTCCAGGTGCCTTCCAGTTTCCTCTGAAACTCAGTTCCAGAGGCTCCCCCACCCCCACCCCAGCTTCTCTCCTCTGCCCACCCCCTTCCCCAACACAAAATACGAAATAAAAAAAAAAAACACCTTCCAGTTGTAAATAGTGTGTAACTTGGGTGTGTATATGCTTTCTTTCCCTTAGGATGTAAGCTTCTTCAGAAAAAGGACTATTTCCTCTGGACTTTTCTTTGCTCAGCATAGTGCTTGGCACACTGCAGGCACCTAATAAAACATTAGTTTAAACATTTTGGATCGAGTTAATCTGTTTTCTTCTGGCTGGGTGAGAGGCAGAAGCCGGTAGGCTCTCCCTTCTGAGTCAGAGAAGGGAAATGTGGGGGGGAGGGGGGGGGAGGAGTCCTCTTGAATTAACATCCTCCTGGGGAGCCTGAAGAGTGGGGATGCTGACTCTTAGGATGCAGGAGACAGCGGGGTTAGGTTTGCTTCATTGTTCTTTCCATTTTCCCACCCGGTACTGAGTGGTTTATCACCATCCCAGGGCAGTGGGCTGGTACCCTTGAGGCCTCGGTCCTCTGAGGTAAAGGAGTTCCGGAGTGTAGTCCGCTGGGAAAAGACAAAGCCCTTGCGAGAGAGCAGGGATGGGCTAGGCAGTCTGCCTGGGTACCTCCTGGGGCTGGAGGCCGGAGTGCCTGCCTGTCACTTGACAATGAAATCTGGCATCTGTTTAGGGGTGGCTCCTTGCTCTTGCCCCAGAGGGAAAGTCAGGCGGATGTTTTCATTAGCTCGAACGTCCCTGGAAGGCGGCTGCAGCTAGCTGTGGGAGCTCCAGGGGGAGTGTGGGAGCCAGCGGTGGGGCGGAGGAGAGGTCAGCCCTCTCCAGCCCAACTGGGACTGGGGGCAGAGGAGTCTGGAGAATGTGGCGAGGCTGCTCAGGGAGAATCCAGGAAGAGCATTCGGGTCACTAGCTGGCAGCGGACAGGCTGCTGACTGGGTGCGGGCCCCAACCCACGCCCACCTGGCTGAGAGAGGAGAGCGGGGCTCTCCCGGGTTAAAGGGCGGCGGCTGTGAAAGGCGAAAGGTCTGTCCTCCGGAGAGCCCCTGAGGAGCCCATGGCCGAAGCTGACCAGCCCCAGGATTCCGGGCAGCCAGTGCTCCTGGACGGTGGGCTCTGCCCGGGCCACATTCTCTTGGATCCAGCTGTGGAGGTCCATGCTCGGGGTTAGCCCATCCTGGCCGACCAAGGAGCGGCAGCAAGTCCCGAGGGGGGCTAGGCACTAGAAAAAGGGGTGGGAGGCGAGGAGCCCGCAAACCCTTAGCTTCCGGGGGCCCCGCTGCCTGCTTCATGCATGGGGGCCGTGGGGGCTGGCATTGCTCCCGGACCCTGCAACCCCTCCGTGGGCGTCAGGTCCGGGACCCCAAGGGCGGCAGCAGCAGCAACAACTGGACGGGGAGCAGACTGGGGCTGATTGTCATTGGGTAAGTAAATCTAAAGGGCAAGCATTAGCTGTTTATCCTGGAGCTAGGGTGGAGCCGGAGATTAGAGGCCTCCGGGGATTTTCTTCTGCTGAAGATATAATCCTGGGGTGGTTCTGGAGGGCTAGGAAAGGCTTCCATGCGTTTCTGTTATGTTTCCAAAACCCATACTTATCAGTATGTGTTAATCGAGGACATCTCGCAGCCTCGAATCACTGGGTCATCCCAGCTATTGTTCTGAGAAGAATTCCTCTTTTCTGATAATATTTCTCCATCTGCCCAGAGCAAATCGTTCTCTCCTTAAAGTACTTCTCTATTGTGGAGGGGACTAGACCTGGGATTTCCTTGGTATTGAGAATTCCTCATTTAGTGACTTTCTGAAGAGCAGGAGCCAGGATAGGGTAGAACTTGAATTCAGGCCTTCCTGTCTTCGAGGCTAATTACGTCCAGGAAACTTCTGTTTCTTATTTGTATTATTTCAGTTAAATTCAAAATGCTATGGCTTTAGAGAGTATCCCCCCTGTTTGGTGTCAGCCTTCTGCTAACCCTTGTTCATAGATTGTTGCATCAGAGATGGATCAGGATCACAGGGAAGTCTTAAGGGACTTTCAAGATCATCTAATCTCTTCCTTTTACAAATGAGGAAATCAAACTCCCAAGACTTAAAGGAAATTATTTTCTCTTTGTCATATAAGAAGTAAGTAGTAAAGGCTGAATTTGTATTCAGGTCCCCTGACTTTATATCCAGCATTTTTTCTTTTCTTTAGAACATGCCTGCTTCCCCCCATTTTATAGAGGAGGAAACTGAGGAAACAAACCCTTCATTTCACAAAGAAGGAAATTGAAGTCCAAAGATACACAACAGAATAGCACTAGAATCTATCACTCCAGACTTCTAGTCAGTTAGTGGTGCAGTATGTTCTGAAGTCCAGTAGATCTGAGCTGAAATCTAACCTCAGGCACTGAGACTGATATGTTGTATGACCTTGGGCAAGTCACTTAACCCCTATCAGCCCTAGTTTCCTCACCTGTAAAACGGGAATAATAATAATACCCACCTCCCAGGATTTTTGTAAGAGTAATTAATGTGAAGTACTCAACACAGTACCTGGCCCAAAGTAGATATTATATAAATGCTAGCTATCATTACTATTACTAGTCCCATGCTCCTTCCACTGTGTAATATGTGTAGAGTAGTAGCCCTGGGAAAGGAGTGATAACCAAAACGTTTGACCTTAAAGTTTATAGAATCATTGGCTCCTAGACTGAGAGCAGGACCTTAGAAGTCATGTATTTCAAACCCCTCAGTGTACAGATGAGAAAACTGAGGTCCCTTGAGGTTCAGTGGCTGTCCAAGATGAAACAGCTGCTAAGGGGCAGAAGTAGGTTTCAAACCCTGGTCCTCTACTACAAATTTATCACTAATATCCTGCTTCCTCACTTGTCACAGTAATTGTATTTTCACATGATGAATCAGTGAGGTTTCAGGCAGATGCCTCAACCAATAAACATTGGTTTATTAAGAAAAAAAGACAATCCTTACCCTCAGTCTAAACTCATCGCCAATACAGATCCTGGCTGTGTCAGCAAAGAGTAAATGTAAAGGGAATCAAGTGGGTACAGTGTTGGACCTAGAGTCAGGAGAACCTGACTTCAAATCTTAACTCAAAATACTTACTAGCTATGTGACCCTAGCAAGTCACAACCTCAAAATATCCCCATTATAAAAATGGGGATGATAATAGCACCTACCACTAAGGGTCATGGGAAGGATAAAATAATATTTGTAAAACATTTTGCTCTAGTAAATGCTTCTGTGTTCTGGTTGGTCCAATCAAGTGTGATCCTAGCTCAATTTGTAGAAGTTTATCACAAGATTGGCCATGAAGTCACATTAAAAAAAAAAAAAACAAACTCTAACCTTCTGCTTTAATCTCAATTCTAAAACAGAAAAGCAACAAAGACTAGACAATTGGAATTAAGAGACTTGCTCAGGGTCACACAGCTAGGAAATTTCTGAGGCTAGATTTGAACCCAGGAGCAACCATTTCCAACCCTGATGACATCTAGCTTTGCCAGTACCATTTTTTCTTCAACAACTAAGATGTGTTGGGCCCAGTATCAGTGTTGATTGAAATAACAGCTTCTTTGAAGGCCTGAAGTGAACCATACATATTTTCCAACCTAAGCCCCACAATGTGGGACCTTGGGTAGGTCACGTAAGTGATGGTGGCTAGTCTGGTGATGAGCTCCTCCAATTGAGGTAGGCTGGTCCTTTGAGGTGAGAGATATAGTGCATCCTTTGTCCCATAGCAGAAGCCTTTCAATTTGATAAGACTTACCAGCCCTTACTCTTTGCTGGCATAACCTTCAAAAGCTTCTGGATGAAACAGGAGGAGATGGCTTTAGAAGAAGAATTTACAGTTATGGCTAATAGTGACAATCAGCCTTTGTAGAGCACTTATAGGTTTGCAAATATTATATTTTGAACGGTCTCTCCAATTTTTGTGAAGGCATGAATAATGATAACAGGCAACAGGGTATACAATGAATAGGAAGCCAGCTTTGGACTCAGGGAGACTTGGGTTCAAGTCCTACCTATAACCTATAACATTTTGTGATGAGGAATAAGCCACTTAAAACTCCAAAAGTCCTCAGTCAACTCTCTGAGATCAAGAAGAGATGCTGACTAACTATCAAGAAAAGGAGGTTTTATACCTGGAGGTTCTCCTAGAACATGATGAAATTCCAGGTCCATATTGTTATTAATAATATCAATATGAACAATAATATGTTATCACTATTTTTAATGATGATAGTAGCCATTTGGCACAGTAGAGTGCCAGGCCTGGGGACAGAAGACTCATCTTCATGAGTTCAAATCTAGCCTCAGATACTTACTTGCTAAGTGACCCTGGGCAAGCCATTGGCTGCCTCAGTTTCCTCATCTATAAAATGAGCTCGAGAAAGAAATGGCAAAGTACTCCAGTATCTGCCAAGAAAACCCAAAAAATGGGGTCACAGAGAGCTAGAACATGACTGAAAATGATTGAACAACAGTTTGAAATTAAGCGCAAGCTGATTAGAGAAGAGCCTGAGTGGTCTATACTATCACTTAGAGTGCTAGCCTAAGAGTAAGGGAGTCATTACACTCCTTACTGAAGTTTCCTGGAAAGATTAATTTGAACTCCTGTAAAATGTGATTGAAACTTTTTAAAATTTAGCAATAGCTATTATTTTCTCAAGGTCTGCCAAACACCTTACAAACATGATCTCATGTGATCCTTAGAACAAGCCAAGGAGGTAGATGCAGCTATTGCCCCCATTTTACAGATGAGGAAATGGAAGAAAGAATAAAGTATTTGAGTCTAAATGTGAACTCAGGGCTTTTGGACTCTGGGTCCAGAGCTCTAGGCATTGTGTCACTTAGTTGCCTAGAAATTTGTGTTTCTACTAATGAATTAGCACTTATTAAAAACCTACTGCTGAGGGGCAGACCTGGAGTCAGGAGAATCTGGGTTCAAACCTGGCCTCAGACACTTCCTAGCTATATGACCCTGGGCAAGTCACTTAACCCCAGTTGCCTAGCCCTTACAGCTCAGGTCTTCAAATTGATACTGATACAGAAGGTAAGGGTTTAAAAATGTCTACTATGTCTACATTGTTTTAGACACTGAGGATATGCACACACACACACAATTTTATCAAAATTTTAATTGCTTAAATTGCAACTTTTATAGCTTAAAATCAAACTAGGATTTTTAAGATTCCCTATATGAGAGAATACATATAAATAAATTCCAGGTAATTTGGGAAGGAGACACTAGTGTTTAGAGGACCAGGAAAGGCTTTATCTTTACCACACAGTACTTAAGTACTTATTTCAGTGTCCCATGTATGCTATCTAAAACCAGTTTAAGTTATTGCAATATGAATGTATAATCTCCAATCAATAAAACAATCCTCTTTAATAAGCTCAAATTATTACAGCAGCAAGAACCAGGGGAACAAGAAATATCAATTAAAGAAGGGAGTCAGTCTCTGGTGATCATGCAAGATTTCATATTTAATTCAAACTTTTCTCATTGTGTAATGGAAAGAACCCTAGCCTGAGAGTCAGGAGACTTGGCTAGCTTCCAGCCCTGAAGGAGCATTGACTTGTGTGGCCTCAGGTCCCTCACTTTCCCTTCTGAGTTGGCACAATGTAAACTGAAGAGTTTGGGCAAGAAGATTTCTAAAGGTCCTCTCCACCAGCTCTAAATTGCACACCACAGGAAGATGGCTTTACACTAAACTTTGATGAATACATCAGGTAGATGCATTTTTGGTGGAATTTGGGGGATAGGAACAAGGGCAGGAGAAATAGTTGGGATAGTATTTATGGCAATTCCAGGATTAAGGTTGCTTTATAGTAATTTTTGAGATGTCTCTAAGTGTCCTCCTCCTTCAGTCACTTATGAAATACTAATGATATTATATGGAGTTGTGCTGGGAGTTGGGAGAGAAATAAGATAATTTCCTGTTCCCAAGGACTTAATAATCTGCTTCCTCAAATCTTTCAGTTTTCCAGTGCTAAAGTATCTTTCTTAGATCTAAGTAGAAATGCTTCTCTTTGAAGAGATGTCATATAAGAAAAGGACCCAGTCCATCTCTTTTGTAAATAATTGTCTTTTTGTTTTTTAAAGAGTGAAAGTGCCTTGAAAAGAGATTTCCTTCTCATGTATTTAAGGGGGAAAGAGGAAGCCCTCTGTGTTAATAGAAAGATGCCCAATTAACTACTCCTCTTGTAGAGATGAGCTGACAGGAAGAAAAGAAAGCTAGGGTTGTTTAGAAAAGATGCCATTGTCCAATAAAGTTCATCTTTAAGAGGAAAGTACTGGTTCCCTAGTACAAGATGTTGAAGTACACTGAACTTTTTAGTGTCTCATCCTTTCCCATCAGTGTTTCTAGTCTCTTCTCCGTCTCTCCCCTTTGGAGGTGAGTTGGGGCACAAGCAGTTTGGACATTCTGTTCAAATTCTAAATTCTGTTTGCAATAAATGTCTCACTACAAAGCATAGAAATTTAGGGTGGTTAGAGTCTGGTTGACCGAATTCATTTTAACACTATATCCCTATTGTTACAACCCCGTATTTCTTTCTTGATAATCTGAGGTTTTTATAAATATTATGGGCAAGGGCAAGTCAACTAATTTGGGTATCACTTATGGGTGAAAGTGAAGCCAAAGTCATAGATTTAGAATTGGAAAGCTCTTTAGGAGCCCCCTCATTTTATAAATGAGAAATCAGAGGCAGAGGATTTGAACTCAGGTCTCCCAAGCTCTGAGTGGGATGCTCCATTTAATATACACAGAGCAGATTCATTTGAGGAAGCATTTCATTTGTGGTGCCTAAATAAGGTCACCAATACTTTTGGTGCTTATATATTTATATATAGACACTCCCTATGATTTCTCAAAGCTTGAAGACAACTAGAGTTAAGCATTAAAGGTGAGGGAGGATGTTTATTTATCAGATACGCAAGTATTCTTATCTCAGCAGTGTAGCCTCTTTATCTTGAACTTTATGATGAATTTCTACAGGAGAAAAGGAATAGTAATTATAAAAACTTTGTACCTTGTAGATATGATCTTAGGTGGCTGTGAACTCCATCCAGGAGGCCATAAGAAGGAAGCCTGGGTGTGCAAAGAGTTTTAGTCCTGTCTGGCTATTCATGACCCCATTTGAGGTGTTCTTCGTAGATTTTGGTAGTGATTTGCTATATCCTTCTCCAGCTTATTTTATAGATAAGGAAACTGAGGCCAACAGGGTTAAATGAGTTGCCCAAGGTCTCACAGCTAATAAGTGTCTGAAGACATATTTAAACTCAGAAAGATGTCTTCCTGATTCTACTGTGCCACCTTATTGCCCTGGAAAAAGCCAAGGTGGTGTTTTTGCTTTTTCTTTGTATTCCCAGGGCTTAGTACATATAGAGATAGCATGCTATTAGTATAGGAATATATATATTCTGATTTTATTAACATAGGAAACTTTCAGGTAAGGAAATAAACTTGCACAATTAATGAAAGCTGGCATATTCTCAGCAATTTACAATCTTCAAGAGTTGCCTCATGCACCAAGAGATTTGTTCTGGATTAGTAAACAACCAGCATGTGAGAGTCACAGGGCAAGTAGGATATGCACAGGCTTAGAATCAGGAAGACTCAGCTTTCATGATTAAAAATCAGTCTTAGACACTTCCTAGCTGTGTGACCTTGGTCAAATCACTTAACCCTGTTTGCCTCAGTTTCCTTCTTTGTAAAATGAGTTGAAAAAGAAAATGACAAACCACTCCACTGATTCTGCCAAGAAAACCCAATTAGGGTCACAAGGACTCAGGCATGACTGAATAGCAATGAGATTAAATACCCAGCAAGGAGCTGGAGATGTAAGACTGGAACTTGGAAAAAAGACAAGGACAGAGTATGTAATTGGTAGTCATCTAGACAATGTTTGCATTTTATTTCTAGGGGGGAAAAATCATAGATCTCCCCTACCATTGGAAAGTACCAAGTATTTAACTTGATGGGAATGAAGTTTTCAGAAGGTTCTTGAAAAGGACATTTAATGATTAACAGTGAATGCTTTCCACTGTATGAGTATTTTAATTACTGTGTTTTTTTAGTTTCTGAGTTACCATTTTCTCTTAGTGTTTTTGTGTAAAAAAAAAAAGGCAGCCTGATGTAGTGCAAAAAGAATTGGCCTCAGTCAGAAAGACATGGGTTCTAGCCCTGCCTCTAATGCCAACTAGTTGTATGACCCCAGGAAAGTTATTCTCCAGTGCCCAAGTCAGCATTAAGTGAACATGATGACTCACTCGGAAAGAGACTTTCTTAAAAAGACTTTCTTCTAGATTGTCAATCTGGACCTGCACATCCAAAGTGATGTAGTAAGTGGGCCTGCAGAAGTCCTGTCCTAAATTCCAATCTCATGACCAGGCAGAAGGGGATCTGGACTATTACAAAATATTTAGATCTATTTCTTTCATTTGGAATGACTTAATAGTCTTTTAACTATTTAATAGCAAACACATACTTAGCATGCATACCCATCTTTTTGGACTCAAAGAATTTTAGATTTAGAGAGATCTAATCTAATCTTTTCATTTTATAGATAATGTGAGATAATCCAGATAGGTTGAGCAACTTGTTCAGTGTCACACATTAAACTAGTGTGACTCCTAACTCTAAATCTAAATTCTTCCTACTTCCAACTTCAGCTTAGAACTGGCCATATTACCTCCATTCGTACCTTGTAGCAAGTTTCAGTGGCTCCTTGTTAGTTTTTAAATCTAATTTAAAAATCATAGTTGGGCAGTCAGCTGGGTGGCTCAGTGGATTGAGAGTCAGGCCCAAAGACAGGTAGTCCTGGGTTCAAATCTGACTTCAGACACTTCCTAACCATGTGACCTTGGGCAAGTCACTTGACCCCCATTGCTTAGTACACAGTATTGATTCTAAGATGGAAGGTAAGGGTTTAAAAAAAAATCCTAAGGGGCATCAGGATGGTTCAGTGGATTGAGAGCCAGGCCTAGAGATGGGAGGTCAGGCCTAGAGATGGAAAGTCCTGTGACCACGAAAATATGGGTTCAAGACTTTGAATTGCCAAAAGCATAAAGATAATTTTTAGTGTCTTGATTTAAATAAAAAATAAGTGGTCACCATGGGAAAAATTCCCAAATATGAAATACCCAAGTCAGCTGGGTTTTATGGAGATTTTAATTAATACAATTTAAGGAATTAAAGAAAGGAAGAGAGAGAGAGTAAGAGGAAATAATAGGAAAAGGGCTTGAGCCTAGGCCAATGGCCTAGGCCTTTCTCCTTAAGAGAGAAAACTAAGTCAGTCTTTAATAACTCACCACAAGATCTTTCCAAGCAAGCTCTAGTGTTCAGAGAGACCCTCCAGTTTAGCTCAGGAAGCTGAACTAAGTTCAGCCACCGAGAGAGAGAGCCCCAGCAGCCTCCTCTGACTCCTGACCTCCAATTCAGCTCCAAAGCTGAATTAAGTTCAGAGGCCTTCTGACCTCTTTTTAAAGAGAATCTTCTCCTATGTCACCTCCCCTAAGTTTTCACATCTACCAATCACAGTAGACATTTTCACAGGACTGACCATTCTTAATTCACATCTTCTTTAGTTCTCAACTTCTCTGGGTAGACTAAAACTTCACACCTTTTTTGTTAAGCTTGTCCCTTGCAAGTTTGCAAGTTGCCTAACCTTTTAGTGATTAATTTGACCTTCACAGGTACTTAGCACCCTTTTGTATTAGATCTAAAAATAGACCTAGCTTAAGGACTTTGTCGAACTATAAGTATGATTTAAGTACCTTCATTGTTCAGTAAGGAGTTTACAACTTTATCTTCCCCTAAAGTATGCCTAAGTATGGGTGGAGTAATGTAAAGTTCTCAATACATTCCTGACCAAGAACCTTTATTGTTATAATAAGGGGATAGCCTTAACCAAAAAATTCTAAGGTAGAGTCTGAGAATTTTTAAGATTCACAATCTCCCCTGATGATCATTGGGAGACTAATCTCCCCATTGATCATTTAACATAATCATCTTGTAGTTCTAAAACACTTCTTACTACAGATTTATACAATATTCAATTTTCTAAGAGGAAATTAGAGTAGTGAGGGAGGAATAGAAAGAAAGAAAGCAAAACCAATGTTTTGCTAGGCGCATTGACAGAAAGCCAAATTAGGGGCAGTCCCTTTTGGCATAAATGTGTACATTTACAATAAATGTTCAGTCAAACTTCAGTTCAATCAACCATATCCAAAATTCATTCTTGATCTTCTTGATGTAGTGTATGTTTTCTGGCATCTTTCTGTAACAGTTCATTCTCTGCATTTAGAAGTTAGCAAGCTTCTTCCTTGAAGATCTTTTTCTTAAACAATATCAAAATCTTGGATTTTTATAAAAATACAATCTCAAACAAAAGATAAAAAATCTTGGATTTTAAATTAAAATACAGTCCTTGGTTCTAATTTGGCCTCAGACACTTCTTAGCTTGTGACCCTGGGCAAGTCATTTAACCCCCATTGCCTAACCCGTACCACTCTTCTGCCTTAGAAGAAGAAGAAAAAATCCTAGTTGGCATTTAAAGCCCTTCACAATCTAGCCCTTTTCTCTCTTTCCAGTTTCCTTACAGTTTATTCCTTGAAATACACTATATGGTCTATCTACACTAATCTAGTTACTTTTCTCTTATCCTCAGTGCCTTGGCATATTCCTCATGGCTACAATATACTCTCTCATCTCCTCTACCTCCTAAGTACCCTGACCTCCTTCAAGACTCATTTTGAATTCAGCCTTCTACAGGAAGGCATTCATGGCTTCCCCAGCTGATAGTACCTTCTTGGAGATTATTTTTCATAGGCTCTGTGCATATGTCATATGTATCTAATAGTTACATTTTGTCTGCCTTGTTAGAGGGTGAATGACTTGAGGGCAGGAACAATGGGTTAGCCTTTCACTTTATCTCTGATGTTTAATTCAATGCTGGATTTATAATCAAGGAATGAATACTTGTAAATGGATTAATTAACAGATAGATTGATTTCTAGCACATGATGCTATAGGTCCATGATGGTGAACCCATGACCTGTGCCAGCACTATCATACGTAGCCATTCTTGGTGACATGCAGCTGCATGCAGGCTCAGCGTGCCTAGGGGCTGGGAGTGGGGGTGGGTGGGTGGATGGGGAAGCAGCATGTGCCAGGTGGCTGGGGCAGTGGGGCTCCTTTAGGGGTGAGGAGGAGGAGTGCTTCTGCAGAAGGAGGGCACTCAAGCAGGCAGGCTGGCAGATGACAGCCTGTGCTCTTGCAGCACCCCCCAACACCCTCACACACAACCCCCAGAGGGCCTATGGAAGACTGGGCAGGGCTCTGGCCCACGTTCAAAGGAGGAGTGCCTGGAACTGATTACCAGACACTTTTGACAACCTGAAAAATATAGCAATGACTTTACTCACAATTTTTCCCTCTACATACTTTCATGAGACCTTATTCTCAGTCTTAAATAATATCAAAACCAACAAAAAAAAACAGATTGACAGATGAAGTTAGTAACGCTTGCTTGGTCTTGAAGTGTACAAAATACCAACCTTCAATTGAAGATTTAGCCAATGAAATTCAGCAACAAAAAAGTCACTAATAGGCAGGTTAGTTAAAGAATTCCCCCTCTCATTTATCTTAGTTCATGGCATTCCACACAAGTTAAGTAATATTAAAACCAACAAAAGAAACTGACTGACAGATGAACAAAGAAGTCATTAAGCAGGTAAGTTAAATAATTAGTTTTTGGTTAATTAAATAGTTATATATTACAATTATATATTTTTGTTATTTAAACTATAAATATTGCAAAACTATGGTTTTTTTTCTCCAAGTGACACATCACCAGAGTTATGCTCTTTTTTTTTTTTTGGCGATTTTTGACACACCAAGCTCAAAAGGTTGCCCATCACTGCTATAGGTTTTGAAATTGAAGTCAGTTAATCAGCTTCATATCTTTCCTAATGAAGGATGTATAAAGGGTTTGTCACTAACAATGGAAAAGGGGAGTGCCATGGATCAGAATCATCTTGGGAATCTATATCTTTTTATACCCCTTCCACTATAATGCCTATAGAGATTCACATGTCTATTATAAAGGGCACTTACTCACTCTATTGGGTCTCATGACTTTGTCCTTCTCTTGCCAAATATAGACCTTTCTTCTCCTTCTCCTTTTCCTCATTCTTCTCCTTCATCTTCTTCTTCATCTTCTCCTTCATCTTTATTCTTCTTACTTTTTTTTAAGTCATGCTTCTGTGGGTTCTTGATCAATACCTATTGAATGATTATAACAAGTCTATGTAAAGGGATGATTCTCTGTTTATGAACTGACTATATGATACACAGTAATTAGATTTCCTAGAATTTAAGGTGTTTAAGTATGGTAAATGAATTAATGCCCATTTCCTCTTTTTCTATGTTTTTGTTTTTGTTTTCTCCAGAAAAGGTCTGACTGAAGGGTCTGGAGAGCAACATTTTGCTAGAAAGAGCAAGGATCCTCTCCCTAAGCATTTCACCAAAAATGTGCAAGAAGCCATTCACAATTATATCTGGTAGGAATGACCCAATTTTCTCTCTTATGGCTTTCTTTCTTTCTTTTTTTTAAAAAACCCTTACCTTCTATCTTGGAATCAATACTGCATATTGTTTCCAAGGCAGAAGAGTGGTAAGGGCTAGACAATGGTGGATAAGTGACTTTCCCAGGGTCACACAGCTGGGAAGTGTCTGAGGCCAGATTTGAACCTAGGACCTCCCATCTCTAGGCCTGGCTCTCAATCCACTGAGCTACCCAGCTGCCCCCACTCTTATGGCTTTCTGAATGGAGAAGTGTATGCTAGCTATGTGATGGGGAGGGAAGTTAAGTATAGATCTTAAATTTATAACAGAAAGCATCAAGTGGTAATTCCTTAGTCTTCAGAAAATGGCATTAACCTGTTAAAGCTAAAAACTTCACAAAGATTTTTGGGAAACTACATATACATCTCTATATCTAGAAATAGAATGATAGCTTAGCTTAGGAGAAACTCTATTATAGTGATTGGATCAGAATATAGTATTGTATACAATATATATTTGTGTAAATATGTTGCTCTTCAGTCATTTCAGTCTTGTCTGACCCTTTGTAATCCCACTTGGGGTTTTCTTTGTAGAGAAATTGGAGTGGTTTTCTGTTTCCTTCTCCAGCTCATTATATAGATGAGGAAACTGAGGCAAACAGGATTAAGTGACTTGCCTAGGGCAACTAGGAAATATCTGAGGCCATATTTAAGTCCAGTTTTGCTGACTCCAAGTCTTGCACTCTAATCACTATGCTATCTAGCTGCCCTGAGTGATAATTTCTTAAATGACACCACAGTCACCCTCAAGGGTGTGGCCAATTCCTATTAAAATTTGCCCCAGTTTCTCATCTCTAAAATAAGCTAGAGACTTAAGACACTGCTCTAGTATCTTCGCCAAGAAAACACCAGATGGGGTCACAAAGAGGCAGATGTGATTGAAAAACCACTAAACAACAACATTTCAATATAACTAGCTCCCTTTGTAATCCAAGGGACTTTATTTTGTGCATTTGAAAACATTATTTTGAAAGGGAGAGGGTCAATATACCTCCCCAGACTGACTATTAAAGGGGTCAATGATCAAAAAAGATTAAGAAGCCCTGCTCTAGATTATTAACTTGTATGACACTATAGATCTAGATTTGAAGTTATATGTGTGGATAGATATTAATTATACAGATGTAGACATAGATGTAGACAGATATGACAGAAGTAGATATAGTCAAGAAAAGAAACTAGATAGTGCCATAGTGCACTGAGTGCTAGACATGGAGTAAGTAAGAAATCTTCCTGAGGTCAAATCCAGCCTCAGACATAGCCTAGCTGTGTGACCCTAATCAAGTCACTTAACCCTGTTTGCCTCAGTTTCCTCATCTGTGAAATGAGCTGGAGAACAAATCACTTCATTATATTTGCCAAGAAAACCCAAAAATGGAGTCATGAAGTCAGAAACAACTGAACAACAACAATAGAATGTTGACAGATATTATTCTCTGTTGGCATAGCCTTAGAAGTTTACTTCCATATTACAATTAATTCAGTTTTTAGGTAAAAAATATAAATAGAGAAGCTCAGTTCCAGGCTGTAGATAGATACAAATATAGCTGATTTTATGGGCTAAATGAGCCCAAGTAAAGCCAAAAAGAAAAATGAAATTGAATCACAAAAAGAATAAAACTATCCATGCATCCTATGTCTCTCTAAATGGCATTAATGCACATTTGCTTTAACTTATACAGTGAGTCTGTTTCATCTGTCTCATCAAGTGGAAACACCACCCCTACAGAGTTGAATAACTCTTGGTCTGGAATACGAAGCAATACCACTGAAAGAAGTGTGTCTACTGAACGGGACTCAGTCTCCTCTTGGACAGATGATGTATGTCTCTGAATATTTTGTATTTTAGAAGTGAGGTTAAACAATGGAGAGAGTGCTGGCCCTAGAGGAGATTTCCTGAATTCAAATCTAACCTCATACATTTCCAAGATGTGTGACCCTGAGCAGGTCATTCAACCTCTGCTTGCCTCAGTTTCTTCAAATGTAAGATAGAGATAATAATAGCACCTACCTCATGGAATTATTTTGAGGATCAAATGAAATAATAGCTGTAAATCACCTAGTACAGATCCTGGTACACACAACGTGCTTGATGAATGCTTGTTTCCTTCCTTTTTTCATGTCCTGTGATGTGAATGCAGAATTTGAGTCATGATAGAGTAGAAAGAACACCGACTCTATAATTTACAGAAAAAGGGATCAAATCTCTCCTTTGACACTTACTATCTCTGTTATCTTGGTTAAGTTCTTTAATTTCCTCAATCTTCAGTTTCTCTTCTGTAATAATAGAAGGAAATAAAGAAAGAAAGAAAGAAAGAAAGAAAGAAAGAAAGAAAGAAAGAAAGAAAGAAAGAAAGAAAGAAAGAAAGAAAAGAAAGAAAGACAGAAAGACAGAAAGAAAGACAGAAAGAAAGAAAGACAGACAGAAAGAAAGAAAGAAAGAAAGAAAGAAAGAAAGAAAGAAAGAAGTAGAAAGAGAGGAGGGAGGGAGGCCAGGCAGGCAGGCAGGAAGGAAGGAAGGAAGGCTGGAAGGAAGGAAGGAAGAGGGAGAAGGGTGGATCAATGGAATAAACTAGGGGTAAATTACTTCAGCAAGGTCGTGTTCAATAAACCCAAAGATCCCAATTTTGGGGATAAAAACTCACTGTTTGACAAAAAGT
The DNA here is from genome assembly GCF_027887165.1 of Monodelphis domestica. Taxonomy (NCBI): domain Eukaryota; kingdom Metazoa; phylum Chordata; class Mammalia; order Didelphimorphia; family Didelphidae; genus Monodelphis; species Monodelphis domestica. Next base: position 234,318,751 of record NC_077232.1, read on the forward strand.
GCTGTGAAAATTGGAAAATGATATGGCAAAAATTAGGTTTAGATCAATATCTCACACCCTATACCAAGATAAGTTCAAAATGGGTGTATGATTTAAACATAAAGAGTGATATTATGAGTAAATTAGGGGAACATGGAATAGTCTGTCAGATCTATAGAGAAGGGAAGAATTTAAGACCAAGCAAGAGATGGAGAACAGTGCAAGCTGTAAAGTGAACAAATTTGATTACATTAAGTTAAAAGAGGTTTTTGTATGTGTGTGTGTGTGTGCAATTAAAACCAATGCAACTAAAATTAGAAGGGAAGCAAAAAACTAGGGAAAAATTTTTTGTAACAAATTTCTCTGGCAAAGGCCTAATTTCTCAAATATACAAAGAAATGTCAAATTTATAAGAAATCAGATCACACCCCAATTGAAAAATGGTCAAGGAACATGAGTAGGCAGATGAAGAAACCAAAACTATCAATGATCATATGAAAAAATATTCTAAATCTCTCCTGATTAGAGAAATGCAGATCAAAATAGTCTTAAGGTACTACCTTACACCTAGCAGAGTGACACTATGGCAGTAAAGGAAAATAATAAATGTTGGAGGGGATGTGACAAAATTGAGACACTAATGCATTGCTGGTGGAGTTGTGAATTGATCTGACTATTCTGGAGGGCAATTTGGATTCATGGCCAAAGGGCCTTAAAAGAATGCATGCCCTTTGATCCAGCAATACCACTTCTGTGTTTATATTCCAAAGAGAAAAAGAAATGTGAGGAAGGCTCTGTTTGAACAAAAATATTTATAGCTGCACTTTTTGTGATAGCAAAAAAATTGGAAAATGATGGGATGTCCCTGGATTGGGGAATGGCTGAACAAATTGTGGCATATGATGGTGATGGAATATTATTGTGGTATAAGGATTGATGAATTGATGGATTTCTATAAGTACTGGAAAGACCTACATGAACTGATGCAAAGTGAAATAAGCAGAACCAGGAGATCATTACAAACAGAAACTATAACACTGTGGGACAATCCAAGGTAACTGACTTTGCTACTAACAGCAAAGCAATGATCCAGGACAATTCTGAAGGATTTATGAGAAAGAATGCTATCCATATCCAAAGAAAGAACTGTGGGAGTAAAGAAAAAATATATGATTTATCACTTGTTTATATGGATAAGTGATTTGGGGTTTTGGTTTTAAAGAATTATTCTTTTACAAAGATGTGAATAATATAGAAATGGGTTTGAATGATAATATATATGTATAACAGTGGAATTGCTTGTCAACTCTTGGAGGGGGAGGGATGAGGGGAAGGGGAAAACATGAATCATTCAATCATGGGAAAAATTTAAAAATAAAAAATTTAATAGAAAAAAGGAAGGAAGGAAGGAAGGAAGGAAGGAAGGAAGGAAGGAAGGAAGGAAGGAAGGAAGGAAGGAAGGAAGGAAGGAAGGAAGGAAGGAAGAAAAGGAAGGAAGGAAGAAAAGAAAGAAGGAAGGAGAGAGAAATAATTCCTGGGGAAGTCTCAGTGCTACGCCATGTGTGGTTTCCAAGATTATAAACTTCTTGTTCTGATCAAAGACCTATTATTTTTTTTTAAAAGAAAATAAATTATTACTCTAACATTTTCAGGTTATGAATAATTCCTAAGGAACAAACTTCCACTTGTATTACTGTTTTAGGAGTTTGACAGAGCTACAACACAAAAAGTTCAGCAGTTATTCCGAGAAGTGGATGAAATGCTTTTTGAAGGGAAAATCAGCCCTCATTGCCAGAATCTGCAGGCAGAATGTGAGGAGTGGACTAGAAGGTCACTTCATCTCAGGTAAGGGAAATGCTGATTGTGATTTTCTGGAGTAGGTGCTTTCTAGAAATATTAGAGCAAGAACCCTATCAGCCAGTAAATGCTTCCAGGCTCTACAAATTGTTCTCTTTGTTGCAAAAACTTGGGAAACATTGAATCATCTAAATAATTGTGTATATAGTACTGAATCAATATAGACTAGAGGTAAAATGTGCTGCCAACTGCACTCCCAAGGGTATTATGACTAAAATATGATTGGAAATATTTAACAAAATAAAAGAAATTCAGTAGGACATAAAGTTAACATAATATGTAGTTTTCTAAGTCAAAATGTCACTCCAGAGATTCTTATTTGTGGTTTAGTGACCCCCCCATTTCTATTTGAGTTTGACATCAAATTTGACATAAGATGTAGACAACTTATCTAATGCCTCCATTGGAAATTATGGCATCTATAATAAAAAAATTATATTCATAATAGCAGTGAACATCTTACCTAGGGAGAGATTAGTCTGAATGAAAATATTGAAATTAGAGAATACCAGGAGTGTACAAAGGGGAGTTTTCTGCCCTCAGTTCTCAGGTGGCTATGTCTAATAATCCCTGAGCCCAAAGGGAATACAAAGCTTAATGATTTGGAAATGCCTTCATTCTATATTATATCATATGGAAATCAGTCAGCAAACTTTGTTAAGTACATATTCTATATTATGTACAGTGCAGGATACTAAGGATACAGAAGCAAGAGGGAAATAATTCCTGTTCTCTTTGTGTTTTTAGCTTATCAGGGGAGATAGCTTTCACACAATGATCTCTTTTATTCATTGTTTTTGAATCTCCAGTGCCTAGCACAGTGCCTGACACATAGAAGGTGCTAAATAAATACTTGTTGATGATATAAAACAGATGGAAGGTAATCACAGGAATAAAGTTGGACCAACCTGCAAAGAAATACATTTGCAAACTAATCTTTGAGGCCCAGAATAGAAGTTTTCTTTACCTAGATACATAAAAGTTCTAATGGCTTATTTTGTTTATATCTTCACTATATAAACTCTATCACTGCCATGCTGTTCTAGAGCCCAAGGGTGTGTAATGATGTAAATATGTGAGTGAAACTAGTAGGTATTAATTGATATGGTTATAATTACCTCTCTGGAATAGGGAGATGCATTCCAATAGCAAGGAACATCCAAAATGTCAATGAGTAGACAACCTAGAGACAGTTGGGTTAGCATATTGGACCTAAGATCAGAAAGAACTGAATTCAAATCCTCCCTCTGATAGTAGCTTTGTGACCTTGGGCAGGCTCCTTAACCTCTGTCTATTTCAGTTTCCCCATCTTTAAAGGGAAATAATAATAGTACCTCCCTCTCAGGGTTGTTGAAAGGTTCTAATGAGATATAAATGTTTTGCAAACTTTAAAATGCTATATAAATGATAGTCGTGGGGTAGCTAGATGTTTCAGTAGACAGAGAACTAGTCCTGGAAATAGGAGGTCCTGGGTTCAAAACTGGCCTCAGATACTCTCTAGATGTGTGACATTGGGCAAATCACTTAATCCCAATTGTCTAGTCCTTATTCTTCTGCCTTGGAACCAATACTTAATATTGATTATAAGACAGAAGATAAAGGTTTTTTAAAAAAAGAGTTGTAATTACATGTTAAAAAGTGTGTGAGCCTTCTGTATATTCTACTTTTTAAATAATTCTATTCTTATATCAGTATGTGATACAAGGAGAGGAATTCTGGGTTTAGAATCAGAGGACCTGAATTCGACTCTTTGTAGCTGTGTGACTTTGAACAAGTCTGAGCCTTAGATTCCTCATTTGAAAAATGAGAGGATTAGTTTACTAAACATATGATCCAATTTTGGGAGGGATGCCCCTTCTCAACATTTTTTCCTCTATTACCACATTCTTTATGTTCTATAAAATTCAGAATGTTATTTTTTCTGATTATTTTAATAGTCATCATTATCTGTTTTTTTCCTCCTCTATCTTACAGGGTTCTAGGAAAACAGCTTATATTTCCAACAGATGAAGGTTTTCAACATTTTCCAAGCAATACTGCTAGTTCTGTTTGTACCAAGTCCTCACTTGATCTCTGTGAAAGCAATAGCAATCTCAAAGAGTATGTTTTCTTCTTCTTCTTTTTTAAAGTTTTATTGATGCCTCCTGAGATTTTAGTCTTGTCATTTTCTGATCTGACCCCTTCCCCCCCCCATAGCACCATCTCTTGTACCAAGAAGAGAAGCTAATTGGACCCAACCAAAAAGCTCTGCTTTTTGTAGCTCACGCACACATTATTCTCTTTCTGTCATTGTCCCCCTTGGCACCAGGAGGAGAGGAATGTATTTCATCATCTGCTCTCTGTGACCAGGATTGCTCATTGTGATTCATGCGAGTTCTGTTTTCATTATATGGTTGTAGTCATTATGAAGACTCCCTCCTAGTGTCCTGGACCAAGTCAGATTCAGGTCAGCTTCCTAGTAGTTAGGATTTGGTGTAGAAATGAAATGAGCATTCACAGTTCATTCAACAATCAAGAAAAGGAGATTTATTTAGTCATGGGGGGAGAGGGGAAGTATAGTCAAGCAGGATACACCTTGAAGGCACCCTGATTTGATTCTGCTGAGTGAAGTTCCCCTGCTTCAAAGTTGTCCATTGTGGTTTGCCAGCCAAGCATCAGTGGTCCTTGCGGCTCTTTTTGATTAGGGTTAGCAGGAAGTCTCAATAGCCTGAGCCTTTAGTTATCTTTGAGTCAATCAAATCTTGAAGATGGTTTCAATTTCTTCTAAAGAAAAACCTAGCTTAAATTCAGTGGGGCTAGGGGTATATAATATTGTTTCTACCATACCTGGTAGTTCTTCACCCTGTATCATTGTTTTGATTTTAGGAAGGTGGGGTTTTTTCATATTTATCTTACTTGTGATCATCTGTCTGTCCAGGAAAAAAAGTCTTGATTGATATTTAGTAATTAATGGAAGATTAATATTCCAGAAAACTGCCCTACTAACAGAAATTTGGATTTGAGGGAAAGATGGTCAGAGAACAGTTTCCCAAAAATCCCCTTTCTGAGGCTGAGATAGGTCAGGAGATCTAGTTAAATGACTTTGGCTTAAGCCCCTGCCTTAAAAGGACTGAAGAAGAGTATTTCTGACAAGGCTATAGCTAAGAATTCTGGTACTCAAGGCAAATTTGTTTGAGAATGGGGAAGAGACTAATCTACCTCAGTTAGGAGTAATTATAGTAGAAGAGGAGAGTATTTTTCAAAGAACCTTATCTTTATCCTTTGGAATACTGATGAGTAATGTGCTAAAGACAAAAAAAATTCATTGACTTTGAAGTCAGAAGAGTTGGATTCAGATTCTGTTTCTTTCACTGTCTGTGATGTTGGGTACAGTACAACTCTCTGGACATCTGTGTCCCATCTATAAAATGAGGAGGTTGGTTAGATGACTTCTTCCAACTCTAAGTGAACCCTGATGCCTTCATCCATGCCCCCTGATTCCTCTAATCACTGGGAAGAGGAAGGAAAAATGAACCCATTATATTGAGGCCCTAGTGGTATGGTAGCCTAGATCTAAGTGAACTAGCAGGGGTAGAGACTATATTGGGATTCTGGGGCTTGTGGCAAAAGAGAAACTCCCCTCCTCTCTGTCAGCTTCCTGGAGCAAAGCTAGTTTCCCTGCCCTAATTATATAGCTTAATTACTTGGTGAGGTAATCTCAATATTAGAGGAACTTCACAGTGGTACAAGAAGCAAGGCGATATTACTTCAGTCTACCACAAAGTGAAAGGGGGAGGGGTAGGAGCAAAAGATAAACCCTTCCTGGTAGTCTAGTCTCCTTGCTCCATAGTTCTCTGAAGTGATGGGAGTCAATGGATGGGTAACATTCAAATTGAGTTCTCCTGCTCAGGAAAGGAAAACCTCTGCTCATACGGTGACAGGTTTATAGAAAACCTTTTAAGGATTTTGTTTCTTTTTGAGGGATAAAGTTTGAGTTTTATCTCATTTTTAAAAGCATAATAGTTTGTTTCAAAAAGAAAATTTTATCCGACTGATCCTTTCCTTTGGAATCCTCTGTTATTTCACAAAAGTAAAAGCATTAGCTATAATCATGCAGATGCTAGCCTGGGACTGTTGGAACATCTTCCCAAGTATAATTTATGATTATTGGCTTTGGTTATTGTAGGCTGTGCCTCTCAGGCTCCAAACTTGTCCCAGCAGATTACACCCAGATTTCTTCTGTTATTCCTGACATAAATGCATCATTCTTAGAAGAAGAGATCTATGCTGTGGATGGAAAAATTGAAGAGTATTTTGCTTTTGACAAAGATCTGTAAGTAGAACTGATTTTCACAAATATGGATGAAGTTTCAAAAGTGTCATTGTTTAACTAGAGTTTGAGTCTTCAAATTCTTTTACTTGTATGATGATGCTGTAGTTCTCAAATTCCTGGGGGTGCCCTTTGGAAACACTCCAGGATTTCAAGTCAAAATATCTTTACGAATTTCTTTATTGCAAAGTAATTTACAACAGGTGTACTAATGAGAGCATATGCTGGTGAGTTATTTCACAAGATGTAATACTGCCTCTCCTATCAACTAGCTGTATGGCTTGAAAAACATTCGTTACTATCTAGACTTTGGTTTCTGTCTGTGTGAAATAAGGGGGGAAGATTAACTGATCCCTCCCAAACTCTCCCAGATCCATTATGTTGATTAGGACTGGATATATTATTTCATTGATAAAGGCAGTTTTTAAATATGGACAATCCTTGAACCAATTCACCTTTATAATCTTAGAAAACATTCTAAAACACTGAGAGATTAACTTGTCCAGAGTCACACTCCCAGTATTTGTTTGAGTTGATGGGATTTAAACTCCAATGTATTTAGCTTAGCAGCCAGTTCCCTTATCCCTTGGTTTTCAAGGTGATCAATCAATCAATTAATTAATAACTTAAAATGTGCCAAACGTTAGCAAAAAACATCCCTACCCATAAGGAGCTTACAGGATTTTTTCTTTTAAATTTTAAACCCTTGTCTTTGGTCTTAGAATGGGTACTAAGTATCCATTCCAAGACAGAAGAGTGGTAAGGGCTAGGTAATTGGGGTAAAGTGACTTGCCTAGGGTCAACAGGAAGTGTCTGAGGCCAGATTTGAACCCAGGATCTCCCATCTCCAGATCTGTCTCTCTATCCACTGAGCTGCCCCAGGAGCTTACATTCTATTGGACGAAGACTATGTGCAGACAGCTATGTATATGTAAGTTGTATATATAGGGTAAACTGGAGGGAATCTCAGAAGAAAAACCCTAGCATTACAAGTACAAATAGTTCTAATTTGTGATATGATAGTGAAGCTTTTCCATTGCCATGTGGTCCCTTTATTCACTTAGTCAATCTTTCCCAGACTTGAAACTAATTGGTAATCCTTTGGTATATGACTTACTATCAGTTATTGACATAGATACAATGAAATCTATCGTGAAATAAATGCATGTTTGACCATTTCAATAATTTTTGTAAAGGAAATTTTTTTTCATTAACAGAAATTGACCAATTTTGGTAATGAGAATTTACTTTTTCTTTTAAGTGATGATGAAAGTGTGGAACTCAAGAAAACTAGAAAGAATCAACAAAGGAATAAACATGGACTCCCTCCCATTTCCCCTGCGCTCTGCATCAAAGATGCAGTAACAGCTGAAGCATTTGATCGAGGCTGGAGAAATGTAGTTGGAATCTTGGAAGACCTGCTTAAAAAAACTTGGAAAACTTCCCTTGAAGGTACTTGAGAAATCTCCTTTATGTAAGGCTTATAGTCTAAACAACAGCAACATCAACAACAATAAAACACAAAACAAAGACACCAAAATACTTAAAACAACACTTTTTAAATTTTTATTTGTTTATTTTTAAAATTTTTTCTGTGGTTCCATGGTTCATGTTCCTCTCCCTCCCCTCTTCCTTCCCCTATCCTAGAGCTGACAAGAATTTCACTGGGTTATCCATGTATTATCACTCAAGACCCATTTCCATATTATTCATTTTAGTATTAGAGTAATCTAAAATAAAACTTTTTTTTTAAAGGCCAAAACACAACACTTTAAAGGGATATTTCCTAGTTCCTACCTACTTTCCCTTTGTTACAATGTTCTAAGGAAGGCATTCTTTCTTCTTAAAGTAATGAATCTAATACTTGTTCAGTGGGAGAAAATTATATTGATTATATGTTATCTTAACTGGCCCTGGAGGAGTTATGATCCAGCACAATTCAAGATATTAGATAAAAAAATTTATAATTGGTTTTATCTTAATTCTATTTAGCTTCCTGTGATGATTTAAACAAATACAAATGCCTGATAGACTGGCAAAAAAGGAATGACAGAAATATAAATCATAGGTACTTATTTTGATGGCTAATTATATATAATTAGTATCAAAATATTAATTTTCCTAGTTCTTTACCTCCAGAGGGTAAAAAATGGGTCCTGACAACTCTAGGCCTGGCATATCATCCACTGTGTTTACCTATCTGTCCCATATTGACTTAATTTTCTTTTAGGATTAAAGAGGATACTCCTTTTGGTGTTATAAAATGAAGAGTTTTAGTTTGCTTCAATGCAAAAAAAAAAGAGGAAGTTAACAATTCTCTTAACTGGTAGAATTTGTAAAATTGCATTATATACTTTAAATAAATGATTGTATATTGAGTTTTTATTTACATTTAATGTTGTTATAGAAAGAAGTAAACAGAGAAGAAATTTGGAGACAACTAGAAAAAAACCGGCAAAACCATTGAGTTCCCGTATTCCACCCAATCCATCAAGTATTCCCCCTTCCAGAGATTCTGAGACCCACAGCATATCTTCAGCTTCTCTTCTAGGTCCACCTCAGGTCAGATGCTTTTCTCTTAAAATCCATTCTTGTATCCTTGGAGCTTCTCTTAGTTTCTACAGTTGAGATAATTTCTTTAATATCATCTTCCAAAAAGATCAGAGCTGAATAAAGGGGTTTGCTTGGGGATATGAGTGAACATAAAAGAGTATGGCTTTTATGGCTGACAACGGGCAGAGAAAATCTCCCTCTTCTTTGTGACATTTTCTCTGAACTATGAAATTTAACACTTAAAAGTTGAAGTCTTTTGATCAAGTGTTAAATTCCATGGTTCAGAGAAAATGTCACAAAGAAGAGGAATATTTTCTCTGCCCGTTGTCAGCCATTTTCAAGGGTAGTCACTCCCTTGATCTTATTTCACCTGACACTGTTCCAAGATGTGCAATCTGCATTTTCTTTCTATGATCAAAACCTTTTGTGTTCCTCTATTTCTCCTTACTCTCCTTATTCTGAACTTTCTCTTCTTCATCTTCTCTGATCAGTCATTTCACCCATTTTCACAGTCTTTTAGTTTCCTGTCCCTACCGACATATCAGTTGTTCAGTTAAACAAAGTACTGCTCTTCACTCTTCACTCCCTTACTCCCTTGTGCTTCTGGGGTTCCTTTCATGCTATTTCTGAACCCTGAGATACAATACATCTCTGTTATACCAATAACTTCTATATATATACTTCTATATTGTTCCTGTAATGACAGAAAACACCTATCACACATACAATAAGAAACTCATGAAGGAAATAAAGGAAGATGGCATGCTTTAATTTGTAATCAGACTCCAACAATACTTTCTTTGGCTGTGGATAGCATTTTTTATCATGGGTCCTTTGTGGATATCTTAGAAACTTGTTTTGCTGATAATAGTTTATTATTTCACAGTTAAACAGTGTACATTATTTCTGTTATTATATACAGTGTTCTGATTCTGCTCACTTCACTTTGCATCAGTTCACATAAGTCTTTCCAGGATTTTCCTGAACTTACTCTGTTTGTCATTTCTTATGGTATAGTAATATTCAATTATAACCATTTACCACAACTTATTCAGCTATTTCCCAATTGATGGACACCTCATCAGATTCCAGTTCTTTGACACTACAAAAAAGGTTGCTAAAAATATTTTGCTACAGGTAGGTCCTTTTCCCCTCAGCTCTTCCCCTCAGATCTCTTCGAGATATAGACCCAATGGTGGTATTAGTGGATGAAAGGGAATGCATAGTTTTATGGCCCTTTGGTTCCATATTGCTCTTGTAATTGTAGTAAATGGCATGATAGTTATAAAAGCCATAGTGTTTGATATTAAACTTATAGTGTCTATGACTACAGTAGTCACAGCAGTATATAGGATGGTATACAGCCAATAGCAGGCAATAACAGTTAATACCAGCAGTCCGCAAACAATTTGCAACAGCATCTTCTTTCAATGTGTATATCATGGACTGGGATGGGTAAGATTTCCCATCTGGGGTGCCAATTGTAATAGACACTATTGCAAGAGTATATACGGTAATAAGGACTGGGACACAGGAAGCCAGCTAGGGCAAAGGCTGGATTTTGCACTCATTCCCCCCACACCACTTCCTGTATCTCTCGGCTGATTTCAAATGGCTTTTCTCCAAATGGTAAGATTTAAGAGGGTTTCAAGGACTGGTCTCACAATCTAGCTCTTTACTAAAAGGGGTTTTATTCTTAAAGTAAAGGAAATAAGGGAAATGGAGAAAGTGAGAGGGGAATAAGGTTTCCCTAATCTCTAAGGGTTTCCTGTTGATTGAAGGATTCTCCCAAGGTGTTAAGTTCAGGAAACAGGGTTAATTTCCTATGGGGAGATATGGATAACAAAACTAACAAGGTTCTTCAGAGCTAAGCTCCCAATCTTCCTAGTACTCAATCAATGGATAATCAGGAATCCAGAGCAAGTCTGTCTGACAGCCTCTTCCCAACAATCCTAAGGGAAGAAGTGCCTCTGTTCCAGCTGCTGGCTTCTTAATTGCCTCCTGACCAGACTCTCTTTGGAATCTTCTCTTCCTTTGGTTGATTGGCAGTTCGCTCAACATTCCATCTCTTGCTTTTTCTTGCAAAACCCATCTCATGATGTAATCTTTTCTTTACATTCTCCAGAATAGTTGTATCACACTGCAGTTCTTCCAACAGTATATTTGTGTCCCAAATTTTCCACATCTCTTCTAATATTAATCATTTTCCTTTTTTAGTAATATTAACCAATCTAGATGTGAGGTATAACTCAGAGTTGTTTTAGTTTGCTTTTGTCTAATCAATGGTGAATTGGAGTCTTGTTCATATGACTGTATATAGGTTTAATTTCTTCTCCTGAGAACTACTTGTTCTCATACCTTGACCATTTATCAAATGAGGAGTGCTTTGTATTCTTATAAATTTGACTCAGTTCTCTATATATTTGAGAAATGAGGCCTTTGTTGGAGACACTTCATAAATTTTTTAAAAAATGTGTTGTTTCTCTTCTAATCTCGATAACATTGGTTTTTGAACAAAACCTTTTAAATGTAATGTAATCAAAATTGTCCATTTCATTTTTTGTCATGTTCTTTGTATCTTGTGTGATCATGAATTCTTTTCTTATTCATAAATCTGGCAGATAAACATTTCCATGTTTCTCTAATTGTTTATGGTACAACCCTTTATTTCTGGATCAAATATTCATTTTGACCTTATCTTTCTGTTTGAATTGAGATGTTGGTCTCTGTGTATTTTCTGCCACGACATTTTTCAGTTTTCCTGGCACCTTTTGTCAAATAGTGTGTTCTTATCCCCCAAAGCTTGGATTTTGAGGTTTATTGAACACCAAATCATTGTGGCCATTAATTACTCTGTGTTGATTACTAACCTATTGTGTGGACTATTATAATAGGGTCATAATAGAGCTCCTTGCTTACAGTGTTGTCTCTAATCAATTCTCCACCTAGTTGCTGTATTGCTAAAAGCTTTCTCCTATGTCAGTTCTATGTTCAAAACACTTTAGTTGTATTCTTTTTGCATCTTGCATAAAATCTGGACTTTTCTGGCTCTGGATTATCTTTCTTGGTGGATTATACTTAATTTCCACAAATGCTTTCAGGAGTTTATACAACTTGTTGATTTTCTCTCATCTTCTACATTCATGCCTTGGCATGAGCTATCCTCTTCCCTCCCACCTCCTCTTCTTGGAACACTTAGATTCTTTCCATATTCTTTTGAAGAGGGTTTATTGCCAGATTAAAATTTTATATTTGATCTCCAAAGCAATTGGGAGTTACTTAAGACTTTGAAGAAAGAGAATATGGTCATATTTGGGTCCTAGGAAGACTTTTTTATTTTTAGTTTTATTTTTCACCTGTGGTGAGAAGGGATTAAAGAAGGGAACTACTGAAATAGGGAGATTAATTGGTGAATTGTTATAGTCAAGGCAATGAGAGTCTAAACTAGCTTGGTAGATACAAGAATAGATAGAAATGAATGGCTAAGAGTTAGATTATATAGAATGGACAAGTCTTAGAAACTGACAGATCAGAGAGAGGGAAATGTCAAGGATGGCTAAGATTAAGTATGTAGGCATGGGGAATGTCAGTATCATTAACAGAGACATTTGGAAGGGGGGCATATTTAGAAAGATGATATTTTATTTTAGACACGTTGAATGTGATATGTCAATGAGCTATCTGATTAGAGCTGTTCAGCAGGCAACTGGCCATGTGGCACTAGTATTGAGAAAGTAGCAATATAGATTACAGAACCAGGTGCAGAAAGTTGATAATTGATCCCATGGGCATTAATGAAATCACCAACTGAGAGTATGGAGAGACCCAGAACAAAGCATAAGGTTAAACTATATTTAAAAGAGAAACCAGTAAAGTAGTTTGTAAAGGAATTAGCTATATAGGAAGAAAACATGGTAAAGGGGAGTGTCATTGAAACCAAAGAGTAGGTAGAAGGTGACAGTCAGTAATGTCCCACTAGTCTTCAGAAAGGATTGAGAAAAGGCTACTGCTTTTGGTAGATAAGAGTTTATTTGTAACCTTGGGGAAAGCAGTTTCTGGTCATTAGTGGGATTAGGAATCTAAATGTAAAGGTCTGAGAACTGAGTGAGTGATGAGGAAGGGAACATGTTGGGAATAGCTACTTCTCTCTGGGCATTGGTCAGTGAAAAAAAGAAGAGATATATGACAATGGAAGACTGTGACATGTTTTCAGGAAGCAGAGAAGCAATCATTTGATAGGAGGTGATGTTAGAGGAAATGGTAGAAGAGCAGGTTCTTAGAAGAGGTAAGGAAGGATGGATGGGATCAAGATCAGCTAGGTGCACAGCAGATTGGGTTTCAGCAATCAGGACAATTAAATTTAAATCCAGCTTTAGACACTTACTAACTTAATTAACCTCTGCCTGCCTCAGTTTCCTGATCTATAAAATGGGGAGATAATAGCATCTTCTTCCAAGGGTTATTGTGAATATAATATTTGTAAAGTACTTTGAAAATCTTAAAAAAGCTCCACTAATTCTAGTTGTTGATGTTCTTATAAAGGGGTTGGACTTGTTGCCTTCTTTGGACATTGGAGTGGAGGAGAAAAGTAGGTGAAGAATTGAGTGGTTCTGAGATATGGAGTAAGCAAGATGAGGAAATTCACAAAAGATGATCTTAATTTTGTTAGTAAAGTAAGAAAAGAGAGAAAAGCAAATGAGGGAAGAATAGAGAGTTGTAAAAGAGAGGGCAATTTTGTAATCACTTCTGTGCAGAGCATAAAAGTAAGTTAGAGGAGAGTGAAAGGATGGCCATACAGCAGTGAGGGTGAAGATGAGTATAAATCATCTAAATCCGTGTATGTCCCCATCAGCACAATTCTGTGACTTCCTCAGTAGCCCAGGAGTAGAGTACAGATGGTGGATGGACAAGAGTGGCCCAGGGTTGAGAGGTGGCCAAGCATCAGGCATTGGCACAAAGCACCAAGGGTTTGGAGTTGCCCTGACTGTTTTTAGTACATTATTATCCTCTTTGCTTGGCAATATGTTCTTACAATTGAGGTTTTAAAAACAAAATAGGCAGAGACCCAAAACTATCTGTTAAATAAGCAAAACTGAATAAAATGGGGATTTAAAAACCAAAGCAATTGGCAATTATAAGGAATCTCATTATTTTGCCAACTCAGAATACTTCTACAAAGTACTTACATAATGTAACTTTATATTACATAAAAAATTCCCTAGGACATTAAGACTTGGAGTGACTTGCCTAGGATAACTAACACATGCAGACTGTAAGACTCAGGTTTTCCTAACTCTTCAGCCAGCTCTTCATCAGCTATGCCAGAGGTGTCAAACACAGGACTCACAATGATTTCAAGTACAGTCCCAAACCATATAAAAATGAAATTCCTACCCAATTTTAATGTTGATGTATTAATAAAAAAAAGAAATCTCTAGTCACATGTGGTTTTCTAAGTCAATATATAACCTACTGAGATCCTTATGTACAGTTTAGTGGTCCCTATTTCTGTTTGAATTTGGCACCAATGGACCACACCAAACTGCCTCATCTGGGGGGGGAGGGGGGACTGATCTTAAAAATATGCAAAATTGTATAAATTTATACATTTACATACACCTATTATATATAGACAATATAGATTAATATATATATATATATATTTTAAGTTGTAGTTATTGTTCAGTAGTTTCAGTTTTGTGTCCAGATTTCTATGACTCCATTTAGTGTTTTCTTGGTAAAAATACTGGAGTGCTTTGCCATTTCCTTCTCTAGCTCATTTTATGGATAAGGAAACTAAGGTAATCAGGGTTAAGCAGCTAGTAAGTGTCTGAGGCCAGACTCAAACTCAGAACTTCTTGATTCCAGATCTAGCATTGGAATGCTCAGGGAATTGACTAAGTACAAAACTCGTCTGATTTTGGTTGGTTCCTATCAATTAATTTTGTATATAAAGATTTCAAAGAATTAATTTTTTTATGTCTATTATTGCCAACCAACATTTTTCTTCGCTCCCCCAGACATCCAGCATAGAATGATTGCACCAATGCTTGAACTAAAATAGAATGCTAAAAAATTCCATTCGTTGCTTATAGATTATTCTTTTGACAATTTTATGGCAAAGGCAGATGTTAGCAAAGGATAGGTGTAACTATATTGTGACTTGTTCAACCCTTTATAATTGTGAAAATGCAGTCTTTTGATATGTGAGCAGATCCAGGATTTTATCAGTCTTGATGCTGTTTGGAATACCTCCATGTGTTCCTCATCATGTTTTATTCTTGTTCAATCCTACTCTCCTTCCATTGAATTCCCCTTGCCATAAACACTAGCGTTCTTTTTCTTGAAGTTTTAGTTGAACAGTTATTAGTGTATCTATTGGGAAGTTCATGTCCTCTAAAGACTTGCTCTGGTCCTAGATCATGGTATAGGGAGTTCTGGATTCTAGAAGTCTAGGTTTTCAGAGTAAAAACTTTCTTATGACCCTCCAAGCTGGAAAGACTGCAATGCAAATCCAGCAAAAGACTGGATTTGTCATCCAAAGACTATCAAGGCTATGTGTAGAATGACTCATTCTTCATTGAGAAACAGATTATTCCTATTTTTACTTTTGACCATAACAATTGATAAAGCTGATAAAGAATAAGTACTGTAATAACCTTTATTCTTATTTCTTTTTCTAGAGCCATCGCCTCTCCAGTAGTTTGAACAGTGATTTAAATGGTGTGATGACAATTCAAGCAAAGCCCCTTCAACAGAGATACCCAAATCTTTCAGACAAGACACTGTAAGTGAGAGAAATGACCCAGCTTCAGCTCTCACCTGACTATGGCCTTGGGGGAAAATCAGGATGTGAGAGGCACCATTTAGTCAGAAATAAATATGCCTAACTTCCTGACAGAGAGGCAGGGGATTGTAAAATTTATATGGATATTTCTTTGATACTAGGGGTCAAAAAGGCATAGAATATTAAAGCTAGAATGAGCTTCTGAAGTCAGTTAGTTCAAATCCCTAATTATACAAGTAAGGGAAAATGAGTTCAGGGGAGTTAAGTGACTCTAGTGATAGTGCCAGAACCCAAACTCAAGTTTCTTGACTCATGACCTCATGGAATGTTGTTGGAAGGAACTGTTAGAAATTACCTAATCCAGAGGTTCTTAACCTGGGGTCCATGGATACATTTTTGGGAGTCTAGGAACCCAGATGGGAAAACATTTACATTTTTATCTCAATATAATGTTTCCTTTATAATCCTATAGATTTTATTTTACACATCTCCAAATGTTTAGGAAAGGAGTCTACATAAAACTAAAAAAGGGAGTCCATAGCATTAAAAAAACTGAAGAACCTTAGGTCTAGTCTAATCCCAATTGAATTGAATTCCTTTCTCTACTCTCTTGCCTCCTAACCTCTGTGCAAAGCCTCAGAGAATCCAATTTTGTGACATAAATTGATCCACCTTTATTAGTGAAGAATAGGGCAATAAGAGTGGAAGTAATTGTTAGCTGACACAGCCTCAGGGTTAGTGTTCCATAGCATTAGAAGGAGGTGGGAAAAACAGATAAAATGAAGATGACAATATGGAGGAAACTCTTTAGTTCCACCCTTAAGATGCTGGTGGCATTTGTTTGTTTGTTTGTTTTTAATTATAGGCAAACAAGGGTTCTTTGCTGTAGATGGGAGCAACTTTGTACTGTAACTAATTTGAGATTTCTTCCTAGACACAATCAAGAAGACAGGTTACTAGTTGCAGGGTCCAGTGTTTCTTCCTCAGTCTGGAATCGGTTGGGGCAATTCTCAGATAACAGTATTCCATCCTCATCCCGGGGACCACATATACCTTTGAGGAAGACAGCAGTTCACAGGAGGTTGCCATCTCTTTCTTCAGAATTACATCAATCAAAAACCTCCAGTGTGCATGGTGATAAAGTTCTCAGGGGCACTAAGCTGTGAGTCTTGTTTTCTTCTTGTTTAACTGAATATTAACTTGGGCAAAGGTATTTTTTACCCCATTAGGACTGAGGGGAGAAAAAACTGAGCTGTGTTCTTGAAGGAGTTGAAATCTTAAGTGTCTTCCCTCTGAGGTTAATTCCAGTTTTTCCTATATGTATTTTGTTTGTACATTGTTGTTTGCATGTCTTCTGTCCCATTAGACCATGTGTTCCTTGAAAGCAGGGATTATTTTTTTTTACTTTCTTTGTATTCATGATGCTCAACACAGTGCCTAGCCCATAGTAGGTCATTAAATGCTTAATGATTATTTTTGTTCAATCATATTTGACTCTTCATGACCCAATGGATCATAGTATGTCAGGTCCTTCTATCTTCTACTGTCTCCCAAAGTTTGTTCAAACTCATATTCATTGCTTTCATGACACTGTACATCTCATCTATCATCCCTTTGCTATCAATCTTTCTCAGCATCAGAGTCTTTTTCAACAATATAAAGACAAGAGTCTTTATATGGTAAAAGTAAGCTTCAGATTCAGTATTTGTCCTTCCAATAAGTAGTCAGAGCTAATTTCTTTAAGTATTTTTTAAACCCTTACCTTTTGTCTTAATATCGATACCAAGCATTAGTTCCAAGGTAGAAGAGAGGTAAAGGTTAGGGAATGGGGACTGAATGTCTTGTCCAGAGCCACATAAATAGTAAATGTCTGAGGTCAGATTTAAATCTAGGACCTTCCATTTCCAGGCCTGAGTCTCTATCCACTGAGCCACCTATTGCCTAATCAATTTAAGTATTGACTAATTGACCTCCTTGCTGTTCAAAGGACTCTCAAAAGTCTTCTTCAGGACCACAGTTCAAAGGTGTTGATTCTGTGATGCTCAGCTTCCTCTATAGTCCAAATCTCATAGCCATACATTGCTACTGGAAAAACCATAGCTTTGACTGTATGTATAGACCTTTGTTGGCAGGATATCTTTGCTTTTTAGTTTGCTATCCATATTTGCCATAACTTTCCTTCCAAGAAGTCAGTGTCTTTTAATTTCATGGCTGCAGTCACCATCTGCAGTGATCCTTGAGCCCAAGAATATGAAATCTGACACTACTTCCATTTCTTCTCCCTCTGTTTGCCAGAAAGTGATGGAACCAGATGCCATAATCTAAGTTTAATGTTAAGCGTCAAGCCAGCTTTTATACTTTCTTCTTTCACTCTTTAAGAGGCTTCTTAATTCTTCTTCACTTTCTGCCATAAGAATGGCATTGTCTGTGTATCTGAGATTGTTGATATTTCTCCCAGTGAACTTAATTTTGTCCTGCTTATCAGTTAATATGATATACTCTTGCATATAAGTTAAACCAAGAGTGACAATATATTGTCTTATATACTCCTTTCTCTGTAACCTAAACCATTGTTAAATATTCAGTTCTAACTGTTGCTTCTTGATTTGAGTATAAATTATTTAAGATGTAAAAAGATGATCTGGTTCTCCCATCTCTTTGAGAACTTGCCATAATTTGTTGTGATGACGCTGTCAAAGGCTTTAGTGTAAGTAAATGAAGTGGTTGTAGATGTTTTCCTGGAACTCCCTTGCTTTCTCCATTATCCTGAAATGACAATTTGGCTCTGGTTCCTCTGCCTCTTCAAAAACCATCTTCTTGGCTCTTTGTTCACATATTGCTGAATCCTGCTTGCAGAATCTTAAGCATGACTTTGCTGATGTATGCAATGAGCACAATTTCTCAATAGTCTGAACATGTTTTGGCATTACCCTTCTTTAGGATAGAGATGTAAACTGACCATTTCCAATTTAGTAACCACTGGTGAGTTTTCCAAATTTGCTAGTATATTGAGTATAGTACTTTAAGACATTATCTTTTAGGATTTTTCAATAGCTCAGTTGGAATTGCATCTACTCCACTAGCTTTATTGTGAGCAATTCTTCCTAAGGCCCTCTTGACTTTACTCTCCTGGATGTATGGCTCTAGACCAGTAGCCACACCATTGTGGTTATCAGTGATGTTAAGCTCTTTCTTGTATAGTTCTCTGTATTCTTGGTATCTCTTCTTATGCTCTGCTCTTCTATGAAGTTATTATCACTTTTATCTTTTATCATGACCATTTTTGCATGAAGTATTCCCTTGATATCTCTGATTTTATTCAAGAGATATCTTGTCTTTCCTTTTCTATTGTTTTCTTCTATTTCTTTGCACTGTTCATTTAAGCAACACTTCTCTCCTTGCAATTCCATAGGATTCTTTATTCATTTTTCTTCATTCCTCAGCTATTTGTAAAGCTTCATCAGGAAGTCATTTTGCTGTCTTGCTCTTCTTTTTTAAGATGTTTTTTGTTGCTGTCTCCTTATAATACTGTGAACCTCTGACCATAGTTCTTCAGGTACTCTATCTACCAAATTTAATTCCTTAAATCTTTTCATTACCTCCACTACATATTCATAAAGGGTGTTATTTAGCTCATACCTATTCAATCTGATGATTTCTCCTACTTTCTTCAATTTAAGTCTAAATTTTCAACAAGAATCTCATGATCTGAGCCACAGTCAGCTCCAGCTCTTGTTTTAATCAACCTTTGGCTGTCAAGTATATAGTCTGATTTCATTGTTGTTCATCTGATAATGTCTGTCTTTTGGGTTGTTGAAAAAGTTTGCTATGAATAGTGAGTGACCTTGAAAAAACTCATATATGGTAGGTGCTTAATAAATCTTCATCTATTATGTGACTAATTGATTTTTCCAGGCAAATTGGCTCAGACTGCTTGTCCTCTCCATCCATTCAAGTGCCTCGAAACAAGTTACCACCCATAGGCTCAGAGACTGGGGAGCAGAATGTTGCTACTCCTGGATCCCGCCAAGCCTATGTAAGACTTACTTTGCTATTTGCTAATGAAGCTATTGAGAGGTACTAGAGCATAGAGGAAGAGGGGCTCTCCTTATAGTGAGAAGACAAGTTTAATTCCAGTCTCCAGAACATACTGGCTATATTACTTGGGGCAAATCACCTAACCAGGAAGTTCTACTAAGATACTCTAAGATGCAGATGAACTGCCCTCTGCATCCATAGAAGTTGTTAACACACCAGGAATTCCTTAGCTAGCTGCTGAAGACACACGTCCAGACAACTAAAAACAAATGTAGCAATTAACTGATCTTTGGGAAGAACTTGATGCTTATCACAAAAAGCTATAACAAAACAGAATGCTATGAAGGGCTCTACTCAAAATCATTTTCCTGAGCTTTTCAGGGACTACCATGTAAATGAATTAAAATCAATTAATTTTAACTTTTTAAATAGAGGAAAACACTTGTTCATGGTAATGGAATCATGGAACTGAATGAATGTGTCCAGATGTCAACATTTGGTTAAATAAATTATGACTTTAAGAGTAAGTTTCACTGAGAAAGGGATGCCTCCTACTGACTCCTTTGCAGAAGTTGGAGGGGTGAATGAACTGTGGACCCAGAACATTGTGTATAACATCAGTGGATTTTTAAAAATGTATTGATTAGTGCTGATAAGTTCATTTTTTCCCTTCTTTTTCTCCTTTTAAAAAATCTCTTTGTTAGAGGAGAGAGAGGAAGAAAGAATATTGGGAAAATTGGGTGATATTAAAACCAAAGATATCAGTGAAAATTTATTTTAAAAACCAAGTCATCCTAGCATTGTGGCTTACATGACCTCTATGCTCAGTAAACAATTCATAGGACCATTAGATAATAGGATTATGAATTTTAAAGGGTCTCAGTGAACTCTCATTTGACAGATGAGAAAACAGAGATCTAGGGAGTTGAAAGTTATACAAGTTTTGTGGCCAGGAATCAAACCCAGGTTTTCTGACTCCAAGCCCGCTTCTATTTCCACTATCCACTTTATTAGGAGCTCAATAAATATTTATGGAAAAATAAAAGGAATGAGTCGAGTGTTTTATCAAGATTGTTCAGCTAACTATGTTAATGATCAAATTTGTTGTAAACTTGAATTTACTGTTTATTCAGCACAGAGGACGATATCCCTCAAACCAAGTGTTAAGCGCTATTCCTGGCAATATTGAAAGACCTC
The DNA here is from genome assembly GCF_027887165.1 of Monodelphis domestica. Classification (NCBI taxonomy): domain Eukaryota; kingdom Metazoa; phylum Chordata; class Mammalia; order Didelphimorphia; family Didelphidae; genus Monodelphis; species Monodelphis domestica. The sequence continues at coordinate 234,339,471 of NC_077232.1, forward strand.
CTCTTCGGGAAAGGACTGTTATCTCAGAGCAATTTTCAAGACCTAGTACCACTCACACCTTCAGGGTAGGACCTATTCTGGCTTTCATCAGAGATTGTTTTTTTTAATAATTCAAAATGTAAACATTTCTTTCCTCCTTTTTCTCCCAACAGTCTGATACTCCTTACAAAAGGTCACTGACACCAATGGAATTTGTAAACCATACATGGACAGATCAAGGTTTTATAACAAGTGAGTAAAGTTTTGAAATATACCATATTTTAAAATACTCAGAGTAGTTCTGAATGGCTTTAATTTTTTTTTCTTAGCTTAGAGCCACCTGGGAGTCACATTTTTTTTTGTAGGGCTGGAATAACCAGTGCCAAAGAATACACAAAGGACTATTTATTTTAGGAGCAAAATTTCCCTGTTGAAGTATTCTAGCTAGCCTGGTTAATCAATCTCATTATAAACAGATGAAAAACTGCCTCTCCTTTGTGAAATAAAAATCTCTCATAATTTCCCATGGTGACAAGTCTCTGATTTTATTACTATCCATCACCATCTACTGAACTGAAATCTGATGTATGATTTCTAATAGAAATCACAAAAAAAAGGCAGTGTGGTATTGAGTTAGAGATGGAGTCTGAGGATTGGGGTTCAGATCCAGCTCTAATACTTACAATGGTGTAAGAGAGTTTACTAGATGATTGAAGGTACCTTCCAGCTCCTAATTCTATGATTCTATGAACTAAGGAAAATCCAAGCCAGTTATTAAAACAATAATATATTTTTTGTATGAGGAGGTATATATATTGAATAAGGAGCATGGCATAGTGGAACTAGGAAAACCTGAATTCAAGTCTTGCTTCTGAAATCTACTGGCTGTGTGACCTGGGTAAGACACCAGACTTTTAGGTACTTTAGGCAACTCTGTAAGATAACAAGTTTCAGAAAAGATTCAGATCTGTGTTTTTATAAGGAAATTCTTATCTAGGAGTTCTTTCTACCAGTGAGATCACAGGACCAGTCCCTAACCTATCTGTATGGAGCTATTGATGGCTAATTAATTTTTCTCACTAATTTTTCTTGCCACTTAGTGGATGAAATCCTTCCATTCTACCCAGATTATAGTTATGCCTATTTTTCTGGTTTGTTGAATAAATACCTTTAAGTATTGATACTATTTATATTTAAGCTGTTTAGAATGTGAGTCTTTCTAAAGATGAATCATACATTTTCTTCTTTAATTAACAGACTATTATTTCAATATAATAATAATGCAGGATCCAACACAGTGGTTGGAATGCTAGACTTGGAGTTAGGAAACCCTAACTTTAGACACTAGCTATATGACCCTGGGCAAGTCACTTAATTTATGTTTGCCTCAGTTACCTCAACTGTAAAATAAAGATAATAATGGCACCCACCTTGAAGGGTTGTTGTGAAGAACAAATGAGATATCTGTAAAACTGTTTAATACAGTGGTTAGCACATAGTAGGAATGGTGTTGTTTTTCAATTATGTCAGATTCTTCATAACCCAATTTGGGATTTCCTTGGCAAAGATACTGGAGTGGTTTGCTATTCCTTTCTCCACTCCTCCTTAGATGGGAAACTGAGACAAACAATATTAAGTGACTTAAACAGGGTCATATAGCTAGCAAGTGTCTGAGGCCAGATTTGAACTCTGGAATTTGAGTTTTCCTAACTCCTGGTACAGCACTCTATGCACTGCACCACCTAACTTCACCAGCAAGGTACTATATTGATGCTTGTTTTTTTTCCTCCTTAGTCTAAAAGTTTATAGTTTCATGAACATGGGTAGTTCTTCCACTGATAAAAATTTCATTGCCTCTGTAAATAACTTGATAGACTGAATCCTTTCCTCTTGTGGTTGATATTTATAGTGACTGAAAAGGATCAAAAGAAGATAAAACCTATTTAAAACATCAGTAAATAAATAGAAAAAAATTGGAAAGTATTATTAACATGAAAAAGAAGCCTTTTTTTTTTTTTACTGATTCACCTTAACGTTAGTGCCTTCCTCTTGAGATTATTTCTAATGTGTGCTGTAAATATCTTTTTTGGACATAGTTTTTTATGTTTTTTTCACCCTAGATTTTTAGCTCTTTGAATACTGGAAGTATTCGATTACAGACCCTAAGGATATATATGTACTAGAAAAGGATGTGGGCAGGCTATACAGTGAGAGGGAATATAACAAAGCAACAACCCATATGATATACTGGCATTCCCAAAATATTAACAAGAATCAAAGGAATACTTTCTACTCTCCCTAATTTCCATAGTATTTACTAGTTTCTTTTTGAGGTCAGCTCAAACAAACCACTGCCAGCACGAAGTTTTCTCTGATTTCTCAGCTGTTCATTCCTCTCCCCACAACTTGTTCTGTATTTATTTTATATATACTAATATGCATGGGCTTATATATACAGCCATCACTAGGTCATAATCCAAGCTTTTCCAGTTTGGTTTGACTTCTTAGAGCTTGACTGCTAAGCCAGCATAGCCTTTGACAACAGAGAATTACCTCCATGCCATAATGGAAGAGGATTTTATGGAGGGAGTAGATTCTGTTGAACAAAAGATACTGGGGAATGAGCATGAAATTTGGAGTCAGGCAATATGGGTTAAACTTTTGGCTCTGTAGACTAGTTAGTACATGGGCAGCCTTGGTCAAAGCACCTAACTCTTTTGACCCTCCTCTGTCAATTAAGGAGTTTGGAAGAGAAAACCTTCTAAAGTCCTTTCTAACTTAAAGCTTATGGTTCTATGCAACCTAATTTTACCTGATCATGGTATATTATCACTGCAAGTATGTCTTCAGGAGCTATTAATTTTTTTTTGAAAATTATATTAATTGATTAATTTAGAATATTTTCCCATGGTTACATGATTCATGTTCTTTTCCTCCCCTCCACCTATCCTTCTCCCATAGCCATCACACAATTCCACTGGGCTTTACATGTGTCATTAATCAAGACCTATTTCCATATTATGGATATTTGTACTAGGGTGCTTGTTTAGAGTCTACATACCCAATAATGTCCCCCTTTACCCATGTGATCAAGCAGTTGTGTTTCTTCTGTGTTTCTACTCCCATAGTTCTTTCTCTGGATGTGGATAGTGTTCTTTCTCATAAGTCCCTCAGAATTGTCCTGGATCATTGCATTGTTGTTAGTAGAGAAGTCCATTACGTTTGATTGTGCCACAGTGTATCAGTCTCTGCATGTAATGTTCTCCTGGTTCTGCTCCTTTCGCTCTGCATCAATTCCTGGAGGTCATTCCAGTTCACATGGAATTTCTCTAGTTCATTATTTCTTTGAGCACAGTAGTATTCCATTACCCACAGCTATTCAGGTGCTATTAAGATATGTGTGATTATTATTGTGATAAATACTGGTAAAATTTTTTAAAAAGTATTCCTATGATGACCTCAATTTCTGTGATTCTCCAATTGGTCTGTTTTCTGCATCTTCCTTAGTGGTGGTGTTAGCTCTCAGTTCTGGTTGTTGGTTGCTAAGGGAAACCAAATGACCCTTACTGTGAAATCAAAAATATTAATTTTTCTTTTCCTTTTTTCAAATAGCAAACATTTTATTTTTTCCCCTCTTATTCCCTCTATTAAAAAAATGGAACCCTTGTAACAAGTAACAATAATTTTTCACAAACTACCAAGTCTGTTGACACCATGACTAAGGGTTTCTTCCCTTCTCTTCTTTGTAGGCAAAGTGTGTTCCCTTTATTGTTAACATGGCTGATAAGTAAGATACTATTTTATCAAGTATTGTTTAATATACAATAACTAGAAATGTATCAAGATTTTATATATTTTTCAGCTGGCAGAGCTGTAAATAACTCAGTTCTTCAACCCTTCTCTCCAAGGGGAAACTTCTGAATCCTCTTTATACTGCTTCTAAAAGGAACTGGAGGAGGTATAAGGAGATACTCTAGGAGTGGGAAGTAGTTCTATTAAAAACTGTTGTGGTTGTCTCTAGTGAAAGAAGGTAAAGTTGTCCAGAGCCACCTTCTATGTAGCCAGAGGTAGTAGAAACTTCCTTCCTTGTTTCCAGAGTTTGTAGCTAAACTTCTGAATATCTCCCAGGTTATGAGTTGAAATAGAGAGATCCCACAATACCCCAACAACTGCAGAAAAGTCCAGAGCTGATGCCTGTGATGTAATTGTAGAAGACATTACTTCTTACCCATTGGACAGAGCTCTTATAGTATTTAAGATTTTTTCCACGTTTTGGTTTTTAAAAAACAAAAAGAGGTCATGGGAACCTATATTATTTGTTATCATTTGTTCATCTTTTCTAGAGACATTTAAAAATTATCTTTTTTAAAATTGATTTTTGTTATTTTCAATGACCTTCATTCCTGAAATTATCCCTTCTTTTTCCAACTCAGTAAGCCATTCTTTGCAGGGACAAAGATAGGAATAAGGTCTGGACCTGTGATTTCCCTTGTATAAGGAACTCCAAAGTAGCATCTTCTTTGAAACTTCTGGTCTCAAAAAGTTTCCTAGAACAGGTGGTTAGTTACTATACTGAAGTGTCTACTTACTTCTTACCATTTGACAAATAATAGCAAGTATTATGTTATGCTATTGTGTCCCTTTGTCTCATGGTCCTAGATACAACTCTCCTGTAAGAGTTCCAATTATAATATACAATTCAAGTCCTCTTTAATTGAAATGTAACATAACTTTACATCATCAGTAAGGCACAATCCAAACACATAAACAGGAAGAGATTAAATTTTTTTTCCTTTTATTACTATGAAGTTGACAAGCATTAACAAACACAAACATTTCCATCTTCAAAGAACAGGAAAAAAAGAATCACATAGGAAATTGTGAATCCCTACTTTTTATAGCTTTAAAAACACACATATATATATTTCAAATTTAACATGGGAGTTCCAACATTGCTTTGCTTGTCTGGGTCCCATTCTAAATTTTCTTTGCTCTCTTATTTTTATTTTTTAATGCTTCATCAATGTTATTTTCTTTCTTTTTTTGATATGATTATCATTAACTCCACTTCCTTTCAAAAGAAAAGAAACTATTCATCAAGAAACTAATAAACTTAAAAAAAATTTCCCCTCCCTCCTATGCTGCCCCCTCTTCAAGAAGACAGGCTTATGCATCTATTATCATAGAATATGTCTTTCCCTGTGCATCATGTTGTGAAACAAGACACATATTGCTTATATTAGAGAAAAATTCATGGAGGAAATAAAGTGAGCAATGGTACTCGTAAGGACTCCTCTGCTCCTTCTGTGATAGTGGAGGAGATGCTTTTTCATCATGAGTCCCTTGGAGTTGTCCTGAATCCTTGTCTTATTAATAACAATTAAGTTATTCACAGTTAATCATCATATATTATCATGGTTATTGTTTATGATGTTCTCCTTCTTCTACACACTTCACTTTGTGTCACTTCATATGTCTTTCCAGATGTTTTTAATGATTATCTTGTTTGTCATTCCTTATTTCTTAATAGGAATGAGTGTTATACTTGTCAAAAGCTTTTTCTGCATTTATTGATATAATCATATGATTTTTGTTACTTTTTTGTTGATATAATCAATTATATCAATAATTTTCCTGATATTAAAAGCATCCTTGCATACCTGGTATAAATCCTGTTTGATCATAATGTTTAGATTTTTAAGGTCTTTGGTTCATTCAGTCAGTATATAGCAGAGACAGGAATTGAACCCAAATCTGTCTGGTTCTGAAGTTGGCTTTCTATCCACTCTGACATGCTTCCACTATTCTTTGTAACAAAGCTTAAAACAGAAAGAGGTAAAACAACAACTCAGCAAAACTAATCAATAATGACCATATGTTGGCATACCATTATTTTATCCACTATGTACAGTTCCACAAGCAACACTCTTAGGACGTTGTGTTATAGATGAGTTGTCAAATATGTGATGTTGTGGGGCATTTCCACACTGGAAGGTTCCCACTGTCAATGAGCCAACAAACATTAAGTACCTGTGATATGCCAGGCCTACAATATTATGTGATGCAATGATGAAATAAGAGGTCAGGACAAAAAAAAAAGAGAGAATTCAATATGTCATTACAATTATTTTCAGTAAAAAGGAATATGTTTAAAAATGAAATCACAATATTATGTGATGCAATGATGAATAAGAGGTCAGGACCAAAAAAAAAAAGAGAGAGAATTCAATATGTCATTAAATTATTTTCAGTAAAAATGAATATGTTTATGAACTTAATCATGGACTTTGATGGGGAAAAAAACCAAAGCACCCACAAAGACCTTAGTTTGAATCTTTTTTGAGATCTTTATCTTTTTTAGACTTTCCTTTTATTTGTAATTTCAGGTTCACAGCATCTACATAAATCTTATCAAAGAAATACCTCAACTTCAAAAAGGAGATTTCCAGTGGCTTCCTGATACAACTTGGCCCATCAGTCATTGTGTTCAGTGAAATCTGCCTAGTGTCAATTTAATCTTTATCACATGAGGTATAAGAGCAAGTATTATGCTATGTCCTTTTTTCTTATGGTCATGGAAACAAGACTCCTGGAGAAATACCATCATAATAAATATGTCCATTTTCACCTAGAATGTGCCATAATTTTGTATCATCAATAAAACTCGATCCAAACATACACACAGACTTTTGGGGTTTGGGGTATGGGATGTACTTGTATTATTCTACTTCTTATTTGCAAAGATATGACCTGTGTGGAACTGGGCAAATTCTTGAATATCAGTTTGATTCAGCTGTTAGTTGACCTCTGTTCTAATTCGTCTACAGGATTTGTGATTCTTAAGAAGAGAACAAACCAGCTTCATAATTTTTTATCTTAGTGTACTTACTTTTTCTTATTAGAGCATAATTCCACTAAAATTTTATAGCATTTTCCCTCATTTGAACCCTGGACCTCCCATCTCCAGACCTGACTCTCAATCCACTGAGCCATCCAGCTGCCTCCTATAAAAGTATTTTAAAATATGAAATAAAAAATTGGGACTTTGAGGACTTGACAGTCTCTGACAAGTGAAATCAAATCCTTTCAGTTGTTCAACTGTTTCCTACTTGTACCAAACAGACAAGTCTTTGCCCAGAGCTGTAAGGCAGTGTGAGATTGAAAGATAAGTGAGCTAATGTTTATATGAAATTAGATTCCTTAGAACAAGGGTGCCATGTAAACACAATCATCTAGATTTAAGAAAACACTTGGGACAGTGTTTCATAAACCAATCACTATAAGAAATCACTGATTTATCTCAAGGAATTTTCTTCTAAGAAAATTAATATTGTGTTTTAATTCTTTTAAGGTGTATTTGTATTTTAGTTACCATCATGTTATTTAAGTTCCATTGTTTTACCTCAGATCATAGGAAAAAAGGCCTTCAGATATAATAAAAAAGATGGTGGTGAGGACAGAGGAGGCGGGTTGTGGAAGGGAGAGATGCAAAATAATGAAATGTCAGCAGGAATTACTGGGTTTAATTTCTAAGGGAAATAATTATGCCAACATATTTTGATGTTAACTGAGGTGGTTCTTTAAATTAAGATACTTATTCATTTTTATGGCATCATATATGGTTTATATAGCATTGTATACAGTTGATGTAATGTATTTTAATTTTCAGTGTTTTCTTTCTGATGGACAGAAATCATTGGCATTTGTTTCTGAATTTATTAATAAAGTAAAAATAGATCAGCAGAACAGCTTTTCAGAACCAACGAAGTTTAAAAACAGGATCCTCTTTGCTCTCAGCATCTCCATGCAATCTGAATACTTTGTGGGCTACAATGCTGATGCATTCCTTTATGGTCTTCTAGGCTAGATCTGTCAAAGGTTGGTCCCTGGCAGTCTAGGTTCAACAATTAGAATAAAATGAAGTACTCAGAGGTCATTCAACAGTTAACAGAAGGAAATTTACTTAGCCATGGAAGGAGAATGATATTTAATGAAGATATGAATCACAGAGGGCACAGAGAATTGAAATAGTTAATTAAAACTCCCTGGTTGCTATGTTGTCCATTATGGTTCAACAGCCAAGCTTCAGAGAAAGTCTACAAATCCTTGAAGTTTATATCAAACAATCAAAAATGATATTAACAGCTAGAACCTTTTAGCCTACTGAGCTAACCAAATTTCAAGCATAGTTTCAATACCTTTAAGGAAAAACTAACCTAACTTGCATGGAGGCTAGAGGTTAGGATACTGGTCTAACCATATGTGACTGCATGGCACCCTGGGTTAGTTCCCAATTTTTTCATTCATTCATGAATTCCCAAAAGTGGCAGATATGTTCATAAAGACAGAAAAATTAAGGTATATATAGATAAAAATGCATAGCAAAAGCTATAGCCTCTGATGAGTCCCACCATTGTAAAAGGGGACTATTATCCATTCTGTGTGAGCCAAGGCTTGGTAGAAGGAAGAGGGATGTTCTTGAAGAAGGGGAATTGATCAAGGAAAATGGAGGAGTGGCAGCGGCAAGCAGCACCAACAGACCAGGAAAAGCTAGCAAATAGCAGAGCTGAAGGAATTAGAGGAAAAAAGGAACTAGCTCTGTTCTACAATTATTAATAAATTCAACTGCTTTCATTGGAAAAAAGTGAATCATGATTTTCAGAAAAGAGACTAAACTGTTTATATCTGAAGGGGAAAATGGGCCACCCAAAATGCAATAATTGCTCTTTGACTTTATGAAGCAAATGAAAGATTTTATTTTATTCATATTTCTGGAGTATGTATTGCTACATTATAAAAACCAGAAAATAGCATGTGTAACACCTTTGGTGTTGATCTAAAAAGACAAACCAAGGACTGAATGAATTCCTTTCTTGCTCTTAAGATAGTCAAATTAAACCCTTTTTAATGGGGCAGTCTGGAAATGCTTATTAATGTGTATTCTATTAAGCAAGGAAGTCAGTCTCAAAAACTTAAACTGATACCTACACGGACACCTGTTTATCCCTCATTTTGGCTTCGTGTTGTTCTGTGGGCCTTCTTGCACTTCATTATATTTTCTTCCCCTTTTCTCAAATTATGACAGAGGTAAGAAGTACATAGGAGGGTCATAGAGAGAGGCTCAAAGAGAAATATTGCATGTGCGGTTACGCTGACTTTATGAAACTCTCAGTCTTTTATTTTCTCAGGATGTGACAAAAACCTATTCTTCCCCCATCTGGCTGTTGTGCTGCACTGTTAGATTAACTATGTGATGAGCAACATGTACTTATTGCCACTGTCACCATATACACTGCACTGCAGTATTTCAGGGATCTATGATCCTATTGCTCTGTCTGTCTGTCTCTCTCTCTCTCTCTACACACACACACACACACACACACACACACACACACACACACACACACACACACACACACAATGACCTCTTTATGTCTTACTGAGTAGCCATGAGCTACTGAGGCTGAAAGATCCATCATTTGACAGAGCAGCCACCATGTTAATTAAAGTCAAATGCCAATATTAGTCAAAGATTTTTAAAGAATTATTTTTAAAGGCTAGTTATGCCCTCTGCCTTGTCTCTGTTGGTGCTCAGGCATTCATTTTTGTCCAACCCTTCATGACCCTTGGACCATACTGTTCATGACATTCTTCTGGCAAAGATACTGGAATAGTTTGCTAGTTCCTTCTTCAATAGATTAATGCAAACAGGGGTTAAGTGAATTCCTGGAGTCATATAATCAGTAAGTGTCTGAGACTGAATTTGAACTCAGGTCTTTTGACTCCAGGCCCAGTACACTGAGTCACCTTTATGTCTCCACCCTGCCTCCTACCTTCCTGCAACTTTATCTCTTACTTTGGAAATTTTAACTGAAATAATACTACTTTTTAAAAATAATCTGGAAATAATAAGACATTCAGACATTTTATTCTCTCAGTTCCTGGGATTACCCAAAACAAACTCCTCCAACTCCTGACTGTTGCTCACTACTTGAGGACCCCTGGCAAGTCTCATTGACTCTCTTGACCTTGAGTTCCACATCTATAATATGAAAAGTTTGAATTAAATTACATCTATGGTCCCCTTTAGCTCTAAATCCAGGAGGTCCTGCCCCTCCACACTTGTTTTTATATCTTCTGTTCTTAGGAAATAGCGATAGCTTGGAAAATTTTTTAATTTGGTTTACATACACCAAATATAGAATTATCTTTAAACTAAAATGTTGTTTTCATCCTTGGTTTGATTTAATTCAATTCAACAAATACCTGTTATTTGTCCGCCATGTGCAGGACACCATGACTAGTTAACGGAGATGGTGAAGAGGGAGAAAAAAATACTCTACCTCTAAGGAGCTTATAATTCAGGCAGGAAGAGGTAGGTCCACAAATAAGCATAAATATTACTTGGAAAATGACCACTGAACAGAAATGAAAAGTATTATGAGATTTTTGAGGAAAATGAAAAGATGTTTTGAAGGAGACCTTGAATAATTTTAATATTCCAACCATTGGACAGATATTAAGTTCTGGACAGCATATTTTAAAAAGGACACTACTAAACTGGACTCAGAAGAGGGCAGTAAGGATTATGAAGCCTGGAGAAGTCTTAAGAGGAAGGATATCTTTCTTCCAGTATTTGAAGAACTAACATATGAAAATAAGATTACATGTGTGCTGTGGGACAACAGAGGGCAGCTAGATGGTTCACTGGATGTAGCACTGGGCTTGGAATCAGGAAGATTCATCTTCTTGGTTCCAAATCTGGTCTCAGATATTTACTGGACAGGTGACCATGGGCAAGTTGCTTAGACAACCAGGAAGTGAGCCTTCGGTTCCCTGACCTCATCAAGTCATGAAGATTATCTGAATGCTTTTTAAAGGAAAAACTAGCCTAACTTGTATGGGGTTGGTATTGTTCCTTCCACATTCCTAAAGAAAGGCACCATGGCCCAGGGCAGCCTACACCTGCTCTGAAGTGGGAGTCAATAAAGCTGGTCCCTTGAACAAGAAAACAAGGTTACAAACTATTTCTGCTTCCCATCTCAGATGCACGGGGTCTCCACAGAACTAAATGGAATATACATTTGGAAAATTATTTATGTAGATTGAAATGGCCCACAAACTCTGCCAAGTAGCTGTATATAATCAACAACTAGTTGATTAGAATGGGGCTACCCTACATATAAGACATATAAATTGCTTAGATTCACAATTATGATAAAACTCCTCACATCAATAATTAGACATAACCTAGGTCTCTGGTCGAGGGTCTCTTGACAGCAAGTACAGTGGTTTAGTTCCCAGTCACACAGTACCAGGTTCAGTATCAAAGGATACTCAATTTCCACATTACTGCCTTCCTTAGAGTGCTCAGAAAAGAGCAAAAGGACATACAATTGCCCAGGGGTATTTAACATATCATTAATCTCCTATTTACATTGTGTTATGTTCCCCAGTGGGCAAACAGAGGAAGCCATGGGTAAAATCATTCAGACCAAAGTGGGTAAAGTGACATCAGTTCCCTGGAGACACAAGGCAACAACTAAGCAAACAAATGACCCCTGCCTTAGTAAGTAATCAAAATAAAAACATTTCTGAAAACCCCTACCAACTTTTCACTCTTTCTCTCTCCCTTAGTCTCTCCCTCTGCCCCCTCTGTCCCTCTCTTCCTTCCTCTCTCTCTCTCTCTCTCTCTCTCTCTCTCTCTCTCTCTCTCTCTCTCTCTCTCTCTCTTCTCTCTCTCTCTCTCTTTCTCTCTTCCTTCCTTCCTTCCTTCCTTCCTTCCTTCCTTCCTTCCTTCCTTCCTTCCTTCCTTCCTTCCTTCCTTCCTTCCTTCCTTCCTTCCTTCCTTCCTTCCTTCCTTCCTTCCTTCTTCTTCCTTCCTTCCTTCCTTCCTTCCTTCCTTCCTTCTTTCCTTCCTTCTTTCTTTCTTTCTTTCTTCTTTCTTTCTTTCTTTCTTTCTTTCTTTCTTTCTTTCTTTCTTTCTTTCTTTCTTTCTTTCTTTCTTTCTTTCTTTCTTTCTTTCTTTCTTTCTTTCTTTCTTTCTTTCTTTCTTTCTTTCTTTCTTTCTTTCTTTCTTTCTTTCTTTCTTTCTTTCTTTCTTTCTTTCTTTCTTTCTTTCTTTCTTTCTTTCTTTCTTTCTTTCTTTCTTTCTTTCTTTCTTCTTCTTCTTCTTTCTTTCTTTCTTTCTTTCTTTCTTTCTTTCTTTCTTTCTTTCTTTCTTTCTTTCTTTCTTTCTTTCTTTCTTTCTTTCTTTCTTTCTTTCTTTCTTTCTTTCTTTCTTTCTTTCTTTCTTTCTTTCTTTCTCCCCCCCTCTCTCCCACTGTCTCCCTGTCTCTCTTTTCCTTTTCCTCTTACTTTTAGCTTTACTTACCACACCTCTATTGCCTTACCTTACCTTAATTATTTACTTACTACACTAGCTACTCTGTTACTATATTCTCTTATAATAAAGCTTGTTTCCTTGAAATGGAGTCAAATTGAGCCATCAATCAATTCTTTGAATGAGATTCAATAACCTTACTCAAATCAGTATCTGGTTGATTTGATCAATATAGATGACAGAACCACACAGTTCACAGAAAAATCAGTCATAGGAACACTGTAGCATTTGAAAGTGTGCAAAAGTAAGGGACGCTCAGTGTACCCCACAAGGACATTTCTGAGGGTTTTAGTTAGAAAACTTCCCTTTCTAGGCTTTTGTTTAAGAGCCTGGAATTTTAATGCGCTCATGGTTTGCAAAGTAAGGAAAGTATTCTGAGCCAACTGTGGCATCAACCCAGGAGGACTGTCATTTGACCCTAAGGAGATCAATGAATCAGATGGGTCCCAATCTCAATCCAGAGATTATAGCCAATTCCAGAACTTGTTTCCAATGTTGTTTACACCTAGCCACGTGGTCCTCAACACTTACCTACCCTGATTCCTACCCATGCTAGGCAAGCTCCCATCTCTCTCTCTCTCCTCTGCAGGTGTGAATTCTTCAGGGCAGTTTTAACTTAAAGTAACTGCTGCCCACAGTAGCCACACAGGTGTCCTTGGGGAAGTGCCACCCCTCCTCCTGTCTTCCCTGCTACTTCTCACCTGCTAAAGACAGTAGCAGGTGAGCAAAAACCTCCCCCTCCTCCTTTTGGAATGGGCCAGAGTGAGGCACATTGGATGAGCAGGCATGGAGGGCTTGTGACCTCTATGCAGATCTCATTTCATTCTCTTCCTTCTCTCCCCACATCCCCCCACCACACACCTACACCTCTTCCATGGAGTCTAATTTCACTGGATTTTAGATCAGGCTCAGAAAAACAGGGAGAAAAACCACAAAATGAAACTTTCACTGTATTATCAGTCCTGATGTGAACTGGAATCTGTGTGTTTGGCTGTGCCTTTGTCTCAAAAGGCTCTATTGATGCTTTTTTACATGTCAGTATGTCTTCTGAATGATGACTATTCATTCCCCAGCAGAACTCTCCATTCTAACTGTAGCAGTCCGTCTGGGGACACTTTCCCAAATTCCACTCACATTCGGGGGCTGGATCCCCAGAGGACAAATGACTACAGGCCAACTCCAGAATCTAGATGTAATCTTAAAGGGCTAGGGAGTTTTAGTACTATCTGCCAGCTCCTAATCCTGTATTCCCCAAAATCAATTAGCCCACCAGAATTAATTTGCTTCTTAAAAGTAATATTTATTAAAATGGAATTGTTGGTACAAAAACATGCCTCCAAAAGTCTGGGACATTCTTCTAGAATACGGTGCAAGAAGTTTGGAAAACTAGGAGGGGCTTTGAAGACAAAATGGAAGATTTTACATTTGATTCTGGAGGCAATACAGAGCCAGTGGAGTTTATTGAGTAAGGGAGTGGGATGACCTGGTCGGAGATTCTCTTCAGGTTGGATTTGAAGGGACTAGTTGCCCCTTTGTAGCACAGTGGATAGAATGTCAGGCTTAGAGTCAAGAGGGCCAGGGTTCAAATCTGGTCTCCGACACTTCCTAGTCACTTAATCCTGATTGCCCAGTCGTTGCCACTTTTCTGTCTTAGAAATAATACAGACAGAAGGTAAGGGTTTAAAAAAGTTGAATGTTGAATGGAGGATGAGCTAGAGTAGGGAGAGACTTGAGGCAGAAAGACCAACTAGGAAGATACTATGTTAGTCCAGGTATGAGGCAATTAGTGTCTGCATCAGGGCAATAGCAGTATCAAAGAAGAGAAGGGAGCATATGAAAGGTATGTGACATTAACTGGGGCTGGACTATTTGAAAAATACCCCCATTACATTAAACCGTAAGAGAAAATAAACATTTATTAAGTAGAAAATATCTTCCAAGCACTTTACTAAATGGTGGGGATGATATAAATAAGAAAACAAAAGCCAGTATGTAACCTCAAGCTTACAATCTAATTGTGAAAAACAACCCATGAAAGGACATCTAAAAGGTGGGGTTAGATTAAGAGAGAAGCATGTGGGGCATGTAAGTGGTGGAGGAGAAGAACCCAAGGAATGCAACCCTGCTGGCAAATGAAGACTTAGATGGTCTTCTGAGCCTTGTCTATACTGAGCTCTGCCCTGCAGAGACAATTGAGAGTATGGGTGAGATAATGGTACCAGAGCTGACGCAATCTTCAAGATGAGAGGTTTTTTGATGCTGAACTTTTCTTGGAATGGGAGGGGGAGGAAGGACTAATGATGGTGGAGTCAAATCTAGGGAATACAACTGGTGGCAAATCTTGTCCAAGCACAGTGTAGTCTATATACTTCATTCCATATTCCGAGATCACCACCTTCCTTTTGAGAGATGGGACATGGTTCATTATTATGAACCTTCCTCAAAAAGTTATTCTCTTACTTTGTGAAAGGTAGTTCAGGAATTCTAGGCATCTAGAAGGCAGTGATCCATTGAGGATGGCAGAGCAGTGACCTGATTGATTTACATTTCTGAGGGGATGGGCATCTGAAAATTACAACTGAATGACTGACCTACTCTCTACTCTTAAGACTGAATGCCAGCACTTCTGACTTACTTAACAGTAGAAAATATCAGTTGCTTAACTGAGCAAGAAGTCCTCAAAGGAGATGAAAAAAAAATCCAGGAAATTTAGATTACATAAGATCTTAAAGCTCAGTTTGAGAACTACAAGGCTTCATATTTTTGCCTCTCCCTGTTACTGCTGCCTCTTTTTGCCTGTTACACTCATGTCACACATTTTGCCATGGACTAGAGAAAGATCCATTAATGACTCTAAAATCTCCCTCTTAAAAGTATTATCACTAAATGTTAATTTCATTGTTTTTTCCTGGCATCCATTTTGCCTGAAGTTTAGAGTCCTTTTTAAAAGACAGAATTATAGAATCAGAGCTAAGAAGGAATCTTAATAGCCAGTAAGTCCAATCACACAAACAGCATCTTTGATGCTGTTAATTTGCTTTTCTTCCTTCCTTTTTTTAATTAGATTGACCAGTACTTTGTCTATTTTGTTTGTTTTTTCAAAGTACCAGCTTCTTGTCTTATTTATTAAATCAATAGTTCTATCACTTTTGGTTTTATTAATTTCTCCCTTAATTTTTAGGATTTCTAGTTTGGTTTCCTGCTGGGGGTTTTTAATTTGATCGCTTTTGAGTTTTTTCATTTGCATTTCCAATTGATTGATCTCTGCTCTCCCTAGTTTGTTAATATATGCACTCAGGGATATGAATTTACCTCTGATTACCGCTTTGGCTGCATCCCAAAAGGTTTGAAAGGATGTCTCGCCATTGTCATTTTCCTCGATGAAATTATTGTTTCTATGATTTCTTCTCTAACTAAATGATTTTGGAGTATCATATTGTTTAATTTCCAATTAGTTTTTGATTTGGTTTTCCATGTACCATTACTAATCATTATTTTTATTGCCTTGTGATCTGAAAAGGCTGCATTTATTATTTCTGCTTTTCTGCATTTGTGTGCTATGTTTCTGTGACCTAATGTATGGTCAGTCTTTGTGAATGTGCCATGTGGTGCTGAGAAGAAGGTGTATTCCTTTTTATCCCTATTTATTTTTCTCCATATGTCTATTAATTCTAATTTTTCTAAGATTTCATTCACTTCTTTTACCTCTTTCTTATTTATTTTTTGGTTTGATTTATCTAAATTTGATAATGGTTGGTTCAAGTTTCCCACTAATATGGTTTTACTGTCTATTTCTTCCTTCAATTCTCCTAGTTTCTCCATTAGAAATTTGGGTGCTATATTATTTGGTGCAAACATGTTGATTAATGATATTTCCTCATTGTCTAGAGTCCCTTTTAACAAAATATAATTACCTTCCCTATCCCTTTTAATCAGTTCTATTTTTGCTTTGGCTTTATCAGATATCATGATTGCCACTCCTGCCTTCTTTCTGTCAGTTGAGGCCCAGAAGGTCTTATTCCATCCTTTAATTCTGACCTTGTGGGTGTCTACCCGCCTCATGTGTGTTTCTTGAAGACAACATATGGTTGGGTTTTGGATTCTAATCCATTCTGCTATTCGTCTATGTTTTATGGGTGAGTTCATCCCATTCACATTCAAAGTTATGACTGTCACTTGTGGACTCCCTGGCATTTTGATATCCTTCCCTAATTCTAACCTTTCTTCTTCAGCTCTACCTTTTAGTCCAGTGATTTACTTTAAATCAGTCCCCCTTGTCCCCTCCCTTGATATGTTTCCCTTTCTAGCCCCTCCCTTTTTGTTCCCTCCCTGTTGCCCCCCTTCTTCCCTCCCTTTTTTTGTGTTCCCTACCCCCTAGCCCCCTGTTTGAGTGGGTTTTGAAAGGTTTTGACCAGTTTAAACCAGATATTTTTTTTTACTGGTTTAATTATGTTTTTATTGGCTTAAATCACAATTAGATATTTGAACAGGTTTAAATGGGTTTGAACAGTTTGGATGGTTTAATCTATATTTTATTTCCAGTGAACCCATGCTTATTGTCTATCTTGGTATTCTTCAATGCAAAATTACTTATATTGTGAAATCAAAACAGGCCAAGAATAATTTAGTTAATATAAGTTACTATTGCTTTTCACTCTTGTCCTTTTCTTTCTCTGTCTCTTCTTCCTCTTTCTCTTTCCCAAGTACTTCTGAGACATTCATGATTTAACTAAAGCTACTATATATTTTATGAAAAATTGCTTATTCTAATTCATTATAAGAAATATTATCCATGCATCATAAGTAAAGATCTTTAAAATGTTGCTTTAAACAATAACATTTAGTAAGGAGCTTCTATTTGTGCCCCGTCTTTTATTCAAAGAATCCCATTTTGCCAAGAACAAGCAGCAAATGCTTATCATTGTCTCTGGGCTTTTGTTCATAATGCCCTTGTGTGGATGGATTTCCATTAGGCTTCATATTTCCTTGAGATCCCTCCATAGTCTATATTAAAATCTCATTGTGGAGTGGCAGTAGTAATCCTGGATTCTCAAAGACTATTCCAGCAGAGTGGTGTTCACTTGTCATCAGAAACCCAACTTAGTCCTGTAAGAATTTATATTTTACATTTTATATTAATTTCAAGTTGAGGGTAATAGATTAGAGACAATTTCTATGTATTCCTTTGTCTGGGTGCTGGGTCAGAGATTCCCTCCAATCTATTGCTTTTTATATCATTTTGGTTGTTGCGAATTCCAAGGAAGGTCTTCCACATAATAAAATCTAGTTGATAAATGAAAGAGACAATGATTCTCTTGCTGCTATAAAGAAAAAAGGGGTGAAAGCAGAGGGAAAAAATAACCTGAGCTCCAGCAACCTCTTGTGATCCTGCCAAGCCCCTCCCATTGTGAGATTGGTCCATTTATAGACCAATCCCACACTAGGATGCAAAGAGAAAGGAACCTTGGGAGAGTAGGCAATTCTGGGGGATATAGTCCCACATCCTACAGTCCTATCAGTCTCCCCAATGGATCCTGCAAATACAACCAAATTTATAACTTCAACTAAAGATACATACAATACAGCAGTTTCCAAGGGGGAAATTAAAACAACCTGGGGCAAAAGGAAACAAAAGAGAAAAAAGAACAAAACCAAATAGGGGGCAGTCTTCTTTGGCATAGCAGTGTACATATAAACAAATTCATTCAACTCCCCAAAGTTCAACCCTACATTCAAAAGTTTACTCAGGATCTCTTGGAACAGCATGTGGTCTCTGCAGGCATCTTCGGCATCTTCTGCAAGCAGTTCACTTTTTGGATTCTGGGACGGAGCAAGTTTCTTAACCTAAAATTACTTTGAAAAGAACTTAAACTTTGACTTATAAGATAATAATACATCCCCCCCGAGGAGGATATTGACAAACACATGGATCACATAGGGATACATGACTGAGGCACAAGGTATGTGAATCACTTGCCAAAAAAAAAAAATCAAAAACATCAAAAGATACAAATAAAGGAGAAAAAAGTAACTATTGTATGAAATATAAAATATCCAAAAGTTATATAAAAATCCTAAATAAGGAAAAATAAAATTGTAATAGGGTCTTTGAATCAGGGCCCGATCAAAGTGATTTATATCTGATAAGTCTGTAATAGTAATCATGTACCTCCCCACTCAGCAGTCAGGATTAGAGTAAATTGCCACAGTATAAAAGACAGAAAAGGGACTAGATTTTTGAAACAGATGGGAAATATCATTCCCTGGTCTGATCTTTCCTCATCTCTTAGGGATAGAGGAGCCAGAACAGCCAATGTTAGGTACTTGATAGAGAGTGTTATACAAGGAGTATGGTACAAGGAGTCCTACATCTAAAATATATCAAACAGCTTCAAACTCGAGTCTCACACAAGGTTCAAGTCCTTTTGTATTGGCACAGAATCTCATCAATCCTACTGGGATTAGTTTGCTTCTTTGACCTATGTGCTCAATTGGCACTATGTAGGTGAAGTCTGTGCTCCCTTGGCACTGTGCAGGTGAAGTCTGTGCTCCTTTTTGATCCCTTTTCTTAGAATCAGACACATTCATAAAGCAAAGCCCCTTAATATCGAAACAACCAGTGGCAGTTTCCTGTAAAAAATAGACTCGAATACAGGACTACAATCCCCACAAGCCTTTGCTCCACTTCCCCAGAATGCCTTGTAATCTCACCTGGGCTGAGATGGAGAAGGTATTTAAACTGATTCAAAGGTTTTTGGGGCTCTTTTGGACTTCCGTTTTGGAGCAGATACGTCTCTTCCGTGATGTGAGGTTATCTGGCCTAGGCCTCTGGCCTAGGCACGTGTTTTTTCTTATTCTGTATTTTCTTTAATCTTTAACCTTTAATAAACCTATAAAAATATAATACTCCTTGCAGAGAGAAACTAATTTCTACCTGCCTCAGTCTCCCTAAATTTTAACTGTTACATTCCAGAGTCTAAGGCTGTTGGACATGCATTTATGTTTAGGGCTAATGGATATTCTAAACCTATGCTAGTGTAAAATTTAAAAAAAATCTTTTAATATTAGTGACACATGCTTCAGGTACAAAAAATGGGAGAAAGCAAAAACTCAAATACTATATTCCACATGCCAGGAAAAACAATAATAAAAAATGTGTTTTAAAAAATCAAAAATATATAGTTCACAATCAGTGACACACCATGTCAGTCAAGAAGAGGTAGAATACAAAAGTTTCTTACCCCCAAAATGAGATCCATTTCCTTTTTAACTTAGCCATGATTCACAGTGTGAGTGCAAATGATTTACAAAGTAACAGGTTTATAAAACAGTAGTACAACAGGCAATGCACATTCAAAGAAAGTATCAAAAAAATCTCAAAATTCACAGCACATCAACTTATATAAAGGTTACTAATACAAGTTTTGTCCAACTAGTTTATGGGCTTTTATAGAGATATTTTCTCAGGTTCAAGTATAGAATGGTACAAATAAAGACAGTGCAACAGAATATATATCTAATAGCAAAAACACAATAGCTGAAAATGACATAGAATAATAGCAATATTATAGATTAACCAACACACACACACACACACACATACATATACTTTAAAAAACAACACTAAACCTCAAAGCAAAAGTAGTATATAGTTATTCATCATCTATAGAAGGTGCCCTCCTTACATGGGAGCAATGGATCCAAGAGTGCTTTTCTCCAGTTTTAATGGCTGTTGGAGTAGTTAGGATTTGGAATGGATTGTCATAGGCAGGTTGAGTTGCCCCAGTATACCAGAAGTTCTTTATGTAAACTTTGTTGCCTGGGCACAAATCATGGAGCAAGAAGTCTATAGGACCTGCTTGTAGAGCAGCTCTGGATTCATGGAGCTCTCACAATTTGGTCTGTAAATTTCATATATATGAGGTAATGGAAGTATCTCCCCCTAGTAATGATATATATGCATGGGAGAAAGGCTTAGCCTATATAGAAGGATGTCCAAAAGCCATCTCAAATGGTGAGATATGTAGATCTATCTCCTCTGGGCCTAGTTTCAAGATAAAATAGGGCCAGAGGGAGAATTTGAGGCCATTTTAAATGAATCTCTGTACATAATTTTCCAGTCACAGTTTTAAATTCTTTATTCATTCTTTCAATTTGGTCTGAGCTCTGGGGATGATATGGTAGATGGAATTTAGGAGTATTCCCCAAACATGAATAAATCTGAGATAGGATTGAATCTATAAAATGAATTCCTCTATCTGAATCAATGAATGCTGGCAGGCCAAAATGAGGAATAATTTCTTTTAAAAGCACTTTGGCAATAAAAGCCACTGTGGCTTGAGCAGTAGGAAATGCTTCAGGTCATCTGGTCAGCTGATCTACTATGACTAGACAAAATTTATACTGTCTAGCTTTTGGCAGAATGATAAAGTCAATTTGTAGGTGTTCAAAAGGTGTGTAAGCCAGAGGATATTCACCAAAACCTTGCCATGAAAGGTGTGCTGATTGAATGCTTGACAATTAGGGCAGGCTGTACACCCTTTAGAGGCTATGGTAGTTATTTCAGCTGCTATCCATACTCTTTTGACAGCATTCACAATGCCATGGGTACCAAAATGACCATTTTTGTGAATAGATCATCAAATTTTATGATAAAAACTCCTAGGGAGTAAGGGTTTTCTTTCATATGATACCCACACTACATTTATCTATTTGGCATTACATTTTAATAAAGGGATAGATTTAAGTCATCAGTAGTTGTCAATGATAAATCTGCAATACAATCTTATTAATTTTAGTAATGTCTTTTCCTCCATTATAAAATTGTGTAATTTACATGCTTAATCAGAAAGATTGTCTTGCTTTACCTAAATAAAAAATGCTACAAACTATAGAAGTATAAAAGCAGAAACAACATCCACATCACAGGTTATTCAGGACTTTGTAAATTTGGAAGTGACTTTACCTCCTGTTTGTGGTCAAAAGGTAAAATATTTTGTCTAGCACCAAGAAATATTCTATCACCCCAAAATCTAAAACCACTTAAAAATGACTGCATGGCAGTTTCAGCTTCAAAACCATTTTTGAAGGTGCTAGCTTTGTAGCGGTATCTGCCTGGTCATTTCCCGCTGGAGACAGGGTCAGTGCCAAATGTATAGGCAGAGCATTGAACTACAGCTAGGGCTTCAGGGAGCCAGAGGGCAGAAAAAACACACAATGCCTAAGTGATCTCCACCACCTGATTTTTTTTCTTCTCTTTCCCTTATTTTTTTTATAATTGCTTTTCTTTTTAATATTTGATTTTTCCCCCTTTCCTCATTTCTTATACTAAAGGTACATACAATTAAATATTTTTTCTCTCTCTGTAATAATAATAATATATATATACATATATGTATGTATATGTATATTCTTGTTATAATATCAATACATACCCCAAAAGCTTTAAACTGTGGGAACCTGCCATCAGTTGATAAAGTATTATGGGACTGTGATTAATGTTTATGTCTGATTCCAGGAAATAGGATAAAAACAAGGAGCACAGACTTAACCTGAATAGTGTAAAAAGAGCACACAGGAAATACTAATGTGGACTCAAGGTTGCAATGCTTGACATACATTAAGTCATAGGACTTCCTTGTATCTACGCTGTTTATGAAGTACTCATACAAGTACCAAAATTTGACTATCATGCTGGCTCCCTATATCCCTGAGAATAAAAAAAGTCAGACCAGGGAATGACGCTTCCCTATCAAAATAGAATTCTAGTTTCTTTCCTTCTTATAGTATGGAAACTTCCTGTAGTCTTGGTTGCAAATGGGTAAGTGAAATATTACTGCATTCTGCCCTACAGACTTGTGGGATAGAAATTACTTTAAATTGGACCTGTACAAGGGCCTATTATGAATTTATTCTTGCTTACTCAACATTTTATATACATAGATTTTGGTATTTTGATTCTGATTATGACTCTTTTTTTTCTTCCCTTTCTCCCAAAAG
This sequence comes from Monodelphis domestica, assembly GCF_027887165.1. Lineage (NCBI taxonomy): Eukaryota > Metazoa > Chordata > Mammalia > Didelphimorphia > Didelphidae > Monodelphis > Monodelphis domestica. The sequence continues at coordinate 234,361,831 of NC_077232.1, forward strand.
TTTAACTTTCTTCCATATTTTTCCCTTTATATATATTTTTGTTTTGTTTTTTGTTTGTTTTTATCATTTTTGAATTGTTTTAATAACTGACTCATACACCCCTATAACTCAACAATGCATCCTGAGCTGAACTGGATGTTGTTTTTTTTTTTAGCACCCACTTCAGGGGGGATTGTATTTTAATAAAAATCCAAGATTTTTACATTTTTTTTGTTCAAGAAATAGCCTCAAGGAAGAATCTTTCTAACTCCTAAATCCAGAGAATGAACTGTTGCAGAAAGAGGCCAGAAAACCTACATTACATCAAGATCAAGAATGAATCTTGGGATGTGGTTGATCAAACTGAAGATTGATTGAATTTATTTTGAATGTACACTCTTCTGCCAAAGGGTACTTCCCCCTAATTGGCTTTTGTCAATGTGCCCAGAAAAACATTGGTTTTGTTCTCTCTCTCTCTCTCTCTCTCTCTCTCTCTCTCTCTCTCTCTCTCTCTCCTATTTTCCCCTTATCTCTAAGTATTGTAATTTCATAGCTGATATGTTTACAAGACCCATCAGAGAGACTAGTCTTCCTCAGGCCTCAGGGGGATTATGAATTTCAAACCTATTCTACCCTAATTAGACCATTCTTTAGAAGATCTGATTTAGCTATTTCCTGATCAATAACAATAGAGATACTTGGAATAATAGAATCAGGTCTTTGAAACTACATTTCTCCTCCCTTCTTAGTTTAACAAGATTAGGAAGGGCTGCATCAAACACAAGATTTAATTATTTGAGAAAATGGCCTTCAACAGACATGTGGCAAAAAAAAAGGACAGACTTCTGGGTGGTCCTAAGTCAAGCTTGAGCCACCATTGGCACATGTGAGACGCAGGAAGTGAGGTAGAGAACAGCCTCTGTAGTTCTTGGGACTTCCTGTGAGGAGGGCTAGAGTTCAGTTCGATCCTGGAGCTTGAGCATGGAGGAGCCCCGCAGACAGCTTTACTTTAGATCGGTCATGTGATTGATAAGGACTGACTCCTTTCTCTGCCTTGGCTCTCCAAGGCCTTAATGCCCTCTTTGGCTGAGCCTGAGCCAGAGTGGTTCTGAGTTAAACTCCTTTCTTTCTCTCCCTCTTTCCTTCTCTCCCTCTTTCTTTCTCTCCCTCTCTCTCTCTTCCCCTAATATTTTCTTCCTCCGGTTGTAATTAAATCACCATAAAAATTTGGCAGCTGACTTGGGTATTTTATTATTTGGGATTTCCCTTGGCGACCATTTAAATTTAGATTTTTTCAGTCTCAACCATAATTTCACCCTTAACAGTTGAATGAGAATTTGATGGGCCAACTCTTAATCAGCTATTACCAATTAGGGATGTCTTGGGATGTTCAAAGGAGGGGCTGAGTAATGAGCTCCTAAAACTCTCTTTATAGATTTTCCTGGAGAGTGTAAACCTTAAAATTTCTTAGACTTATAAATGTTGGAAATTTCACCATTGGGAAATTTCATACTTGGAAAATTTCTTACTGATAGTGTATTGGAATGTGAACCCCATTGGCATGGGAGGTTCCTTCTCCTCCCTTCTTAAGATTACTTTAGGACAGAAACCTTTTGCTGAACAATGGAAAGGGCTTTGACCTATGCTTAAGCACAGAACAGGAATTTCTTTGAGTCATGATTGATTTTAGAATTGATACAATAGAGATACTTGGAATGACAGAATCAGGTCTTGGAAAATACAATTTCCACCCCACTCAGTCCTAACAGGATTTAGGAAGGGCTGCAGCATAGATCAAAATTTAATTATTTGAGAATATGACCTCCAACAGACATGTGCAAAGCCACAGACCTTTGGGTGGTCCTGGGTTAAGCTAGAGCCACCATTGGCACAGGGAAATTGATGGACAGTGATTGGTAGATGTGAGAACTGAGGGGAGGGAACTTGGATGGTTTCCTTAAAGAGAGAGGGGTCTGAGGACTGGGGGTGGTTGGAGAGTTTTGGCTCTGAGTGGTTGGAGAGGTGCTCTGAGAAGCTTGCTCTGAAGGAAGCTGGAGGTGGGGGCCTCTTAGACTGTTTCTCCATTTTGGTCATGTGAGTAATAGGGACTGATCTCTTTTCTTTGCCCCAGCTATCTAAGGGCTTGGGCCCTTTGGCCCAGCCTAAATAGAAGGGGTATTTAAGCCCTATTCCCTTCTCTCCCCTTTCTCTCTCCCTCTCTCTTTCTCTATCTCTAATTCCTTTCTTCCTCCTGTCTGTAATTAAACTCTATAAAAGGTTGATGGCTGACTTGAGTTTTCATTTAGGAATTACATAGCTGAATTCCTTGGCAATCTTAAATTAATATATATCAGTCTTTTAAAGTGATTTCTTTGTCACAAGAGTGTTCAGAGTCTTTGGTCATTTGAGGGGGCCACTGACATTACTTTATTGGTTCTAATGATAGCCTAATTGATAAATTGATATTTTTACCCAAAACCATTCTCTTGAATAATTTTAATTGTAAAAGGCTTGTGTAGACAGCCTAATTACCAGAAACTTGGTCTCCAAGTTCTCAATTTTAGAGAGAAGGGAACAGCTCACTGATAAATAAATAAGTAACCCCCTCTTCAATCTCATTAATAAGTTGTCACCTAGTCTTTGATTGCATGCTTCTAGGGAGGGAAAACCCCATTATTTACAAACATAATTCATTCCATTTCTGAAGACTTGAAATTTTAAGATTTTCCTTTTGCTAGAGAGAGCCTGACTCTGAAATTTATGTCCATTGCTTCTTGTTTTGTTCTCTAATGTAAAATGAAGATACTCTGGATGACCTGTGATGTCACTCCCAGTTCTAAATCTATGGCCCTATATCTTGTTGTTCAGTCATGTATAATTCTTCCTGAGCTCATTTGCAGTTTTCTTGGCAGAGGTATTGGAGTAGTTTGCCATGCCATTTCCTTTTCCAGACCATTTTTCAGAAGAAGAAACTGAGGCAAGCAGAGTTAAGGGACTTGCTCAGGTTCACACAGTTAGTAAGTATCCAAGAACAGATTCCAACTCAAAACTTCCTGACTCCAGGCTTGGCACACTACCACTTAGCTGCCAACTCCTCAAATCTCTGAAGCAAACTTGGAGGAGTTGCTTTGACTTCAGTGCAAAACTCATGTTGAGGTTATCTAAATGACCATCTCTGCTTCTCTTTTTGTGTCTCTCCACAAAAGGGATAAATTTGATTTCTATTAGCTGATGCCTTAAATAAATATGCCTGCATGTACTATGTACTTGAGTTTCAAAAGGCTGAGTGGGAGATCTGCCCATAACTAGACAGAAATTATGAAATGCACTAACTTGTCACTGTCACAAGAAACTGAAGTTCAAATCCAGACTCTTTCCAGAGAGTAAATGATTTTAAGCAAATTCTTTCTTGGGATCTTAGTTCTCTTACCTGAAGAATGAAGCAAGTGGACTAGTTTTTTAACTTTCAAGTTAATGCCCGCTTTGGCTGGCCCACTATTTATTAATAAATAAAAATTTATTAAGCACCTACTATATGCCAAGCACCATGCCAACACCATAGATGAAATCGCACAAAGACAATTGTCATTCTCGGTCACCAAGAGACTACTACCTATATGTATATATAAAACAAAGGGTCCCTCCCTCAAAGAGCTTACAACATAATGGCAGAGGTGATTTGCACACAAATATACACAAAGGAAGCTATTAGAATTAAGAAAGGTTGGAGAAGGTTTCCTATAGAAGATGGGATTTTAGTTGGGACTTAAGGAAGCCAGAGAGGTCAATGGGACAGCTAGATGGTACAGTGAATAGAGCACCAGACCTGGAGTCAGGAAGATCTGAATTCAAATCTGTCATCAGACATTTGTTAGTTGTGTGACCCTGGGTAAGTCTCCTCTTTGCCTCAGTTCCTCATGACCTGGAGAAAGGAAATGGCAGAACCACTCTGTTATCTCTGCCAAGAAAATCTTCCAAAATGGGGTAAGGAAGAGTCAGACACGACTGAAACAATTCACCAACAATAAAAATCTGTAGTCAGATCAGAGGAAGAAGAGTGTTCAGAATCTAAGGAATAGCCAGAGAGAATGTCTGGAGCAGAATCTTGTTCGTGGAACAACTAAGAGGCGACTGACTGTCACTGAAAGGAAGAAGATGCATTAGGGAGTATGGTGTAAAAAGACTAGAGAGGTAGGAGGCAACTAGATTATAAAAGGCTTCGAATGCCAAATAAAGCATATTACACTTTCTCCTAGAAGCAATATGAAGTCACTAGATTTGTTGCATATGATTGGATCTGCGTTTTAGGAAAAATCACTTTAGTGGCTGAATGGTGAGGACTGGAGTTAGGGGAGGGGAGGGAATTTGAGGTTGTCAGACCCATCAGCAGGCTGAGGCACTAACAGGCTATTGCAGTAATCAAGAGGGTCTGTATTCAAGTTATGACTGAGTTAACATCCCAAGGTTTCCTGAGGCAGAGAACTTCAAAAAGCTTTGAAATGTGTTTCTGTTGGTGACGTAAAACGCCACAAAACTCCCTCCTCTTGACCCCATCCCAGAGGCGGAGCCCCTCAAAAGTAAACAAACAGTGCACCCTTTCGAGAAAGAAAGCCCGCTAACTTCTTTGACAAACAGTTGTTGCCTAGTCAGCAACATAGAGCCAGTCTGGGCTTGGTCTCTCGCTTTTCGAGGATGAACGTCGGACCCCGGGGTGCTTTGCAGAATTTAAGTGGAACTTCAGAGGGACCAGGACCGCAGTAAAGGTTTTTGGGCCCAGAGTTCTGCTTTCGAAAACGATTGCAACGTAGGCCTTCTTTGTTCCTTCTTCCCTCCCTCCTAGGATCGTAATGAGAGCCAAGGGAGCAAACGAAACCACCTAACCACGCCTGGAGTTCTCGTGACTCCTCCTCTCTCCCTAGACCCAGCTGCAGGGCCCGGCCTTGAGCCGAAAGTCTAGCAAAGTAACCCCTTGGGAAGCCAGCTCCCAGGTGGCTGGTAGCATCACTCCTCCACTTCGAGCTCGGACGACCTGAGGAACCTGCCTCCTTCTTTGGCTCCCCTGAGGGCACAGCTGGCCAGCTCACTGGGACCTGGCAGGGCTGGTCCAGAACGAGGCTAGGCTCACCGCGGAGAACTTCCTTCCCGCTGCAGATCTCCCCTAGCCCAGCCGCAGAAGGCTGCCACGATGGGAGGAGACATGTGGTTAGTGCCAGTCGGGCAGAAAGTGCTCTACTGGGGCGTTACGGGCGCGATCACCTTGCTGGGTACGGTCCTCACGCTGATCCTGCTGCAGATGCTGGTCGCTTATGTCCGAAAATGGCAGCAGATGAAAACCATCCCCGCGTTTCCCTACGCATTACCGCTGGTGGGACACTCCCTGTTGATGAAATCTAATAGCCGAGGTAAATAAATACATGGCCAAGGCTGGCTGAGCTGGCAACTGTTGCCCTTCTCTCAGCCTCCAGGCAATCTGACTCGACCTATACATTGCTCAGAGTGCAGTTAGGAAGTCCTTTCTCTACTCTCCACCCTCATCCAGCTCTGAACTTTTACTTCCTCTCTCTCATCTCCTTTGCTCCTTTCCACATCCCCTCTCCCCCTCTATTTTCCTTTGCCTCTTATCTCTTCTCCCTTTCCACTTTTCTGTCTTTGTATCACCCCTCTCTTTTTCTGTCTTTCTCTCTTGGGTCTCTCTCTGCCTTTGTCTGTCTCCTCTGTCTGTCTCTCTTCCTCTTTCCTCTTTCCCTCCCTCTATCTCTTCCTTAAATAAGCTATGCTACATCAGGTCAGCCTATTTCGCATCAATCTTACTCCTTCCACAACTTTCTACTGACTCCCTGGGCAGCTGCAAAGATTTGGAGTGCCCTGCACGTCTGTTTTGGCTTTCTGTGCCCCTTGTGCTCTATTCCTGCCTGTCCTTGATCCAGACCCTTGGCTTTCCTAGGAGGATGGAATTAAAGCTAGAAGTCTGTTCAGTTCTCAAATCTGACAGTTCTTAGGCTTTCTTTTTGTGCCTCAGTCCCCTCATCTACAAAATGAAGGGCTTGGTCTGACAGAAACCTAGAATCTAGAAGAAGGAGACTTGGGCTCAAATCTCAGAACTGACACTCACTACTTATGTGAGCTTGGGCAAGGCACTTGATCTTTCCAAGATTCAGTTTCAGCATCTGTAAAATAGGAATAATAATCCCTGCACTAACTGCCCCATAAAGCTGTTCAGAACAAGTTCTGAGAACAATAAAGCTTATAAAATTGTGAGTTGTTGCTGTATAAGGTCCCTTCTAGCTCTAACATCCTTCCTTCAAAAAAAATTTTCAGTCTAGTGAGGGAAATAAAAGCCATCCTCACCACTGACTTTCTCAACTCTTGGATTATAGTTGGGAACCTTCACTAATTGGATTCACTACAAATTTAGACTATGTCTTCTGTGCCCTACTTTCACTTCCCCTTCCTCTCACTTCCTGCATACACACTGCCTTGGTTCAGAAAAAAATTCATTTCCATCCTCTGTCTTTATCTACTCCTTTCTTCTATTTTATTTAAAGGGAAGAAATATCCTCCTTTGTAAAGCCATCACCTGGTTCTGAGTCCTTGATTCTCATTGATTAACTTTCCAACTTTATCTCAGGCGTGTTCCTGTCATCTACAGTGTTTCAGGCAAACTCATCTTATAGTTTTTCTTATATCTAGCCTCTGTGTTTTTGCTAATACTTTTTCTGAAACTTTAAAGGTCTTCCTTTCATATGTCCTGACTGAAATCTTTCAAGGCCCAATTCAAATGCCATGTTCTCCTCCTTGGAGCCTTTTGTCTTCCCATATCAAAGGGAAAGGATCCTTCCTTCCCACTGGTTATAACAACCCTCTCTCTTTTGCCCTTAGAATAGCAGGGTTTTTTTTGGGGGGGGGGGGAGGCAGTAGCCATAGTGGTAAGAGTACCCTTGGAGTTAGAAAAGAGGTGGGTTTAAATCCTTCCTTTGACCTTTATTGTTTGGGGACACGCAAACCATTTCATCTTGACCTCAAGATTACACCAGTCTCAAAGCACCCTTATAGGCCAATGGGATCATTTCTATAAAATGTTTTCTAAACTTTATGGTGCTATTTAAACATCTATTCTTATTAATAACTCTCTTAGTCTTGTTCCTTCTCTCATGCCTTTCCACTTTCTTTCTCTTTGTGCTACCTCTTTTGTTTCTGCCAGTAAGCACCTTGAGCTATCCATTATCCTAAAAAACAAAATCACTTTCCTCAACCCTTTCACTCTGTCTTATCTTTCTTCTTTCTTTTCACCAACTAACTTGTGAAACCCATAGCTGGTTTCTTCAAATCCTTTCTTGGTTAACTCCTTGCAGTTTGACTTCCACCCTTCCCCTCCCCACCCCACACACATTGCTAAAGATACCTGAAGAGTATCAATGTTCTTCTAATTTTTTAAACCCTTATCTTCCGTCTTGGAGTCAATACTGTGTATTGGCTAGGCAATGGGGATCAAGTGACTTGCCCAGGGGACCGCGTGGTAAGGGCTAGGCAATGGGGATCAAGTGACTTGCCCAGGGTCATACATCTGGGAAGTGTCTGAGGCTTCTTCTAATTTTTTAATCCAGTGAATGGCAATTCCTCCATCTTCATTGTTCTTAATTTCACAGAATCACAGAATTTTGGAATTGAAAGAACACATCAGCAGCCCTCTAGTCCAACTCATACCAGAAAGAAGCACTCACTATAATATACCCAACAAGTGGTTATCATCTTGCATCTGCTTTGAACCTACGGTCAAAGGGATGACTTTTAGACAGCTCCAAGTGTTAAGTCCCTTAGATGCTAGGCAGAAAAAATCTAATCTGTCTTCAACATGACAGTCCTTCAGATATTTGAACATATCTATTGCCTCTCTTCTGTATTACATGCTAAACTTTCCCAGTTCCAGCAAATGACATCCACATGGCATGGAATTCAAGGCTTTTTACCACCTTGGTTGCTCTCCTCTGGACACTCTCTGGTTTATCAATATTCTTCTAATGATCTGAGCATGACCTTTTCCCAGAAAGTGATGCCTCTCTTAATGAAACCCAAGATGGCAATAACATTTTATTGTTGTTGTTATGCCACATTATACAGTTGAATTAATTATTGACTTTGAAATCCTCAAAAAAAACAAACAAACAACCAAGCAACCCTGGATATTTTTAGTTCAAACTGCCTCTCTAGTCCTGTAAAGCTGATTTTTTAGGCAAGTGACTTTATATTTATTTAATCTAATGCTATTAGATTGAGTACAAGGGTCTAATCTTTCAATATGGGAATCGTGGGATTCCTGACTGTCATCTGGTCTGTTAGTTATTTCATTCAGATTTGTGTTAATTGCACATTATTGGTCAACCCTTCCTTCTTGGAGATCTTCCCTTCCTGTGACACATCTTCCTTCATTGCCTGCCATCTTAACATTTAATCACATTTGTTCAATATTCAAAGCTATCCTAATCTGATACCAACCTTCATGGCAATAAAAATAAAATGTAGATTTCTGGAGTTGGAGGATTTGGGTTTGAATCATACCTCTGTATTTTACTAGCTGTGTCATGTTGGAAAAATCACTTAATTTCCCTTGGTCTCAGGGCATCACCAGGTCTCTATTTAAATTTCAGTGGCCCAGTTATCTATCTAGGGTAGCTATATGTCTCATCTGTCAAATGAGGAAGTTCACTTTGATGATTTTCAAAGATCTTTTAGCTCTATATCCTATGACTCTACCTTGTAAAATTTATTTCATATTTGTATTTTCTTCACAATCTGTACTCAATCCAAAATGGTCCACTACCCGTCTCCTAAGGAGGTGCTCTCTCACCTCTGTGCCTCTTATATACTATTGCTTCTGCTTGGACTATCTTCCTTTTCCCATTTTGTCTATCCTTTAAAACCCAACTCAGGTGCTACCTCCTCTTTGAACTGTCCCTCATCTCCCTACTCCCATCCCCAAGTTGGTGATGACTTTCTGCCTTAGACCTCACACAGCCTTTTCTTCAAAGCTCTCTGAGAGTAATATTACATACTATCATTGCTTATTTCTATGCTTTATCTTTCTGCTGGGCAGCTAGGTGACACAGTGGATAGAGGAATGGATTTGAAATCAGGAGGATTTATTTTTATGGGTTCAAATCTGGTCTTAGACACTTATTAGCCCTGTGACCCTGGACTAAATAGTGTTTACTTCAGTTATTCATCTATCAAATGATCTAGAAAAGTAAATCGCAAATTACTATAGTATCTTTGCCAAGAAAACCCCAAAATGGGGTCACAAGAAGTTGAACATGACTGAAATGACTGGACAACAACAATCTTCCCACTGAACTATATATAAAGTAAATCTTACCCATATTTTATACCTTTTCCAACTTTTTAGCATGCTATTCTACAAAGAGGAAGTTTTTGTTTATTTATTTATTCATTTATTCATTTATTTTGGGTCCCTTTCTCTTCTTGGTGAGTTCCTTTCAGAGGCCTTATTTTGAAGAAAAGCTTAGGGCCCTCTGCTGGTCCTGCTTCATCCCCTCCTGCCTGTGATTCTTACTCTCAGGATTTCAGCACTAGGTTGGTGCTCTCCAAAGGAGGTCCAACCCAGCAAGGAAGGAAGCACTTATTAAAGGTTTATTGAATGAATTAGTGTGCACTAATAACCTGACTTTCTTTCTAAGCCTCTAGCAGCACATTCTCTCTCTCCTTGGCTGAGTCTTTATTTTACCTCTGACCTCCTGAATATTCTCTCCTAAAAATTCAATTCTTGGTTTTCTCTTACTCATCCTCTCTGATGATTTCATGAGATCCTAAACAAAAGAAAGCTTTAACGACTAATAAGAAACTACAGTAACAAGGGATTTCAGAAGGGGAAAATGGAAAGAAGTTGGTTAACCCAAAGCACCGTATCCATTTGTAATTCTCATCCAAATCCTCCCATAAAGATAAATGCTTCAAAAAAGTTCAATCCTATAAACTGAGTACCTTCCTCCAGGTCCTTTAATATTTAATGGGCAGCTGAATAGAACTTTAATTGTCTTTCTGATATCCAGACCTCTTGGGGAGGGGCAAATCCATTTCTTTTTCCAGGCATGGCACTTTTCACTCAGTTAACAAACTTATTAAATTATTACAATGTACCAAGCATTTGGGATACAAAGAAAGACAAAATCTCTATTCAAGGCTTTTTTTTTTTTTAAAGCACCTACTAAGTTCCAGGCCTAGAGGACTGAGAGACAAAAATGAATGATTGTTATCCTCAAGGAACTTCAAGTTTAGCTAAAGTAGACAATACATATGCCTCATTTGTAAGTCATCGTTGATAACTGATACTATGCTGTAGTCGTCCACACCATGCACTGTTCTACTGCCCTTCATATCACTTACATTGATTAGTTTTGTTGAATCTTGGGTTAATTAGGAGAATGAAGGTAGATTTCTTCCCTCTGATTTTAAAGCATATATAAGCATAAAGCAACTCTTGTCAAAACTGATACTGAAGCAACAACATAAACCCTAAATAAAACAAAATAGAAAAATTAGACTAGTGGAATAGAATAGAAATCATAGAAATGAACAAATACAAACAGGAACTTAGTATTTGATATGCTTATAGCTAGTAAAAATGAAGGAAAGCCTTAATTAATTAATTAGTTTTTGGAGAAAGTTGTCTAGCAATACGAAAAAAAAAGGTTTTCACATTGCACCATATAAAAGTACTGATAATATAACACAATCATTAAAAAATTAGATAAAAAAATTCAAACATCTTTTAGCATGTTGAAACCCATACAGGGAATTTGGTTTCTGTTTTTAGTCATCATTTAGAAAATAATTTTTCCCATTTCTGTTTTTTAAAATTGAATTCTAAGAGGTTTCTTTTAATGGTTTTCCAGAAATTAGAGGTATTTTATAAAATGCATGGTTTTTAGAAACACTTAATTACCCAAATGCTTATTCTGACTGAATTTTAAATGAATACATTTATTTCCCAGATTTTTTTGAGCAGCTTATTCGCTATTCTGAAGAATTCAGAAAGGAACCACTACTTAAATTGTGGATAGGACCAGTGCCGATAGTGACATTGTATCATGCTGATAATGTGGAGGTGAGTTTGTATTACATATAGAAATGTGAGATTTGAAGAACTGTTGGATTCTAATAGAATACAAAATAACACTCCCTATTACATGCCTTCGTATTTAGAGAAATATTGGAAGAATTTTAGGATAAAAGGTAGCCTTTAATCCACTGTAGCTCAGTAGATAGCGCTCTCTGGGCAAGTCACAACATCTGAGTGTTTAACAAAATAATCTACTGGTGAGGAAATGGAAAAACACTTCAGTATCCTTGCCAAGAAAATCACATGGATAGCTTTGTCTGAGTCATGACGAGTTGGACACAACTGAATAATAACAAAACTAGAGGGATGTTAGAGAATGATTAGTCCAACCTCCTCAAACTACACATGAGGAAACTGAGACATTCAGATGAGATAGGAGTTGTCTAAGATCAACTAGATAGTGTTATTAATACTATCAGATAGATAATATTTTAAAAATAATAATAGTGTCCATTTATCTAGTACTTTGATGTTTCACAAATATTATCTCATTTTATTTTCTCACCAATAAGAGGCAGGTGCTATTTTCCCATTTTACAGATGAGAAAACTGAGGGTTGGGGAAGTTAAGTGACTTGCCCAGAATCATACATTAAGTGCCTACAGTTGTATTTAAATTCCAAGCTTTTCTGACTACAGGCACAGGGCTCTATCCATCCCACCACCTAGCTGCCTGTGTCATGGGAAGAATTTAAACATGTCTTTCAACTTAAGTTTCAATACTTTTTCCTTTCCTATACTATCCTGTCTACTATATGTGTGAGTATCAGTCATGCTTATGATTAGAAAAAGTTAGTTGAAATATTCCAGAATGGAATTTCTTTCTTTATGGCCTAGCACTTTGTTAAGTTCTTTCTCCTACTATTATGCCTTTGTTTAAATGGCATTCAAGTCAAAGACTGCTCAATAATTTAAACATAAAGCCTTAAAATTATGTTATTGATTTTTTAAGACAAAATCTCTTTATCTTGCCCAGACTGGAAATGTATCTCTCTCTGTCTCTCTGTCTCTGTCTCTCCCCCTCAGCATTATCTCTCTATTCTGTCTTTTTCCCCATTTCAACTCTATCTCTAATAATCTTTATCTTCTTAAAAGTTTTATCCTTTTAAAGATAGGGCAGTGACCCATTTTAAATACAAACCTTATACATTATTTATTAATATTATATTAATTATTTTGGTATAATAATTTTAGTAACATAATTTAACTACTATATTTATATATGATGCATAATACATTTATAATTTATATATGTAACTATATAATATAATTATAATTAACTATTCACACATTTAATATTTATAATAATGTGTTAACTATTTAATATAACACAAAATCTAACTAATTATTAATATTTTATATTTCCCCCTAAAACTCATATTTAAATAATTCTTTTGCTATTATTATTTGCAATTAATAAACACTAATTAAGCATCTATTATGATGGCACTGTTCTAAGCACCTTACAGATATCTTTATCCTCACAAGCACTCTGGGAGGTTGGTGCTAATTATTATTCTCATTTTAGAGATGAAAAGACTGAAGTTAAATAATTTGCCCATGGTCACACAACTAGAAAATGTCTGAGACTTGATTTGAATTCAGGTCCTCCCGGTTCATCTGTAGTGCCTGACCAATTTTAAGGAGTTCAGAGTCAGATGGAGGAGAAAATAGGAAGTATTTTTTTTTTAATATATAGAAAAGTAGCCTTGTAGAGAGTATGGCAGAATGAGGATAAGGAAGTAGAGACTAAATAATTTAAATCCCATGTAACCCTAGCTTGATTTCTCAGAAGCTCACTTTTCTCTACATACAAATGCAGCGAATTAAACTTATGAACAGACAATGGAATGATTAATGGAATACTCTTTCCCAACTCACTTAAACCAGAAGAGCCATATTTGAAAATACTGTCTCCCAAATAGAGACTGTTCTCCATCTTCTATGATGAAACAGTATCCCCTAGTCATTTTTAAACCCTTACTTTCCATTTTAGAATCAATATTGTGTATTAGTTTCAGGGCAGAAGAACATTAAAGGTTAGGCAGTGGGGGTTAAGTGACTTTCCCAGAGTCACACAGCTGGGAAATGTCTGATTTGAACCCAGGACCTCCTATCTCTAAGATTGGCTCTTAATCCACTGAGCCACCTAGCTGGCTCCTTCTTTCTTCTTTATGGAACAAAGCATATAAGACAGGGTGTTATATTTGGAGTAGGGGAGGGCCAGGGTTCTAATCTCATCTCTGAGCTACAAACTATGAGTCACAGAATCTCAAAACAGGAAGGGATTATGTAATCCAGGTATTCTTAACCTGTGGTCTGAGAATTTATAAAGTTAAATAAATCCCCTGTATTTAGGCATTTTGCTAAATACTAAAGATGTCCAGAAAACAAACAAAAAACCAATTCCTGCTCTCAAGGAGCTCACAATCTAACAGGTAGATAACACACAAACATCTATGTACAAACAAGATCTAAAATATTTCCTAATACATAGTATATGATAAATTATGTTATATAGTATTAAAATAAAAATATATAATATTATATATAACATATAATATATTATGCATATGTAATAAATTAGAAATAATCTTGAAGGTCTGGTACTAGCATTAAGAGGAACCAGAACAGACTTCTTGATGGGTTTTAGCTGGGCTCTGAAGGAAGCCAGGAGGAAGAAAAGAGAAGTAAGAAAATTCCAGACATGGAGGGATATTCATTCAAGATGTATGGAGTTAGGAGCCCAGTGCTTTGGATTGTGAGACTATGTTGAGGGGAGTAAAGTATAAGAATACTGAAAAGGTGTTGAAAAAAATAACTATTTCAATATAATTGGCTTCCATTGTGAATCGATATATCTAACGTCATTCTGAGATTGCCAAAGGCTTCTTTTTGTAAACAAAAAATGTTGCAATCTTTGATCTAGTTCAGTCAATACCCACTACCCAGAATTCCTTCTATAAAACATCCAAGAAATAATTGTCTAGTCTCATAAAGCTTGAAGACCTAAAATGAGGAGAAGTCTCTACTTTGGGTCTTCATTAATTTTTAGGAAATTTTTCTTTATATTAAGCTTAAATCTATCTCTTTGCCACTTTCTCTCCCTGAGAGGTAAGAAGAATGTCAGTCTTCCATTTGGCAGCCCTTCAGATATTTGTAGACAATTATCTTCCCCCCACTTCTCTTCTATTTTCTTCTGTGACTTCCTCCAAAACTTAGCTAAATTCCTATTTTCTGCAAGAAGCTGTTCCCAGTCTCCCTTCATCATAAGACTATCAGAATATTCCTAAATCATCCTTTCTGTATCTTGTTTGTACATAGTTTCTACTATCAATAAACATTTTAGTGAATTTCGGCCCTTTCTGCCTTTTACCTCCTTTGGGTATAGCCTAGCTCTGAGATATCTGGGTCAAAGGCTATAGACATTTGGGTGATTTCCCCCCCATATAAGTCCAAACTGCTTTTCAGAATGGATGGACCAATTCACAATTCCTCCAAGACAATTACAGATAAACTACTGGTTGGTCTCCTAGCTTTAAGGAGGCAAGTGAGTACCACTCTTTGGAATACACTCAAAAAAATCCATAAAATCTACTTGTCTTGTTGCTTCTACAACATTGACTATTACAAATATTCTTCTCTTTTGTCAACTTTTCCAGTTTGCTGAGTGTTCATCAAATTTCAGAGTTGTTTTGATCTACTTTCCTTTTTTTTTATTATTGTCTCAAGAAATCTTTCCTTTAGTTATTTGTAGTTCTTATGCTTTGGGGAATAGTATAATGTGTTCTTGCAGAAGCCCCTCAGGATCCTTTTCTGGTGGTTTATTGTCTACCTCTATAATAATATTTTCCAGAAATTTACTAGGAATTGGAATGGAGCTCACTGGCCTAGGGTTTTGCAGACTTTGTTCTCTTCTTCTTCTTTTTTTTTTTGAAATTCCTAGACTATTTCCCCTTCTCCAGTTCCATTGTATTTTCCTGTATTCCTGGATCCTTGAAATCACTCATAGGGGCTCATAAATCTTCTCTGCCAGTTCTGAGAACTGAATCTAGAATTCACCTGAGCCTTGTGATTTGAATTTTCCAGAGTCAGGAATTGTCTGGATCTCTCCCTTCTTTTACTTAACCTCTTAACTTCCATTTTTTTCTCTTTATCTTTGTACTCTTTCCCTCAGGGGGTTGTAGTAAAGAAAATGATTTCTAGATCTTGTAGTTCTATTTATATGTGAGTATTGATTGATTATTATTGTTTTGGTCTTTGTGGTGGTCCCTTTCCTCTTCTGCACTGCTTTCCATATTGAGGAGCTAACACACAGGAGTCTTCCTCTTTCTCTTAGCATTTCTGGAGCACCAATGTATTTTGAGCTTGCCTATCCATTGCTTTTTTTGTCTTTTCATTCATCATGATTGTCCCATCTCTTGGTTTTAATTCTGGAAACCTTAAAAAACAAAACTTTTTTTTTTAACATTTATCTCAGCCCCCTTAAAGCACCAAGCTGGTAAAATGTTTGTCTTTGCTCATTTAGGGTCCATGTTTTATGTGGCTATAATCAAACACTTAAACAAAAAGCTCCTCCTTTCCTTTCTCTAGTTCCTCTGACTAAACTCTCTTTTCTGATCACAGAGTGTGTTGCTGGAATCCTTTTTGACTTCTTAGTAGGAATGTCCAAAGAAGTTTTACTCAGCAGAGGTTGTCTAAGAGCCATCTAAAATAGACATTGATAAGATTCATATTATAAAACACTTTTTATTTTATAACATTGAATATCATAAAGTTCTAAATAGGGACTCACACTTCCTTAACCAAAGACTTGTCTTTCAAAATAATTAAATTTAATATCTATAGATATCCTACCTCTGATTCATACTGACTTGTGACTCTCAGAAAGTCACTTACCCTCTAGTGCCAAAGGCAACTCTTCAAGATTATATATAAACTCACAGTTATGATCTTATACTAGGAGAAGGACTCATACACCAGGAGTCACAGGTTTGGCTAAAATCAATTGTAAGAAGGATCAAATAATCTTTCTGCCTTTCCATCTATTTATCTACATGTGTATATACAGAAACGCACACATATGTATAATGCATAGAAACATATGTGTATGTCTATGTTTATTATTGCTTTATGCCTATGACTTCATTGATATTAAGAATTTGGGGTTTAGAAATTCCTTCGGTTGCCTATTGTAGAAGAGCCCCTCTGCCCTTTATAGTTTTACAAAATTTCCTGGGAGCAATGAGAAGTGAAATGTCTTTGGTCACACAGCTACTGTAAGAGAGAGTTTGAATAAAAAAGAAAAGAACAGAAAAAAGAAATTAAGTTTAAAAAAAGAGAGAGATTTTGTATTTAGGTCTTCTTGATATATCACACTCTTTCCAAGCATACATTTTTCTTTTTCTTCCCTTAAGGTACTTTTATCAAGTTCAAGGCAAATAGATAAATCCTACTTTTACAAGTTCCTGGAACCCTGGCTTGGCCTAGGACTCCTTACAAGGTATGCTGAAATAAAGATGCCATCCTATTTCTTTTGACAATTGGAGATTTCAGAAGGCATCCCTATGTCCCTTAAAAGTTTTTAAATACTATTTCTATTTGATGAAATGAAGACAATACTTGTGATCATATATGGAACCTCTGAAACTCAAGTATACAATGAAATGCTACAACTATGTTAAAAACATCCACACTCCATATATATTGTCTAATTCTATAGATATGAATATAGATTATGATGTGTTTGGGGCTTTTGATATTGCAAATACTTTTTTCCTTAAATTAAGTAGCCTTTTAAATGGGAATTTATGGGAACAGATTTAAGTTGCAATTTTCCATAGATTAATAGCATATTAAAATTCAACAGACATTTATTAAGTGCCCATGGTGTACAAAGCCCTGTGTTAGGTACTGAATTAGATGCAAATTTTACAGGATACTTCTCTGCCTTTATGGAGTTTAGAGTCTAGTAGAGTTAAAGAAACAACCATCAAGAATTTTGATACATAATAACTATGAAGTTTTTTAGAAAGGTACAAAACCAGGTACTTGATGATATTAAAAGGGGAAGGAAATCAGGGAAAGAAGCTTCATGGATTTTGCAGCCGGGGGACAAGACTCTTAAGGATGGATAGAAATCAAAGGCAGAGAATACAGAACTATGCTGTTGGTGAGACAATGAAACGTTAGATTTCTGCAGGCTTGAGAATCATTTAGTATTGTATTATAATCAGAATCTTATGCATCCATATTATAAAATATATTTATTGTGACTGACCATTGCAATTCTTACAAAATATTTAAGAATCGATATAGATTATTTCCATTTCCCCAAATTTGAACTTCAGATCAAAAAAATTTTTTTAGATGTCTCAGATTTATTTATTTATTTTTTGCGTTTCCCTCTTCTTCTTATTCAAAACAAACTTCAAGTACTGGAAACAAGTGGCGTTCCCGGAGAAAAATGCTCACCCCAACCTTTCATTTCACAATTCTGGAAGAATTCCTAGATGTTATGAATGAACAGGCGAATGTATTAGTTAATAAACTTGAAAAACATGTTGACCAAGAAGCCTTTAACTGTTTTATGGATATTACGCTTTGTGCCTTAGACATAATCTGTGGTAAGTCCTCATTTTTGTTTAATTATGGTGATCATATTCAGAAGTAGTATAACAATTGGAAGAAAAGCCTAGATCCCCGAAACTAGCATTAGCAAGGCTTAGAACTGGACCCTGAGGACTAACTCATTTGGGAACCCCTCCCTAGCTTCCATCTCCTCCTAGGAGAACAGTAGGATAGGGAAAGAAGAACCAATGAAAAGTTGAAACAGAGAAGGCGAGGAGGAAGAAAAGAGAGTAGAATGGTTAAAGAAAGAAAGGAAGAGAATAGAATATGGAAGAGGGTGAACAATTGAAAAACAAATCAACATAATAAAATATTTTAAAATGGTAAATCTCCAACCCCTTCCTACCTTGCCCAATCAACAGATGTTCTCATGAATCTAACTCAGACTTTTGTCTTCCATTTTTCTAGAAACTGCTATGGGTAAAAATATTGGTGCCCAGGTCAATGGTGATTCTGAGTATGTCCGCTCAGTTTTTAGGTAAATAGAGATCTTTGAACTTTCAAAGGATTATTGTTTATTTAGGTTTTTTAAAGTTAGTGCCAGTCAATAATACTTTAATCATGTATGTGACATTTCCTATGATTTTTACAGGCACTTAATATACTGATATGTTAAATTAATAGTTTAATTTTTAAGTAAACATGCATTAGTATATGAAATTACCCAAGTTTCTGGTATCTCCTTTTTCCCCTCTGAAGAATGTATTATGTTTACGATTATGAACCCCCACCAAAAAAAAATTCCTTCAACGTTTCCATCTGGAGAAGCGGTAACCCTGGGTTCTCAAAGGTTATGCCCAAGGAATTAAATTCTTTCTAGCTAGAGAACCTTCCAGGGAAGTACTGGTTTGGGTTCTTGTGTTCTGTTATGGTTATGACAGTGGGAGTGAAAGGGACAGATAGACACAAATGATACATCAGACATTAAATCAATAGTACTTGGCAGCTGATTGGATACATGAGATGAATGGGAAAATACCTGATGATTCCAAGGTTATAGACCTGGGTGACTGGAGGATGGTGGAGCTCTCAACAGAAATGGAATTGTTGAGGGAGAGAGGTTTTAGGGAATTGTAATTTTGATTTTAGAAATAACAGGTTTATGGTGTTGTTGAGCACCTAGATAAAACTATAAAACAGGCAACTGAATATATGAAGAGAACATAAATTGGAAAGTCATCTGCTTGGAAGGGATAGTTGAAGTTAGAGGAGTGGATGATTTCAGCAAGGGAATGAGGAGATATGATAGGGGATATGTGTCATGGGGACCTCTTCTCTGGCAGTCTGGTAAAATCAGGGGGATCATTATGAGGATAATGTTTTAAAAGGCATAAATAAAAATATGCGATTACAAATAAACCAATTATATTGAAATGTGTTCATCAAAATGTACATTTTTCAAAGTTCATAAGCTCAAGTTAAGAACTTCTGGGGTAGAAGAAGGTCAAGGAGGAAACCTCAGAAAGCATATTCAATTAAGGAGAAGTCAAGGGGGAAAAGAAACAGACTTTTCTGGGTTGCCAAAGGATGGAACAAATGATTTCTCCTCACTGATGGAAGTTGAGCTTGGAGTATTTTCTCCTTCCCCTGGCTCTGTTAAATGAGTCTTTGTTCATGGTGTAGCTCGAAGGTAAGAAGTGGGATAAAAATCTTAGGAAGACCAGGCTAAATCTAAACTCATCTTCCTGGTTCCAGACTGAGTGCCCTATCCACTGGGTCAACTAGCTCTCTACTTGACTACAAAGGTAATTCATTTAAAAGATTCCTAGTTGGTAAAATGAATGGATCATTTGGAAATAAGTGAGGTGGGTAGAAGACCTTGAAGTCAGGAAGATCTAAGGCAAGTCCTGCTTCTGACCTATGGGATCAAATCATATTAACTTCAGTTTCTCAAGCAAATTTCTAAGGCTATTTGTTGAAGAACAGATGCTAACATTCATTGGTAGAGAAAGCTTCTTCATTGATAGTTCATTGTACCAATAAAATGAGTACCTCCAAAATGGTTCTTTCATTTTTATTAGATGTTATTTTCTTTTTACCTCAAAAATCTATAGACACCAAAACTTCCAGGAGCATATTTGGCTTTATAACATGATACAATAACTTGTCCAGAATTTTACAGAGAAGGCCATTTTGCAATGTAAGACATGATATAAAGAATAGAAGGGGCATGGGTCGTGGCATCAGATGGAATACATGGGTTCAATGACCATTCTGTCACTAATTAGCTGACTGACCTATGGCACATTGCTTAGAATATTCAGCCAGTAGTTACCTCACTTGGAAAATGAAGGGAGTAAGACTAAATGACTTCTAGGTTTCCAGCCAGCTTCCAATTTCTTTGGTTCCCTGATTCTATGGTGTTTCAAGAAATAAGTTTTATCCATAACCCTTACAGAATGGATAGCTTCTTATTTCTGTTTACCATTATTACTGTTCCCTTGCCCTAGATAAATGAATGTCATAGTGAGTGGCTTGAGTTCCTACTGAATGGTCATTATTCTTGGCATTCACAGTCTCCTTTGAGTACCTGCTTAGCAAAGTGGGATGTGACAGAGTCCATCTAAATCCTATTCAGGGCCGTAATTAATTCATTGAATCCAGGAAAATATATGAAGGTTAACAGATGAATTACTACTAGTAAGTCTCTTTAATGGTGGTAGCTATAATGGGATTGGGGCTGACATGGCAGCAGAAGAGTATCTCAATTTTTCTTGTATTCTCAAATCTGCCAGTGTCTCTAGAGCAAAAGAGGCAATGACTGTTGTGAGAAAAATAGCCTCAGGGGAACTGTACTTGAATCTTGGCCCTCACACCAGTTTCCTTAGCTATAAAATGAAGGAATTGTTCTAGATGATATAAGGTCCCTTCTGCTCTAAATACATTAACCTATGAAGTCAGACAGGTTGAAGATCTTGATCCAGCTTCTTACATTAAGTCTTACTCCAGCTCTTTTTCTCTGCCTCATATCACCTGTCCAAAGATTCTCATGAACTCTGCTTCAAAGTGAATAAACTTGTAGATGCTCAGGTTGGTCAGTTAATGACAGAAGTATTTTTTTCATCTTAACTCTGTTTTAGGATTACATCATTTATTGACTGAACTGTCAGCCACAACTCTAAAGTAAGATCTGTTTAAAAGGCATACACACAGGGGACAGCTGGGTGGCTCAATGAATTGAGAGCCAGGCCTAGAGATAGGAGGTCCTAGGTTCAAATCTGGCCTCAGATACTTCCCAGCTGTGTGACCCTGGGCAAGTCACCTAACCCCCATTGCCTAGCCCTTACCACTCTTCTGCCTTGGAACCAATACACAGTATTGACTCCAAGACGGAAGATAAGGGTTTTATTTTAAAAAATAAATAAATAAAAGGCATACACACACATACATGCAATAATTCTATGTAATTAATGTATAAAAATGTTTACTGTAAAAGTTAGTTTTATGTTTGTTTCCATGTAAATGAAGATGTTTTATTTATTTCTATCAGATCAATAGATTTTGACATTTACTCCTCTACATGTAGACCAAGAACCAAATGAATAACATTGGTTATGATTTCATTAGTAATGATAAAAATAACAACAATACTCAGGAGGATGAATATAAAGGGATACTAACCTTAATGCATAACTTGAGAATGTTAAAATGCAGACATTAGCAGATTTGGAGAGGATCTGAAAAATATTCTTATAAAAATCTATACAATATCAAGAAACCCAGAGCTCCTTATTCTAAGGCAGCTCTAGAAAGATTAATTCTTCTTCAATCAAAAAGGAATAGTATCGATAGATTGTTTGAGAACACACGATATGCACGTAAAATATTCAAAAGAACAGGCAGGTATTTCTTAACTGAAAAGTCTCTCAACTGGTACATGCCATTGGCTTTGTTAAGTCTATCTGAAAGTGGTTCTCCTCTGGCTAAAAATAAAGGAAGTAATCAGAATGCCCTTCTTGGGTAGCATTCATATGAACACAGCCAACACTATCAATAAAGATATGGAAAATAAAGGTCTGAGTCATATAAAATTGTTTGTGGAAGTACAAGTGTTCCTGATGGCAATTCAAGATCAGATCATTGATTCTAGAAATCATAAAAGGGTGATGCTTACATAGATGGAACTTAGTGATTGTTGTCTATTCTATCCAGAAATAATAGAAATGATGTTTTGATATTATGTATCACTGTAGGCTATAATAATTTAGTAACTATTAGATACTTAGCAAGACATGACTTGCTGGCTAGAATTTTATATTGGAAGCTATCAGTCTTTCATGGACTGACAGATAACAAATCCCCATACTATAATTTGAGATCCCAAAATATCCTTGATAACAGACACCTTGGAAGATAATTATATGCTTAGAGGTTGACCACAATTGGTCAACCATAACATTAATCCATTCAAATTTAAGAGCAATGTTTCTTTCTTTTTTTAACCCTTACCTTTTGTCTTAGAATCAATACTGTATATTGGTTCTAAGGCAAAAGAGCAGTTGCAATGGGAGAGAAGATATTACCCAGGACCATATAGCTAGGGAAAATCTGAGGTCAGATTTGAATGCACGACCTCCCATCTCTAAGCCAAGATCAATATTTCTAATTGAGGTCGCTATTCCACATGCTTGTTGCCATCAAGCTACATGGAATGAAAAACTTCCAAAGTAAAGAGATATAGGAGAGGGGATCAAAGTCACATGGGAACAGGATGCGGTGCCCATTGCCTCCATGATCTATTTGCTCCAGCATTTATACTGAATATGCCTCCAATGAGTCAAATGGAAGCTGACCTCTTATCCTAATTCTTTCATTCAACTACAGAAATCAATTATTTTAGCTTCTTGTGAAATAGTCTACAGAGCATTAACAATAAGAATAATAGCAAGATAGTGACTTGTTTTAGGGCAAGAGCTTCATTGGAAAAAGATGAGAATAGGACAATGAGGAAGAGGAGGAATAAGAGGAGGATGACAGTGATAATTACAACAGTAACTTGTCTCAACCATTTTTATTTTTACCCTTTTGAAAAAGATAAAAAGAATGAGACAATAATAATAACAATGCTGGCTGACATGCTTAATTTTTTGCAAAACTCTTTCTGTACATCTGATCCTAACAACAATCTTGGGAGATTCTATTGTTATTAACACAACTTTTATAAATAAAAACAAAAAATTCAACAAATATGATAAAAGCTTTAAATAAAACAACAAAAAACCCTTACCTTCCATCTTGGAATCAATACTGTGTATTGGTTCCAAGGCAGAAGAATGGGAAGGTCTAGGCAATGGGGGTCAAGTGACTTTCCCAGGGTCACACAGCTGGGAAGTGTCTGAGGCCAGATTTGAACCTAGGACCTCCTGTCTCTAGACCTTGCTCTCAATCCACTGAGTTACCCAGCTGCCCCCAATAAAGGCTTTTTAAATAGCAAGTTCTAATTATAAACAATTTGATTTAAAATAAACTGGCTTCATTAATGGATCTGGTGCCCCCAAAATATTCCATTCTATGGAGTAGCTTCCTTCCAAGTGGTTTGAACTAATGATGAGTTTAATATAATAATTACTATTATAGCTAACATTTATATACCACTTTAA
The DNA here is from genome assembly GCF_027887165.1 of Monodelphis domestica. NCBI lineage: Eukaryota > Metazoa > Chordata > Mammalia > Didelphimorphia > Didelphidae > Monodelphis > Monodelphis domestica. The sequence goes on from NC_077232.1 coordinate 234,385,173, forward strand.
CATTTGAAAAACACTTTATAAATGTTATCTCATTTGATCCTCACAGCAACCTTGGGAAGTAGGTATTGCTATTATCCCCATTTTTCAGATGAGTGAATTCCCCAGGGCCACCCAGCTAGTTTAAGGCTGGATTTGAAATAAGGTCTTCCTAATGCCTGGTCTGATGTTCTATCTATATTTATCCTTGGTTTAATAAATATAAGGCTAAAAGACATCTAATGTTCAGGATATATAAGGAATTATGATGATAGTATCAAATGGGTGCTACTTTGAAAGATTATGGTTAGATTTTATTCTAATCTCATCTTTATCAATTAAAAAATTCTTTTTTATTCTTTATTATAGGATGACTAATATAATAATTCGTAGAATGAAGATGCCTTGGCTTTGGCTTGACCTGTGGTTTCTTATGTTTAAAGAAGGATGGGAACATAGGAAGAGGCTAAAGATCCTACATGATTTCACAGACAAAGTATGCTCCTTCTCTACCCCCACTAACCCATTTTGATAGCATCCTGAATCCTACAGGAAATGATAAAAATGAAATAGAATAATGATGGAGAAAATAAGATAGCTGACATTCAGATTAAGGTGTTCTACAGGGATGAATATAGATAGACATTTCAGAGGTAATAGAGCTTGGATTTTCTTGTTATGTTGTGCTATGTGATAAAATATATAAGTTCCAGAATGAAATAGCTGGTTGATGCCAGCTAAAAAAATAAAAGAGATATAGTGACATCTTTTTTTGTTCTCCCGAGGCAAACAAGGTGGAGTGACTTGCTGAGGGTCACAGAGCTAGTAAGTGGATAAGGCTGGATTTGAATTCAGGCCTTCCTGACTTCAAGCCCATCACTCTATCTACTGTGCCACTTTACTGCCTCTCAATAATGATATCTTTTGAGTGTATTTCACTTCATATAAAATGTATAGATCTGAAAAGTTGAATGTAGTCTATTTTTGGAGGGGGAAGAAGAAGTGTTATATCAAATCCCAGGGATTTTAAATGCCATGGGAGAGGCATGTAGAGAAATTTTATTGTGAATTCTTATCTAAAGTAAGCAGTTGCCATCTTGATTTATGTTTTGTATAAATCTACCTTTTTATGTATTTAATTTGCTGATGGTTTCTTTCACTTATTTTACTATTACTAGAGCAGCTAACTAGATATCCAATTAATAGATATCATATTGTAAAACAATTAATCTTAACTGCTTGAAAGAAACTTGTTATGTAATATTATCCTACTAACTGTTCCTAGAAATAATCATTTCAAAGAAGGAAGAAAGGAAGGAAATGAATAGAAGGAAAGAAAAGAAGGAAATGAAAGAAGGAAGAAAGAAAAGAAATAAGGAAGGGGGAAGGAATAATAATTTATTAAATAGCTACTATGTGCTGGGTACTGTGCTAACTTTGGAACACAAATACAAGCAGAAAGAAAGACAGTCTCTGCTTTTGAGTAACATTTTCTAAGGGGGTTAGTAAATCAACACAGAAAATGGAGAGAGGGAGAGACAGAGATACAGAGAAAGACAGATAGAGAGAGAGAAAGAGGCAGAGAGAGAGAGACAGAGAGAGACAGAGACAGAAACAGAGAAACAGAGAGAGAGAGAGACAGAGAGAGAGAGACACACAGAGACAGAGACAGAGAGAGAGGCAGAGAGAGAGAAAGCCAGAGAGAGAGAGAGAGAGAGAGAGAGAGAGAGAGAGAGAGAGAGAGAGTCAGAGAGAGAGAGTCAGAGAGAGTTGGAGAGGTGGAGAGATGGAGAGAGTGTGTGTCATAGGGAAGATTTGAGGTGAGGTTTGAAAGTCCAGAAAATCACAATCAGGGTAAAATGGAAGATCAAGGAAGAACTCACCAAATGGGAGAAGGAATAGGTCTCATGAAGGCATATTGCAGGGTGGGCAATTGGAAGGTTGGACAAGGTGGCCCCAGGTGCTGAGGAAAGTTCCAGGATAAGCCATCAGTAAAGAAGGCAAGATATTGAAGTCCATAAAGGTCAAGGACAGAGTCTAGAGGAAGATTAATGAACTTTAAGGTTGTTTTTAAATTTTTTATTTTTATGTCATCTTCATAGAAATAGATTTCTTCCTTTCCAGTGACCCTTAAAACAAAGAATAAAAAAGAGTGAAAAAACTGTTCATTAAAACAAGTTGACATGTCAACTAAGTCTGAATGCAGTTTTGGCTCCCATCATCCTTTACCTACACCAAGAAGGGACAGAAATGCCACTTTTCCTTTCTGCTTAGGGCTAGTCTTGATCATTATTATTATTGCACACATGTGAATGCTTATTTGAGGGAAAATTTTAAGATTTACAAAGTGTTTTCCCCACAACAATCCTATGAGATATATAGTATTATTATTATTGGTCCTCTACAAATGCAGAAACTGAGGTACAGAGAGTCAATTGAGTTATGAGGTATCAGGGCCAAAACTGAATGTAGATTTCAAGGTTTGTGCACTTTGGACTATATTACATTTGCTTTTTATTGAGTCACATTAATATTTCCATTATAATGTTTATCCTTTCTCTCTTGGTATAAAAAAGTTTCTGAAGACAGAGACCAAGGGATCTTTTTTTTTTCCTTGTCTTTGTATGCCCAGTTCCTGGCACATTTCTGGCACTCAATAACCCATGTTGGATTAAATTAACAATATATTAGGGCTGTAACCTCTTGTTGGGGAAAATGATAAATGCTAGTGATGAGACCTAAATGTTTGGTTTTTAAAAAGGATCTCTAAAGAAGGGTTACCAGATGCTCCTCTCCAAGGTGTCCTAGAGCCATTGCTCTTTCTGCAGGAATACTGTTAAATTGCAGAATGTATGAAAACACAAGTTGTTTATTTTCCCCCCTTCCAATATCAAGGTTATTAGTGAACGAGTCAAAAAAATGAAGGAAAATGAGGAACAGAAGGAAGATGACTTAAAACCAAAAACCATCAAGCGGCGGGCTTTTCTAGACTTGCTTTTAAATACAACTGATGAAGATGGGAATGCATTAAGTCATCAGGACATTCGAGAAGAAGTTGATACTTTTATGTTTGAAGTAAGCTATCATAACATGGGACTTTTCAGACATGATTGGGGAGATTCTTAGCCTATATGTTTGATTATTTATTATATATTTATTATTCCAACATCATAACCACATTTTTCTTGAGTTCCTTTTGCCACTAGTATAAAGAATATATTTTATTAGATTAAAAAAAAACAAATTTCCCCATTCATTTGCTTCTTTACAAAAAAAGGGACATGAGCCCTTGATATAGGTTAACCTTGTAACATATAGAAATATATGACAAATATATTATATATAAATATATACAGGTAACCCTTCCACATTGCATCTTTCCCCATCACAGTTTCAATATATTCTAGGTTGGCATGAGAAATTAAATGGAATTTTGGTGGGGGGGGGGGTGTTTTGTGGAAGTGGTAGATGGCAGGGAAAGGCCAGCAGACAACACAGAAAAGGTTTAGAAACTAATAAATGCATAATATATATAATTATATAATAACAATATATTTTATATTTTAATACCACAAATATCCATGATTTATTTTTTAAGTTAAAGTAAGTAAAAAGTTAAAGTTTGCAAAAAAGAACCCAGAAGGCAGCAGACAACACACAAGGGCTAGAAATATAGAGATACTATAACACTGAAGGACATAAAGCCTATACCAAAATACTTAACCCAAATTTTACAATAAGGTATTCTGAACAATCCATAAAAGAAAAATAAAAAATCTGAATTTCTTCTCTGGTTCAGCATCACAGAAGCACTGCTCCCCCTACCCCCATCTCCCCCCTGCAATGTGGAAGGGAAACCTGTATATAATAAATAGATTCTATTATATAGATATATAAATATATACACATGTGTATGTATGTTTTATATAATATATACATATATCATATATATTTATATATAATAATACATAATACATTTATATATGTTATATAACATATATATATATATATATATATCGACATTCTGTCTTAGATCAATTCTCCTTCCAAATTCAGAAAAGCATATTAAAGTATATAATGTGGAAATGCCTTCCCTCAACAAGTTGAAAAGGAACCAGATATGGTTGTTCCTCTTATGAGTTCTGAGATGTTCTTTGGTCAAGGAATAGAAGCTATGTAAAATATGCAGAAAAGACTTAAACTTAGTTGTGTACAATTACAGAAGAAATGGAGAACAGATATAGTTTGACTAAGCAGATTCCAAATGGTTTCATCATATGCCTAACAATCTTCCTCTTTTACAGCAATAAGCTATTTAAATCCCCAAATGACTCATTTATCCAAAAAGGAGAGAAAGAATTGACCTTGGTCTTTTTCCTTAATCAGAGACATATCATATTATCTTAGGTTTATAAAATAATCTCCCCCCCCCCAGGAAATTAAAAGTTCCTCCCTATGTGTCCAATTGTCCCTCTTTATTCATTCTGAAAGTAGTTGCTGGCCAGTGTGATATTGATGACACTCCAGTGAAAGACTAAGAAGGAACTGTCAGATGGATAGAGGGAGAATATAATCCCAGGGAAGAAAGAACATTTTAGGAGGCCAGTAATGTCAGATGTGTGGCATACAGGTAAAGGAGAATGGGGATTGAGAAAAGGCTCTCATATCTGGCTGTTTTTCATTGGTAACTTTGTAGAAAACAATTTTAATTGAATGAGGAAGTGTGAAGCCAGATTACAAACTCTTGAGAAATGTGTGAAAGGATATGAAGCGGAAGCATTGAGTAAGTCTCTTCTTTCTAAGAGTTGAACTCAGGAATATATATAGGAGAAATAGAGTGTAATATACAGAGTAGAGCATAGTGTGGCTAAGGGTTATAAAGAATGGTAGGGAATTGGCGAAGTTTGTAGGCATCAGGGGAGAAGCCATTAGCTAGGGAAAGGTTAAAGATTAATCAGACAGGATAAGAGTGGAAGAGGTCTGCTAGAGAAGACAGAGGGGATGGGACAGAATCAAGGGCACATGTTGGAGGAGGTGGCATTGGGGAGAAGGAGAGCTACCTCTTCTTAAAAGACTGATCTAAATTAAAATATTGAGTTGTTTCTGTTTTCTGCATTTAACTATATTGTATTCTTTTCCTTGTCATAATCATCCTGAAATAATATTACAGGACAGTTTTGTGGTTCCATTTCTTGTTTCTCACCCTCATTTCTCCACCATTGTTTTTTAAATTTTTATCCTTAGGGTCATGATACCACAGCATCAGCTATGAACTGGGTCATCTACTTGCTGGGTTCCCATCCAGAAGCCCAGCGCAAAGTAGACAATGAGCTGGATGAAGTCTTTGGTATGTTGGATTTGTTCACTTATGAGTTGACACAGGAGTATAAAGTTGGCTTATGTGCCTATGCTTCTACTGGAACCCCCAGGGCTGCAATATTATTGTGCTACAAAGAGACTTCGACTATTTCCCTTCTCTCCCTTCCTCCAACATTATTGGCCATACAACTGCAATATAAGATGGCTGAAGAATATCTGGCCCTGAAGACTTTTTTAGCTACCAACAGACAGCCTTAGGATAAGAGAGAGGTTGCTGCCATCATAAAGTTTGTTTTTGGTCACAATTACTGCCTTTCTGTCTCAAAGATAAAGCATCTTGTGTCCCTGTTTGTGTGGGAATAATAATAGAATTATTACTGTACACATCTGTGTTCCATAATAACTATCTTATACTAACAGATGGCAAAGTGGATAGAATGCCAGGTCTAGAGTTAGGACGATCTGAAACCAAACCTGTTCTCAGACATTTGCTAGCTGTGTGACCACTGGCAAATCACCTCTTTGCCTCAGTTTCTTCAGATGTAAAAAAAAGCTGGAGGATGAAATGGCAAACCACTCCAATATGTTTGACAAGAAAATCTCAAATGGGGTCATGAAGAGTGGGATGAATGAATAACAAACATCTTATACTAACTTCTAATTTAGATTTTATTAGCCAGATCTTATTCCTCAACTATAAATATTTGGCCTTCTATGTTTAGGTAAATTTATGCTTCTTTAGTATTTTTCTTCATTTTCACTGAGAGTATTTTTCTTTTTACCATTTTTTTGTTTGTTTTGTAAATAAGGGAACTCAGACCGCCCTGTTACAGTGGATGACCTGAAAAAACTCAAGTATCTGGACTGTGTCATTAAAGAGAGCCTTCGTCTCTTTCCTTCTGTTCCTTTTTTTGCCCGTACTCTCAATTCAGATTGCTTTATTGGTAAGCATCTCATGTTTAGGATGAAAGGAGAATTATCTCTTCTGGGGGGAGTTTGCTCCTGTTGGCAGTAGACTGTTCATGAGTCTGTAATTCTTTCCTATATAGCTGGTTACAAGGTTCCAAAAGACACCGAAGCAATTGTTTTTTCATATGCACTGCACCGAGATCCAAAGCACTTTCCAGACCCTGAGGACTTCCAGCCTGAGCGATTCTTCCCTGAGAATTCTCATGGACGTCATCCTTATGCTTATGTGCCATTTTCTGCTGGACCCAGAAACTGTATTGGTATGTACAGTGTCTTAATTAGAATGAAACTTGTGTATTGGGCACCATACTATTACTTTGTGATCCTACCTTTATATATTAAATACTGTTAATCTGAACACCAGATCCACAATCTAATTAATGATGGTGGTGGTGGTGGTGGTGGTAGTAGCAGCTATGGATGGTAGTATCAATAGTAGCAGAAGCAGTAGTAGTAGCAGTGAAGGAAGGAATTTGCAGGAACATGCAAACAAGGTGAAATTGCAGAGAAGCAAAAGAGAAGAGCTTTGGAATGTTGGTGAGAAAGAATTCTGAGAGAGCCAATGGAATCTGATGGGAGACAGTTGGAGTTGGGGGCTTTGGGGGCTTGATCTCTGTGAGGGAGAGAGCTCTGGACCTTGCTCCTGAACTCTACTAACAAATCCTGAACTAAAAGTGATTCCTGTGAAAGAGCTAGTGAAATCCTCCATCTAATTCCTCAATCCTTGAAGATCTAACTGTGGGAATTCAATCAAATCATCCTACCTGAAAGGGTTTGCTCTTGAGGGTGAACTGAACTGAGTCAGCAGCAAACCTCTAATCCAAATCTACTAATATCCTAGTGACTTGATTGATTTCTTAGCCTAGGAATTAGTTTAATTATTAAACCATCTAGATTAGAGAGAATCTTCACATTGCCTTGGCCATGGCTGAGTACAGATGATAGTTGGCCATTGGGGTGGTAGCTAGGGATTCCTATTACCCACTTTCCTGATCCAATTTACTCTTCATCACTTCAATAACCCAATTTATAAAGAAGTTATAGCAGTAAGATCTAACTATTAGGGTATAAGAAAGAGGACATTTGCAGGGTTTGGGGAGAGAGGGTTTACTTTCGATTGAGCCAAGCTAAGTCTCAATCACCTGCCATTCCCTTTCTTCCAAGCAAGTCTGTGTCAGAGGATATTCACCTCAGGGTGCTAAGTAAAGCCAAATTCCTAGAAAAATGCCAATCTTCTCTCCTTGAGGCGATTCATCCTTTCAGACACAGCTGCTATATCATGTCAACTTGAATCACTGGCCTTAAACAGAGTAACATCCATCTTTAATGTCTGTCCCATAGGGGGATACCTGTATGTCTAGTAAAGCCAAACCCAGGTCTCCAATTTCATCTATCCCACAGGGCATCTCTCCATTATCTTTTTACAGTAGAAGCAGTAGCAGTAGCAATAGCAGTGGTAGATGTCAGGCTTTGTGGGTTTCTTCTTTTTTTAAATGTTTATTTAATTAATTTAGAATATTTTTCCATGGTTACATGATTCATGTTCTTTCTCTTCCTTCCTCCCACCTTCCCCCCTTAGTCAATGAGCAATTCCCCTGGGTTTTACATGTGTCATTTATCAAGACCTATTATCATATTATTAATATTTGCATTAGGGTGATTGTTTAGAATCTACATCCCAATTCATATCTTCATCAACCCATGTGATCAAGCAGTTGTTTTTCTTCTATGTTTCTACTCCCACAGTTCTTTCTCTAGGTATAGGTAGTGTTCTTTCTCATAAGTCCCTCAGAATTGTCTTGGATCATTGCATTGCTGCTAATAGAGAAGTCCATTACATTTGTGCCATACATGTGCCACAGTGGATCAGTCTCTGTGTATAAAGTTCTCCTGGTTCTGCTCCCTTCACTCTGCATCAATTCCTGGAGGTCATTCCAGTTCACATAGAATTCCTCCAGTTCATTATTCCTTTGAGCACAATAGTATTCCATCACCAACAGATACCACAATTTGTTCAGCCATTCCCCAATCGAAAAACATCCCCTCATTTTCCAATTTTTTGCCACCACAAAGAGCATAGCTATAAATATTTTTGTACAAGTATTTTCCATTATTATTTCTTTGGGGTACAAACTCAGCAATGGTATGGCTGGATCAAAGGGCAGATAGTCTTTTAAAGCCCTTTGGGCATAGTTCCAAATTGCCTTCCAGAATGGTTGGATCAATTCTTTGTGGATTTCTTCTAAATTGTTCTTAATTACTTTGGAAAGGAAACCATCCTTTATTAACGATAACAGAGCTTTGGGGGGAAGAAAAAATTGGGGTAGTGTGTGCTACTGATGTGGGGACATGGGGAAGCACAGAATACCACAAAAACATTGTTTTTCCATAAGAAAAGTCTTTCAAGTTGAGATTTCTAGTCTGTTGGAAAAGAGTATTTGTGGAAGAAGGTCCAGCAATATTTCTTTTTTTTTTTTAAATCTTATTTTCCATCTTAGAATCAATACTCTATATTGGTTCCAAGGCAGAAGACTGGTAAGGGCTGGGCAACAGGGCTTAAGCGACTTGTCCAGGATTGTACAGTTAGGAAGAATCTGAGGACAGATTTGAATCCAGGACCTCCCATTTCTATGCCTGGATCTCAATTTACTGAGTCACCTAGTAGCTCCCAGCAATAGTTCTTATATTGACATAATTATGGGTACAGATTAGGGAGGATGAGTAATTGCAGAAGGTCTGAAAACAAGGAAACATAGTTCATTCAACATTAGTAAAAGGAAGAGATGGACATTAAATAAATGCATAGCTCCTCTCCAAGTCATAATAATCAACTCTAAATACAAGGTATCCCCAAACTCCTTGTTCAACTTTAACCTAAAAGCTTGAAGCTGCATCAAGACTTTTGGGATGCCTATATTTATAACCATTTACTGTTATTTTATTAATTTAATAAATATACTAATTAAGTTATTTTAAGTTTTTGTTAAATTATTTTAAGTAAAAACTTGCACAATGTAGTTATGTGTTATAATATATAATATAATATAACTTATTTTGTTAATTTAGTATTATATCTTCTTTTATCTTCATATCAAGATAGGTTGTATTGTATTTATTATATATTATACTATATTATTTTTATTTATATTATATAAAGAAAGAACAACCAGTATTCAAATACGACCTCAGAATTTAATTTATTAGCTGTGTGACCCTTGGCAAGTCATTTAACCCCTACCTAATAAAACTTGAGGAAGAAATGGCAAACCACTCTGGTATCTTTGTCAAGAAAACCTCACAAAGAATTGGACACAATTGAATGACTAAACAACAACAAATAGCACCTACCTTCTAGGGTTGTTGTGATGATCATCAAATGAGATAATACTTGTAAAAAGTCCTTAGCACAAGGTTTGGTACATGGGAGGTACTTAATAAATATCTATTCCCCTTTCTCCCATTTTGTTTTTGTCTTTGGATCTATACCTTCTAGCAAAGCACCTTACACATAATATGAATTGTTAGGGGTAAAATAAATATTGGGGTTTGGTAAATTAGTAACAGGCGTGTGAATCCTGTCAGACTGTCAGACTGCCTTGGATGGAACATTGAGCTAAGGTCTTGGACAAAGCTATACACAGTTTTGCCATTGGCATCTAGCTTGGGCTTCTTTACAGGCAACATTGGATTATTATATTCTGAGATACAGTACACTATTATCTCTTACTGTGGTAGGGACTCTAATTGGAGTTATCCCTTCAATGATCTCTTTACTCAGTGGGTATTGTTGAATAGATGGGGGTGGACCTTCTTTAGTGACAATTTTAACAGGGACTGCTGATTTTAATAATCCCACATCAGTAGAACTATGTACACATAAATCTTCTGAGATATCCCCTAGGATATCCTCTGGTATCTGATAGATATGATTCACTTCTCCTTCTGTATCTAAAAACAATACTGGGAATAAGTTCAAAGATTCCTCAGGTAGTTACAGGGATATATCTCCAGTTGGGGTATACACAATTGTTGCCCTAAGTTTGCATAAAAGATCTCTACCTACAAGATTCATTGGGGGGTTTGGCATTAATAAAAATGAATGTTCCATACTTAGAGGTTCTAGAGATACCAGTCTTGATGGTAACTTCTTCCCTACTTGGGATTTCCCTGATACACCCACAACCTGCATAGTTCCCACTGCTTTATACTCATCAGGAGATTTTTGCAACAGAATTTCCCAGCCCCTGTGTCTAACATACAGTCATAGAGATGGCCTCCCACTTTTAGGTGACATAGGGTTCCTGTTTCTTGGGGAGTGGACCAGGATCACAGGTGCTAATACATTAGGATAAGGAAAACTAAATTCCTCTTCCTGTCCTTCACTCACTATGTCATTATTTTCTTCTCTTGTTTCATTTTGCAAAGTCACTAAACTCTCTGTTTCCAAAAACCCATTTTGTATACAGTTAGTTCCACTCCCCTCAAAAAAAACTTTTTAACACATCTATTGCTCTATGTGGTCCCTTCTGTAAATCTCCCTTCTAGGGATTACCATTGACTACTTGTGAATATTTAGGTCTAGTTCCTGATTTGATATAATTCTGCATAGTCTCCGTGTCTGGGGCTTGTCTGTGTTGAGCCTTGTAAATACCTATTGTATTAGTTTGGGTAATTCTATATTGATATGCACTATTGTAATTGTTAATATATCCAAAGTTTCTATAGCTATTATCCTGGTATCCATTGAAACCTCTGCCTTGGTTTTCCCCTAAAATTTCTACCATAACTTCTAAAGTTGCTTAAACCCCTGTCCCCACGAACAGCAATCCCTCATCATGTGACCTTGCCTCCCACATAAGTAATAACAAGGGGCTTGGTTGTTGAACCCTCTTGGTGAGTTATAGGCTCATCTGGATGGTCTAAACTCCCTAACCACTGCTACTGTTTTTTTTCCTGCAACTCTGTTTTGTTCAATTTTTGTTTCAGTTCTTTAACCTCTCTTTTTAAGTCCTGTATTATCTTATTCCTTTCATCCTCTTGTTTATCTTTACCATTCAGATAAACAGAAGTAGCTACACATCTAAGTTCATTTAACAGCATTTCATCCCAATGGGGGCAGTTAGACCTAAAATAATCCCAGACCACAGGGCATGCAGTTCTTCACAAATTGTCTTCTCATATGGCTAACGTCCCTGTCTCTACAAATATCCAAACCTATCCATCTTTCTGTCAAATCAATAATTCTGACCAGGAAAGTGGATGGTGTCTCTCCCACTTCCTGCCTGATTCTTTCAAATTTGGACCATGTCCCTAGTTTCTGAGAGTAGTCCTTCATTGTTTGGATTATGACTTCTTGTGCCCTAACCAATTCTCTGTACCCAGCAAAGGAATTTACCTCCCAGTTGGGATCTGTCTCAGGCCAGTCAGCTGTTCTGGTTTGTTTCTGTAATGAGCTTTTGCTTTTCTCTTTTGGTCAAAAGTTCATGTAAATGATGTCAAAATCCACATAGTTTGGGTCATATTGCTTTACTATTTTCTTAAACTTTTTTTACAATGGTGATGGGCTCTTCTTTACCCCTAATAGTACTGGAGTTACTTGGATATTTTAATGTAACAAATAAATAAATAATTCACTTTTAAAATGATTACTGAGTTGAATGAGGTGTTTGGGGTCAACAGAATATGAGAGGAAGGGAAAGACATTTTAGACATATATCTAAGATCATGGGAAGTCATGGAAATCTCTGTCTCTGAGTAAACTTTAACATAGTCTTATGTCTATTGAATTTTAAGGTCAGAAGTTTGCAGTGATGGAAGAAAAGACTGTCATTTCTTGGGTGCTGAGACGGTACTGGGTTGAATCCATTCAAAAAAGAGAAGAACTTGGCCTAATGGGAGAGCTGATTCTTCGGCCACATGATGGTATCTGGATTAAGCTGAAGAAGAGAAAGTAAAAAGGAACCTCAAATCCAATCATCTGTATTGGCAATTCATTATCTATCCTGGAAAAAAATATTAAGAGCACTTACAAAGTTCTTGGTGATAAATTATGAGCTCTTTGGTAGAATACACATTTCAAAGTCAGGATCTGTCTGTTTTCAATGACTTCAGAATTAATTATTAAAAAGAGAGTTGGGATAAATCACTTGTTACTACAAAAGTTGGTAGTAACCATGTCCTTGGAATATTTCCTCAGGTGTCCATTGATGTCAGTCACAGAAGGAGCAGGTGACAAATTTCCTTTAACCTATAGGATATAGTTTTTGATCATCTGTTTATAAATCCAGATAAGTAAGTTTTCTTTTTTAAGAGAAATACTTACATTTAAATTTCTATTCTTCACAAAAGCATAGCTACTTAAGAAAGCCTATTTTTAAAAAGTCAGTTAGACTTTCATTAACAAGAACTATCCTAAAGAATAGCTACAATTTGTTTGATATGAAAGATCTATTTGGTTTTGATTTTTGGGAAAAGGATACTATTTTTTTCTCTTTTGATCTAGGGGATTTAAAAATAATTTTGTGAATTATATCACTTATAGTTAACATCATTTTAAAGCACTTTATATTTTCAAAGCAATTAATATTTTGTCTTTATCAGTTATTCACAATTTATATAGAGAAGCAAATAATGTTTACATCCAAAAGGGCTCTTAGAGACTTCTAGCAACCTTCACATCCCCCCACTCCCCAGGAGAAAGCCATCAATCTAAAAGGAAGTGAAAAGGTCTCAATAGTCAAAAACAAATGGCACAAAGCAGATGCCTCATAGATTTTATTTAGACTTAATAATAATTTTATTATCATATAATTCTAAAAAATTAGTTTTCTAGTTTGCTTAATCCACAGAAAATCATAAAGTTTGTGGCAGGGGAGAGGATGAATCAAAATCCTATTGATAGGTTCATGGATAGCAGAGGAAAGTAAAACTAGGAAGCAGAGAGAAATATACAAGATTGCTTAGCAATTAGTAGGAAAATACTTCAAACTTTGCTCCTTGCAAGGGTAGAATTCTGTTAGTGAATGTGCATAGATAAGGTGTAAGTGGAATGGTTTTGTTTCTCAGTCTAACATGGCCATACTTGTCAAGAGAGAGAAAGAGACTAGGTTGCATAATAATGATCACGTATGGGATCTGAAATTAAATAAAAGGCAAAATGCTTAATTTTATCCTTTATTGGTCAGATCTTTCTAAAATCCTGTAACAATTTTATAAAATATGTCATGGTGATGATATACTTGAAGAGGTTCAAGACTTAAGGAAGTCAGAATTGAAGGCATTGCCAAAGGGCAATACTGAGATGAAGGCACTGACTTTTGGAAATGAAGTTTTTGTTTGTTCAATTTCCAATCCATTTTCTTCTCTTTTTCCTCCCTCCCTTATTTACTTAAAAAAAAAGAAGAAAGAAAAGGACAGAAAGAGAAAACCTTTGAAATAAATACTCAATCACTAGTATTTATTTAGTGCCTTCTATTCCAGGTATTTGTACTAAGTGTTTCACAGTGATGAACTCATTTGATAATATGATAGTAATAATCTCACAGCAGTACTGGGAGGTAGGCACTACTAGTATCTCCATTTGATAGATGAGAAAACTGAGGCAAACAGGTTAAATGACTTGCTTAGGGTCACATAGCTAGTAAGTATCTGAGGCCAGATCTGAACTCAGGACTTCTTGACTGTAAGCCCAACATTCTGACCACTGCCTCACCTAGCTGCCCCAAAAGACAGACAGACAGAAGGTGCTAACTTATTCACAAAAGGCAGATGAGATGCCTTTTTCCTGCTCTACCATTCTTTTTTGCTATGATATATCAGGATCAGGGTCATTAGATCCTAGGTTGTCTGTGCTTCCTTGCCTTGTTTAATTCTTATACGTGCAAAAATATGAATATTTTTATTTCTGTATTTGTTGCTTATTAATTTCCAGATGTGCCCTTCCCCAGTGCCTCTCCAGAGAGCCATGCCTTGTAACAAAAGAAACAGAAAAAAACAACATAAAACAATCCATTACATTAAAATACCACAATTTATTCAGCCATTTCTCCCATTCGCTGCATTTGTTTTATTTCCAGTTATTCTGTCATAACAAACAAAGCTTCCATGAATAATTTCATACAGGCACAGCTTTTTGCCCTCTCAATAATGGCCTTAGGGTGTCACCTTAGTAATGGAATCCCTAGGTCAATGGGCATGAACAACTTTACAGCTCTTTATGTAAATTTCCATCTTGTTTTTTAAATAAAAATGCACAGCTGCTCTAGCAATGCAATATTTGGCCTGCTTCTCCATGTTCCTATCAACATTTAATTTAATGACTTTAGCCTGTCTGGTTCTCAGTTAACATATATTGCCATACTTTGCTAGATTGGTCCTTAGGCAGCCAAGACAATCTGTTTCCAAGATCCAAAATAAGTCTTTCCAGCTTGGTCATACTCAGTGGAACTTTTGTTCAATTGCCACAACCCCTCAGGGATTCAGGATTACCTCCATAGTATGATGAATGTTGAAATCAGAATATTTTTGTTCTCTAAGCCACTGTTGTCCCACCAGAAACTATGCTTGGATTATGTATATGCTCAGGCTTAGATCTGCTACTAATCTCATGCAGATGTGTGTGGAGATCTTTCCTTAAATATTTTGTAGAGGAACTCTCTCAACACAAAGAAAGGTTTTTTTCTTTTTCCTTCCTTCCTTCCTTCCTTCCTTCCTTCCTTCCTTCCTTCCTTCCTTCCTTCCTTCCTTCCTTCCTTCCTTTCTTTCTTTCTTTCTTTCTTTCTTTCTTTCTTTCTTTCTTTCTTTCTTTCTTTCTTTCTTTCTTTCTTTCTTTCTTTCTTTCTTTCTTTCTTTCTTTCTTTCTTTCTTTCTTTCTTTCTTTCTTTCTTTCTTTCTTTCTTTCTTTCTTTCTTTCTTTCTTTCTTTCTTTCTTTCTTTCTTTCTTTCTTGGAAACACCAATATACCACTTAGGCTGTATATCAACTTTTCTGGTCAGGTATAAATTAAGACAGAATTGACATATGATTTCATTGGTAAAGAGAATAGTTAATTTGAATTATTTTTCAATTAACAAGACTTTTGGGACACCCTATATACACAATCAAGATCAATAAAGTCCCATATTGTTTGTCCCAGTGGGTAGCAACTTCATCATCATCTCCTTTGGAATTCTGATTATTCACTGCATTGACAATTGTTTAGGAAATTCCCACCACCAACAGAGATCAGCATTTTCTCTGTGATTTATAGTCTTAGTAACCTAGAGTGTCCAGCAGTTAATCAACATGATCTCAATCATATAGCTGGAGTTAGGACAGAATAAGAGGGCAGAAACCTACATCTTTCTGGATTTGATGCTAGTTCTCTCTCTCTACTTCTCCATGTGCTACCTCTCACATATACACTAAACTGTCTCCTATACCCTGTCCCCTTTTTTGTCCCCCACTCAAAATATATCTCTCTGTTGTCATTGTGGTTATTTTGATTCTTTTGATCAAAATTTTGATTTTGATCCTTTTGAAACCATAATGTTCTTTTGTTTTTAAACTCTTACATTTTTAAACCATCTTAGAGTCAATACTGTGAATTGGCTCCAAGGCAGAAGAGCAGTAAGGTCTAGGCAAGGGGGTTAAGTGACTTGCCCAGGGTCACACAATGGAGGTCTACGATTTTAAGTCTGTTATGGCTAATTGTTGCTATGACTCTGTCACTAGTACTTCTTTATTCTTTTTTCTGGTAGTTTATCCTTTACGATGGTACAGACAGACCAGTTTGAACTTAGGACACCCATCTCTGGCCTGACTCTCAATCACTGAGCCACCCAGCTGTCCCCCATAATGTTCTTTGGTTTACAGACCAATAGGATCATTGGGATATTTTTTGAGTTAAAGACTTGAGAAATGTAGAATCTTTAAAAATACTTCATATGATTTTCCAAATGTAATCCACCCCAGTCTTCTGTTCAGATTCAGAAGTTCAGGCTCATATTAGTATACAGTTATAATTTCTATTGAAAAATACATGCTGAACAACTAACCCAATTGGCTGTCCATTCCAGACACATGTCACACACTGGGTAATAGGCACTTCTTGGCTACTTTTTTTCTTTCTTTCTTTTTTAATGTGGCTCATTTTTCAGGGAGGTATAGGACAATGGAAATAAATAAGATTTTGAAGCCATACAAATGAGATTCAAATCCTCTTTCTTATCCTTATTTGGGCAAGGTACTTTACCTATCTGGACTCCACAGTTTTCCTTTAGGTAAAATGAGGGAATTTGAATAGATGGCCTCTGAAACCCATTCTACTTTTAAATCTATGAGATCAGTTATCTACAGGATCAATTCCTGTGGATTTTACTGAAGATGATTTGAGGTTCTATAATGATAATATGGAATTGCTTTGATGTTGATATCATGTAAGACAACTATGCCTTCTTATAAAATATACCTTAATATGTATAAATAAATAAATGAACAAATGAACGGATAGATGAATGAATGAATGAAACATCCCTTGGTGCCACTGAGAAAGACCAAGATGGCCCAAATAGACCATGGATCTGAAACAATTTAACATTGAAACTCATCAACTAATTCCTTATCATTAGTAGATTAGAAAGTAGTAGTAGTAGAAGAAAGTAGTAGAAAGAATTAGAAAATTATTTTAATAATTTTTAAAGATGAAATACAATAAATTTACAAATTGTAGCATCATAGATTTAGAATTAGAAAGAATCTTAGAGGCCACGTGATTCAATCCTCTCATTTTACAGATGGGGAAACTGAGGCCAAGAGGTCAAATGGCTTGTTCACGTTCACCCAATTAGCATTAGAGGTAGAATTTGAACCCAGGTCATCTGACTTTAGAACCAGAGTCATTATAACAGGCTGCCTCATTGACTACTTAGGAAAAATGTGGAAATTCCCTTCATGTAATGTATGAATAGTGAAAGAGTTTTAAATAATTTCTGAGGGGGGCTTTTAAGAAGCCAAACCAATTTCATTCTTTTGATTATATGAACCAATATGAACTAATGATAACTGTTATTTTTCATATGGCTTTTAAATTGTGGAATTTTCATACTGATTTCTCAACTGAATTAAACTTTATTCATATATGTGTCATTTTTTGGTTATAAAATTGTTTTTGATGGAAAAACATTTTCATATATTTTGCTTTAAAATCAGAGACATATATCCCCACCCCCATTTATGTTATTTTCCTGAAATTTTTTTCCCACAGTAGAGACCAGAAGAATGGAAAATGGCTGATTTCATCACTAACTTCTGCGACAGATGTGCAGAAGAGGATTAGTTCCCTACTTCAGCATTATTTCTTTCTGACATTCACCTCACTGTCCCTATCTCCCTCAGTGATTTCAGCACCTAGGTTACTCTATTTATCTCTACTCTAACTTGAGTTACTTCAATATTAAGGTTCATGGTCTTCCTAGCTCTTTGTCCTTCCCAATTCATTAACCTAATTAACTCCAATAATCTCTTTCCCTATCATAACTGAGGTTATGTCCTCTAACTCCAGCTGAGAGCTGACCAATTCATGGCAGCTCTTTTATTCAAATCTGATTGACTCTTTAAAAAAAGGGGGGGCAGCTGGGTAGCTCAGTGGATTGAGAGCCAGGCCTAGAGACGGGAGGTCCTAGGTTCAAATCTGGCCTCAGACACTTTCTAGCTGTGTGACCCTGGGCAAGTCACTTGACCCCCATTGCCTAGCCCTTACCACTCTTCTGCCTTGGAGCCAATACACAGTATTGACTCCAAGAAGGAAGGTAAGGATTTAAAAAAAAAAAAAAACCTCTTACCTTCTATACAATACTGTGTATGAGTTCCACAGCAAAAGAGCAGGAAGAGATACACAATGGAGATTAAGTGACTTGCCCAAGGTCATGCAGCTAGGAAATAGCAGCTAGGAAATATATCTGAGGTCACAGATTTTAACCTAGGGCCTCTCATCTCTAGGCTTGTCTCTCATCTAATTGACTTTATATTACATGCACTATAAGAGTTTACCTGATTCTGTGTAAACCCATTCTTGACACTTTTCTAGCAGATGACCTTTGCTTCTGCTTGAATGAGAAATTCGAGGCTGTCATTTGTGATATCCTATATTTATCTCAGCCATTAATATCTTTAAGTACTCTCATACATGCTCTCCTCTTTTGCTTTGGTTTCAGAATGAGGTGGCACCTATCCTCTGGGGTCAATATTAACTCTTCTATTTTTGCCCTTGATCCCATCTTCTGATTAGGCTGGGATATTACCATTCAGTCATTCCCTTCTCTTTTATCTTCAGCCTTTCCCTATATTCAAAAGTAACTTCTCTATTCCTAATTGCAAGTTCAGATCTCCTTTATTCTTAAAATCAAGAAGTACAAAAACCTTCCCTTGACTCAGATATACCTCTTAATTCTAATGTCTTTTCTTTGTTGATTATTTCATCTTTTATATAGCTTGCTTTGTATGTTCTATAGGGCCCCCTTATCTAAGGTTTGGCTCTCTGTGGTTTTGTTATCAGAAGTCAATGAGGAAGTATGGAAGTCCACTGTAAAACTCCAGAGATCTACTGCAAAGTGCCAAAGGTCCTGGGGCAGCTGCCTGACCCAGTGACTGTCTCTTCTGCTTTCATGTTTTCCTTTTGCACTTTTTTGGGGGAGGGGGAAGTTTGCTGAGCTCTGAGCTGAGGGACAAAATCAGGGAGAAAGGGTACATATATATGGAATCAGCCCGTGTTCCCTTGGATCTTCTATTTTAGCCATCTGGGGTAGTACTTCAAATGTATCCCCTGTGGATATGGGCCTTATTGTATTTGTTTGCACATTATCTCCTCTATTAGGTTTTAAGCTTCTTAAGGACAGGAGTTCTCTTTTGTCTCTCTTTCTATCCCCAGAGATTAGTACAGTGCCTGGCATATAGGAACCTTTAATAAACATTTATTCATTATCTTTTATCCCTAATCATGGCTAATCATCTAGAAAGAACATCTACACTTGCTGCTTCTACTTCACACTCCTCAGACCCTTTCAACTTGGTTTCTATCCTGATCATTCTCCAGGGGAACAAATATGCTCCAAATGGCTCTTTTCAAAGTTATCTATCAATTATAAATTGTCAAATTCAATGGTATGTTCTCTAGTCTCATCTCCTTTCTCTGGATCTCTTGTCTCTCTTCTCCTTTCTCTCTTACATTTTCCCCATAAGGGATTATTTGAATGGTAAATGATAACTAAAGATCAGGGCTATTAATCTTCTTCCTTCCTCCTTCCCTTCTTCCATCCCCCTTCCTGATGATTCTTCTATTGGTTTCTTTAAATCAACTCAGGGAGAGTTTATGATGTCTCAAATAAAATACTCCTCTTTTCTAAATTTAGTAAGGGGTTTATTGGGTAGAAAGGAAAGATAAGAAATGGAAGGAAAGAGGGTTTGGTGTTTCCCTAATACTAGAATAAGTCTTAAGTTGGAGGATGGTGGAATATAGTTCAATTTGGGAAAATGGGCTGATAGATCTGGAAGTTCAGTCTTTATCACAACAGAGCAAATCAGAGAAAGCTGGACTTTGTCCTTCTTTCTTTCTGTCCCCAAGCCAAGAGACCCTTCTCCTTTCTGTCTTCAAGGCTAAAGACAAGAGACAACAGACTTCTTTCTGTCTTCAAAGCCAAAGACTTTAGACTTCAGTTGGTCTGATATTTTCTTCCAACTATTTCTCCTGGTCAGGTTCCAAACAGAATGTTCTTGTTTGAATGACAGCTCAGCTATTGCATCTCTGTTGCAGGTTTTTCCATTTTCTTATTTCCACACCATTGCACCATTTAATTAACACCACCTCTTTTCTTGGCTATTATTAATTGCCTCCTAACATATCTTCCTAACTCAGATTTCTCCTGTCTATCATTTGTATATATGACAAAATAGTTTTTCTAGTACATAGATCTAGTTATGTATATCCTGCTTAAGTTCAAAAACTACTGTAGGATCCCTATTGTGATCTACTATAATTTTCTTAGCTTAGCATTTGAGATCCTCCACATTCTAACTCCATTGTGCCCCATTGTTTATTATTCTTCATATACTCAATAGACTTCTTGGATGGCTAATTGTTTCTGCCATATTGTCTTCCGCCTTCCTACCTCTTTACTCTTGGCCATGCCTAGACCATATTCCCTTCTGAACCCAAGGTGTTTAATTTCTTCCCTTCCTGACTCCAGGTCATAAAAGCTTCCCTGATGTGCATCCCTCCCATTTCTTGCAGAAAGTACTCCCTTGCATTCCTATTCTTTCCAACATTATGCCTCAATCTCATCTTTGCCACTCTATTCAACATTTCTTAAGATCCACATAGAAGATCCATGAAGTCAGACATGGCTAAAAACAGCTAAACAACAACTATGCTAGATACTGACCATGAAGACAAAAATGAAACAATTCCTGTCTTCAGGGAGTTCACAATGTTGTGAGAATTGGGGAGAAACAATATGAACAGAATCATTAATTGACAAACATTAATTAATTGTCTGCTAAGTGTCAGGCACTTTCCTAGGTGTTGGGAATACAAGGAATGAAACAATCCCTCCTCTCAAGGATCATACACACTATCAGATGGGCAAAAATAAAATATAAAGTAATGTGAGAAGGAATTGAAAATCTGATGGTTGGGAAATAAATAATTATAATTGATAGCATTTATATAGCACCTACTATGTGCTAGGCACTGTGCTGAGTTGTTTGCAAATATTGTCTCTTTTGATTCTCACAGCAACTCTGGGAGATAGTTCCTGTTAATATTACCATTGTATAGTTGAAGAACCTGAGGTAAACAAAAGCTAGGGTCACACAGATAGAGTCAAATCCAACTCCAACCCCAACATTCTTGAGTGAGAGAGCCAGTTGTGAAATTTTCAATATGAGTATTTTTATATCAGAAGTGGGTAAATGCTACAAATATGGAATGAATTTATTGCTTTGTTGATTGCCTAGATTTAAGAAAGTAATGGAGATAATGTTACTTCTGCAGAAAAAACCTAAGAATGTGAGTCATGCTATATTTTTTCCTCCAAAGTATCTATTGTTTACTCACACACTGCCATCCAGTTACCAGCTTTGTCCCTTGTTCCCTAATTGAGGTTGAAAGTTACTTCTCTATAAAATGAAAAGTTTAGAAGAATTGGATTTAGAGGTCCCTTCCAGCTCTACTAAGTCTCTGGTTCTCAGTGTAGTCCTATAGACTATCTGCCATGGCCAAACTCCTATAATCCTACACTGCTCCAGGAAGGGGGCAGTTTGTTCTAAAACACAGAAGAATTGGACCCCAGATCTGTATTACACAGTTGCAGTGCAAAATAGCTGATATATTAATTGGGTTGCTGCAATCCAGGAGGGCTGGACATTTGTGAAAGATGTTGACAGAGAAAAATGCTGATTGTCAATTGGCAAAGAATCACAGTCAATATTAGGAGCTGTGTCACAGCCCTCTGTATTGGACAGAGGAACATCCATGTTTTTTTAGGTGGAGAGAAGACCTAATCCTGAACTCCAGAGCCACCGACGCCTACAAGATTTCAGGTAGAGAATCTCTCTTACTCTGGTTGCTTCTCCATAGGCCATTGCTTGAAACGGAGCATGGTTTTTTGTCTTTTTTTTTTACTCAATAAAGTAATGTTTAGATTCTAAACCCCTGCATATTTAGGAAGCCAAAGTGGGCTGGGTATAAGTGAAAAGATGGCATAGGACACATCTTTTACAATCAATTGTGCTTTTGTTCATTCCAAACTTGTCATTCAATAAATTGTATAAATGAAACTGCGAATCTCTACTATCTATGTGCAAATCATTTTAAAGCCCCTATCAACATGATTTGAAATCAAGCCTGGACAGAAATCTCCCATACTGTTTCCTCACTATGAGTTCACAAACTGTATCAGTGATAAATAATAAGTAAAGGGTTAAACAGTATTAATAGCTTTATTGATATAGAATTATCTACATATATAACTATAGCTACATAAGGATATATATTTCTTATGATATATAATGGAATTCTAGATGATACAATAATAAATTTTGTTACATTATATTACATTTTATTATATTATCTAACAAAGTAATATAGTATAATATGTCTATAGATATATAATAGAAATAGAGATAGATGTAGTGATAGAGCTCTAAATATGAATTAAATATTCTTTAAGTCAGTTCTCTAAATTTCCTTCAGAAGCTAAAGGGGTGGAGTTGCCATCAAGTTAAGGTGCTAAGAACTGGGAAGTGTTAACTGCTGTCATACTCCATGTTTTTTGAAGTGCAATGAATTTTGTTTTTTTCAAAATGATAAATCACATAAAATTAACAATCACCCCCTTTTTCTTTGTATCTAGTATTTGGTACCCAGAATTCATAGCTGATATCTGTAAGTGGGGAAAGAAATAGATCACCATGTTATTGATATGCTGGATCTCTTGGCTGCCATAATTCCAGGTCATGATTTTGGGTCTGAATCATCTCCAGACAGCATATTTATTCATATGTTTTGTTGTTTTAGGATGTTTTTCCCATGCCAAGCAGTGTTTTTCCTTTTCTTCTTTGCTACGGTGACCAGTGGTAAGTTCAGCTTTAACACACCCCTTACCCAAAGAGAATTTGGGGTTCATAAAATTGAGGCATTAGAGGAGTGGCTGGTCCATGTACCAAGGAGGCCATTTCTCTGGGGAGAATAGGAAACTAGAAAGCAGCCTTCCCCTGAATCTGCAATCATCTGATCTCTCTTTTGGGGACAAGGGGCAAGAACTAACTTTCCCTGGGACTTACTGTCTTTGGTTTTTATGTGATGAACCAGAGGGAGGAGCCCAGAAGTGCAGAATCAAATGGGAGGGGAAAGTTGCTAAACATAGAAATCAGACCTTTGAAATGAAAATAAAACAGGTTTCAAAAACAGAATCACCCCACTCCCACCCCTTGAAAATTATTTTGTATTTATTTTGTATGCTTTGCACATGCCTCTCCAGTGGTATGTAAATATCTTAAGAGTGGGGACACTCTTTTTGTTTGAATCTGTGGTACCTTGGACAGTGCTTGGCACACTGGGTACCTAATAAATACTTGTGGATTGATTCATACTTCCATGTTTGGTCATTTCAAAAGCCTTCTTCTAGATGTTGGTGAATGAATAAACATATGTTCTCCATGGGCATATTAAGAAATAGTATATAAATGTTTTGGCTTTTATTTGCTTTTTTTGGCCTCTATGAGAAATCATCAGTCTAATGGTCTATGCCAGCTTTGATTAAGCAGATGATTCCTGGCATACAGGGACCTGGCATCAATTGTTACGTTAGGTGGAGGAAAATATCCTGGTTCTAATTGGACTAGGGATAACTGGGATCTTTTGATTTAATTCACTGATCATTTGCTAAGTACTTTTTAAATTTGCTAGCTATAATATTAGGTGCTGAGGTTACAAAGGCAAAAGGGGAATAGACTGGATCCTGTAGAAGGATCCTGGATGGATACATTAAAGATACCAGTAAGAAAATTCAGGATAATTTGAGGAGATAGAGAACACTCAGGGTTGAGTTGGAGTGAGCTGAGCGGATTGTTAAGTTTTTGTTTTGAGCATTCACACTTCAGAAATGGACAAATGCTATAAATCAGGACTTGGTTTATTATTTTGTTGATTGCCTAGACTTTACAAAGTAATGGAGAAAAAAGTTAATAATGAAGGTTCAACTTAAAAGTGTGTTCTAATTCTCTCTCTCTATGTATTATGTAGATAGGAATAGTCCCCTTTGGTAGGCTTGGTTGTTAAATGTTTATCAGCTCACCCCTTGAGAACCGAGAAAAGCTTCTCCTAGAGATGGTACTTCATCTGAATCTTAAGGGAAGCTAAGTAGTCTTGGGTGGAGATTTGGAGGTAGCACTTGCCAGGAAAGGTGAAGGGGCATGGAGATGGGGAACAAAATGTTAAGTCTGAAGAACAGTAAGTGTTTGCCAACTATGTGGCACGATGGATAGAGGGATGAAACTGAAGCCAGAAAAACCTCCATTCACTTCCTCCCTCAGATACTAGCTGTGTAACCCCAGGCAAATCACTGAACCCCTGTCAGCCTCAGTTTCCTTATCTGTAAAGTGAGAATCATAATAGCATTAACCTTCCAAGGTTTTCGTGAGGGTCAAATGCAATAGCATATATAAAATATTTTATAAATGCTAATTATTATTAGGGCACTTTGAATGAAAAGACAAGATTGTGAAGGGAACACAAATGAAAGAAGTCTGGACCGAAGGGTGGGATTCAGATAATAATAATGACAACAACAACTAGATTTTTTTCCTTTTTTTAAAATTTAGAATATTTTTCCATGGTTACATGATTCATGATCCTCCCCCTG
Organism: Monodelphis domestica; assembly: GCF_027887165.1. NCBI lineage: Eukaryota > Metazoa > Chordata > Mammalia > Didelphimorphia > Didelphidae > Monodelphis > Monodelphis domestica. Next base: position 234,409,832 of record NC_077232.1, read on the forward strand.
CTCTTTCCTTCCCCCTCTCAAAGCCGACAAGCAGTTCCATTAGGTTATACATGTATCATTGAACAATAACTACATTAGATGCTTTACAAAGATTATCTCAATTTTTGATCTTCACAACAACCCTGGCAGGAAGGTGTTATTATTGCCACCTCTGAATTACAGGGACTAAGAGAGATCAAGTGATTTGCCCAAGATAACCCAGCTAGTAGGTTCTGTAACCAAATTGAACTCATCTTCCTGAGGGCAGAGACTTTGCTTGGTCTATCATTCCACCTTACCACCAAGTGATTTCATTTTCTCCAGGGAATTAAAGCTGTTTCTTCAAGGAGATTGTGGTAGGCAGCAGGGGGCAAGAGAGAGGGTTGGCAAGAATGGGGGAGGGAAAAGTAAGATGTTCTTAAATCCTTTCCTTGTTACCTGCACCAAATCAATGTTTTCATCTGCTTCTATTACAGAATGTGTTACGCAACTTTATGAAAACACCTTCTTCAAAGGAGGAGATGTGGGTGCGGTATACACCCCAACTGCTAAACATTGCCAGAAAGTGTGCACCTTCCACCCCAGGTGTATTCTGTTTAGCTTTCTACCGGCAAACTCCATTGATGATGAGAAAAAAAGGTAAACGTTTGGGATTCATTATCAAAGAAAATGATTTTCCCTTCCCAAAAAAATGCTCATAAAGAGCATACAGCAATAGCTATATGCACTAAATACTTTGTGTTCCTTAAGGGATAGGATTCTAAATCCTTGTTCACAGATGAGGAAACCAAGTCTCACGGTGATTAAGATAGATGACTCACTCAGTGGATACAGTAGAGGACCTGGAAATAGCCTACGACCTGTGTTCAAAATTTGCTCCAGACAGTTACTAGCTGTGTGATCTTGGCAAGTCATAATCTCTGTCTGCCTTAGCTTCCTTAGCTATAAAAGGAGAGGATTGGACTTCTAAGTTTCCTTCCTGCTCTCTATCTCTAATCCCAAATGTCTTATTTGAGGTCACAAAGAAAGTAAGCATCAGAAGTTTAATTTTTAACCCAAGGGCCCTTTCCCCTGTTTCTAGCTACTTGAACCACTTAGAACAAAAGAGTTTAAGGACCTAGGATTTAGAGCTAGAGGGAGAATCTAATGGAACCTCCTACAATTACAGATGACAAAACTGAGTCCCAGAGATGAAAAATGATTTGTCCAAGTTCATATGGAGCCCATATCAATTTCTGTTAGCTTTAAACTAAATATGGTTCTGTTTCAGCCTCAGATATCTTCAAATCTGGCCAGTCATCTTCTAAATATTTTTCAATTGAAACAAGGTGGATTGCAAGGAGTATACAAGGCTATACATTGATTACATGGATTATGTATGTTTCATTGTCACCCACAATGACTATTGAACAAAAATCAAAAGAAACATCTCATCACCAATGATAGAATAGTATAATCTTCATATGAGAGGCAGCATGTTTTTGCTTCCTCTCTCATCTTACCTCCCAATAAATTTGCAAATGTTTGAAGACAAAAACTAGGTCTTATTCATTAGTGTTTAGTAGGGTGTCTAGCTCTGGCACAGTGGAAAAAATAGTGGACTTGGTAAAAGGAAGCCCTCTATTCAATTCCTGTCTAAAACATTTACTAGCTATGTTATCATGGACAAGTCACTTAACAGCTCATTGCCTCAGTCTCTTCATTTGTGAAAATCATAAAACTTAATGGACTTGGTGGTATCTTCCAGCTCTCTATGATCCTAGGTCCCTTCTAGCTCCAGATCTGTGTTCCTAGGAACTATGTGGTCAGTGGAATGAGCTTTTACTTTGGGAGTCTGAGTACATGGGTACTTCCCTTCTATAGCTGTATGTGTGACCTTGTGCAGGTCACTTGGCCTCTCTTTGCCTCGGCATTCCCATCTGTAAAATGAGGGAATTAGATTAGATGATTTCTTGGGTCCCTTAGAGCTCTAAGTCTATGAGCCTAGAAAAAGATCTATATCTTTATTCTGGAGATTTCTTCCTTTACTAGGCAGAGCATAGCCCTTCTTGTTACCATAACCCTCCAAAAAATCCATATGCATTGGTTCCAAGGCAGAAGAGTGGTAAGAGTTAGGCAATGGGGGTTAAGTGACTTGCCCAGGGTCACATAGCTAAGAAGGATCTGAGACCAGATTTGAAACTAGGACCTCTCATCTCTATACTTGGCTCTCAATCCACTGAGTTACCCAGCTGCCCCCATTTTCTCCCTCTTTCTAGTTTGGGGAGAAAGCCCAAAGCAATAGTTACACATATTTGAAAGTATTAAAGCAAGTTGGTCAGAACCTTGCCCCATCCCCTCAGTCAGGAAAGATCTTGTATTCTATCTGTCTTAGGTAGCACTTTGTATTGTATCATTCTAATCAATCATTAATCAATCAATCAATAAACATTTGTTAAGCACATACTATGTTCCAGGCACCATGTTAAGTGCTGAGTATACAAAAAGTGGCAAAATATAATCTCTACCCTCAAGGATCATAAAATCTGATGGGGGAGGCAACAAATATACAATTATACAATTATTTGATCAACATCTATTTATTAAGGACTTACTAAATGTCAATCACTGGGCTAAGTGCTAGGAATGCAAAGAAAAAAGAATTTGAGTATTTAGTATATATTATTGTTCATTATAGCTATCTATATATATGACATAACTTTCTGTTTGAATGTATGCTCCAGGAAGGCAAGGACCATGCCTTGTCAAAACTTTGTATCTCCTTTAGTGCCTAGTACAGTGCCCTGACCTCAATGACTTATTGAATAGAATTAAAATTAATTGAATGCTACTTTCTGGTGAATGCCAAAGGTTTAATAGATTTTCTTTTCATTAAAATGTTTAAAAGTGTATTGGTAAATATAGATGAGTAAATAATTTAAAATGTGTTGACAATTATGTAGAAATCATAATTTATATAATTATAACATCTTCATTCACATATTTATCCATTTTCACTAAGTGATGCCTCCTTTTCCCACAGATTTGGTTGCTTCTTAAAAGACAGCATTACCGGAACCCTTCCAAGAGTGACTAGAAGAAATGCTTTTTCTGGGCATTCTTTAAAACTATGTAGTAACCGACCAAGTAGTAAGTTGTGGTTTACCCAAGTTTCAATTGGTGTAACAGTTATAACACACTTTGCCTAGCTTTTTTTTGGAGGGGGGACTTGACAATTGCCTATGGAGCCATCATGCATTTGTGGAAGGCACTGCCCAAGAATTTCTTTTCTTTTTTTAAAATAGGTTTTTATGGTATTGTTTGCTGTAACATTATCTACCATTTCTCTCTACCCTTGCCATTCCTTATGATAAGAACATTTTAAAACAAGAAAAAAATGAACAAAACCAACCAACTGAAAAAAATAATATTACATTCAATATTAACTCAGTTAAGAAACATTTGTCAAGTACCTACAATGTGCCAGGCACTATGCTAAGCTCTGGGGATTACAAAGAATGGCAAAAGACAATCCCTGCTCTGGAGAAATCTAGGATCTAGTATTTTATATCTGTAGACTCCCACCTTTGCAAAGGAGAGAAGAAGGGAGTATATTCCCCTGAGAGTTTCTATGAGGAAAACTTTTCCACTGGGCAAAACATAGGATTTTGTTGGTATTTTTCCCTCCTCTACTTCCCAGGAAGAGTAGAAGGATTCCCTGGGACTTCTCTGTGGTGACTGATGACATTGGAGTCAATCATTTTCTGGCTATTAAATGTGCACAGATTATGTTCAAGACACTCTTCTAGGCATAATAATGGCAATGTTCTCCAAGGCCACAGGGATGGCATTGATGAATAAATATCTAGCTATAGATTAATAATCCAATTTTGAATCTTAGGCATATAGTTACCATATGATGGGAATGGAACTTAATGGTCAAGTCTTCTTGATTCTGAAGCTAGGTTTTTCATAAAAATAAATAGACAGAGATAGATAGATAGATAGATAGATAGATAGATAAATAGATAGACAGATAGAGATAGAAAAAGAGAGACAGAGACAGAGAGATAGAGAGACAGATAATGTACAGGTAGAAAGAGATGTGAATTGTTAAGTATAGATATATAGACACATAGATACCTTATATTTCATATATCTATACTATAACTTTCCCCCATTTTAGAGATGAGGAAGCAACCAGTTTAGTGTCACCTATCTAGTAAGGTTCATCACATTATGACAATGTCATATATAACCACATTATGTGCAGCAATTACAGGAAGAGATTTTTTTTCTAAAGTTGTGTTAAAGAGAGAATATTCTCTTTCAGGCCATTGATTAGAGGGGGTTATATTATTCCAGTTAGGTAATTGTATCAGTTGTGTTTGTCCTATTTCTATAGTTTGTAACAAGGAGAAGTATGAAGGGCTCGACATGAGAGGAGAGAATTTCAATATAACCAAGGTGAACACTGTTGAAGAATGCGAAAAACAATGTACAAACCATGTCTTATGCCACTTTTACACATATGCCACACAAACGTTCTACAACCCGCAGTTTCGGTGAGCAACAATCTCCCTAAAGATTCTGTTAAGGATTTTAATTTTTGCCTCAACTAACTCTTTTTCAAAACCAAATGAAGGACTTCCCAGTCTCACTTTTTCCTTCGTCTTCTTGAAATAGAAGCTATCATTGTGGTTGGGGCTAAGTCCTTATGACATCTCTCATGGGAAACAGAGTAGTTCAGTGGAGTGGGTAATGGCATAGACAGAGACTACATTTTCATGAGCATCATACGTAAATGGCTAAGTATAATTCATTGCTTGGCCTGAAAGCAGTCTAGTCTCCTCTTTCTCCTACAAATGTCCCTTCTTACAATTCTGTCCTGGTTTATAATTCTGACTATACTGCACTGGACAGAAAATTCAGAAGAGTTGAGATAAAGACAGCTTAACAAGCACTTGCTAAGTAGTGGGGACACAAAGAAAAGTTAAAAAAAAAAAACAGAACAAAAACAACTATCTTTGGTCTCAAGGAACTCACAGCTTAATGGGGGAAATAACATACTAACAACTGTGAATAAACAAGGGCCAGAGAGCACAAATTGGAGATGATAAGAGAGAATGGGAAACAAAAACAATGAAGAAAAATAACAAAATGGTCCCTTTCAAGAAGTTTGTATTCTACTTTATCAATACAGAATATTTTGTCATCTCAGGTGGTTTCCACAACAACCTGTGAAGTGAATAATATAAATAAGATTGGGTATTATTCTGCTTAAAAGATGGAAAAACTAAAGTGCTTTATTTACAGCCAAGGGAATTTCCTAAGATCACTCGCCTATTATTTATTGGACTCAAGACTCAAGCCCTGGTGTCTTGAGTCTCTGCTACAGAACCCTTTCAAACAGAAAATGTGATTTTTCTTCTCTATTCTAGGCTAAGCACAAGCTTTGTTTAAGGCAATGTTCTAGGCATGATAATATTGTAAGAGGCCAATGGGGATGATATCAATACATAGATTTCTAGCTGTAGCTTAGTAGTCTAGTTTGGGTCATGATCCCACAATGACACACTTGAACCCATACCCATCTATCCCTTTGTTCTTTCAATCATTCCACTTATGTTATGGTTTCCAAATGCTTCATCTCTGTAGTGCTCTCATTTTACTGCCATGATTATCATTACTGTAATTTTCTATGGAGATTTGCCAAGGGATATGATAAAATGTCATAGGTGGAAAAGTTAAACATAGCTTATTTCATTTTGTGACTTCTGAATGATATTCAAGAAACAAAGAACAGATATGATACAAAGTCATCAATGAACTTTCTTTCCTTCTTGCCCAGAAATACATGTTTGCTGAAGCACAGCCCGTCAGGAACCCCCAGTGCTATCAAGATGGCAGATGGCTTGGTGTCAGGATTCTCCCTGAAGCCCTGTGGACTTTCTAATATGGGTAATTTACTTACAAATCCACCATTCCACATAATTTCTTGGATAGAAAGCAAGGAGCACTTGGGCAGAGCATATATATACCTAATGTGGCAGGGCCCAGAGCTTTCTATTACTTGGACCAGGGGATGGATAATTCCTTTTGAATTATTAAGAGGATTATCTCTGCTTTTTTATTTTAATTCATAATTCTTTAGATATCATGAATGATAATAACATTATTAAAAACAGAGAAGGTGCAGTAAGGCCTACCCAGGGGTCTGTTTCCCCTTTTCATCAGCCCTCATTCAACATTTTTATGCTGATCCTTCTTTTCCAAAGCCATTCATTCACATCCCAAACTTCCTGGGGTCATTCTCTCAAATTCCTTCCCATTGTCAAAAGTTAACCTGGTTTTGTATGATTTCTCCAATGGGTGATAATGTAATACAAATTTCATTGCTGACAAGCAGAATGAAGGAAAGGCTTTTAGCATCGTTGTGGATTCAGAGCAGTAGAGGACTTTAGAAGCCATCTAGTCCAATTTCCTTATGTTGTAGTTAAAGAAACTGAGTCCCACAAAGCTAATGTGATTTACCTGAGGCCATAAGGTGATTAAATAGCAAAGTCAGTATTTGAACCCAGATCTTCTTATTCCAGGTACAATCCTCATTCCTTTGTAAAGAGTGATACTGATATCATATCTCAAGGGAATCTAGGGTACAAGGGATTAATGGAGGTGATGCTTGGGTGAGGGAGGTCATAGGATATGGGAGGAGAGATGTAGATGTCTGTAAGAAGAGTGACTTATTCACCTAGTATATTTTATTTTCCTTAGTAGACAGGAGGAAGGGTTGATTACCACATTCTGGAATCACACAAAGGTTAGGTAAATTTAGGGAACCAGGCTGTTTCCTCATCTGTTAATTTATTTTTTTTTTAAGAAGAGACTAAACCATGAGGAGGAAGACAGGCTGAGATCCAAAATTCATAGGGCTAAGCAAAGGTTCAAGAAGAGGAAGTTTGGAATGTATGACGGACTATGAAAAGAGAGCAAATTGGAACAAAAGTCCTAAGTTATGGCCTGATTAAAGGACAATAAGTGTGATGGTTCATTGATTGATTCACACATTTGTTGTGGCTCTTCCTCTTCTAGTACTTTAAGGGGATGGTTTTCATCCATATGTGATGGAACTGAAAGATAGGACAACAGATAAATGAGTTTTGACAGGAAAATTGTCAGCATCCCTTATATATCACTTAATCCTCAACTTCAACTTTTGCCTTTGTAATTATATCCTGAATCTTACTCAAGGCTTGGCACATAGTAGATATTTAAATACCTGTTAGTTGATTAATTATAAGATTGTCCTTGAAACAAATTAAGACATCTGAATGGAGATTTTTTTTTTTAAACCCTTACCTTCTGTCTTGGAGACAGAGGAGTGGTAAGGGCTTAGGCAATGGGGGATAAGTGACTTGCCCAGGGTCACACAGCTAGAAAGTGTCTGAGGCCAGATTTGAACCTAGGACCTCCCGTCTCTAGGCCTGGCTCTCAATCCACTGAGCTACCCAATTGCCCCCAGAATGGAGATTTTTGAGAGAAATCTGAGAGAATAGGATATTATAGGCTGCCTTTTAATTCATGCTAGGATTAAAAATCACTTAAGATCTATGACCTAAAGATAGCTATGCTTACAAGCTTTCTTCTTCAACTTTCTGGTTTGGCTCTGCAAATTTTACAATTGATCAGTACAATCATTCATTTAAGGCTTACTCTAGTGCCTCATTATGCTCTCATCCATCAAGTGAAGCTGCTCTCTCTCTCTTCAGTTACCAACAATCTCTTATTTGCTTGGTCTAATGACCTTTTCTCAATCTTCATCCTTCCTGATTTTCTGCAGTTTTTGACACTATTGATAATCCTCTCCTGGATATTTTCTCCACTCTGGGTTTCCATGCTGCTGTTCTCTCCTGATTCTCTTCCTACCTGTTTGACTGATGCGTCTCAACTATCCTTCTTGGAATTTTCATCCAGGCTATGCTCACTGACTATGAACATTCCTCCAATTCTCTATCCTTGAGCTTTCTTCATTTGTACCTCTTTACTGTCTTGCTTAGTAATATGGTTGGCTCCTTATTCAGTCCTACCTACCCTCGTCTAACTTTCAGATTTATATCCTTAAATAGTTTTTGGACATCTCAAACTGGAAATCCCATAGATATCTTAAATTCAACATATCCTAAACTAACTCAATTATCTTTCCCTCCAGGCCTTCCTTGGGGGTCTCTCTTTGCCAAAATCTTTAAAACCTCAGCATATCCACTGCTACTCATCTCACCTATTGTCTCTGCCTCTTCCAGCAAAAACCTCCTCAATATGGTTCTGCCAGGAAATCCAGAGGATAAGAAAGCATTTCAAGAAAGATGAAGTGGTCAACAATATTACATGATGCATAAAAATAGGTCATCAAATCTAGAAATTGTGAAAATAGGTCATCAAATCTAGAAATTGTGAAAATAGGTCATCAAATCTAGAAATGGTGAAAATATTAATGCTTTTAAAAAAATAATATTAATGTGGTTATGGGGAAAGTGGATAGAGAGCTATACAGTGTCTCTCACATAGTTAGCGCTTAATAAAGCTTGTTGATTTCATCAAATGTGACTTACTCATAAAAGACACTCACTCAGTTAATACTTGGTGAATCAATCAATCAACCAGTAAGTACATATTAAAGGTCGACAATATGCCAGGCACTGGGACTACAAGAACAAATGGATTCATCTCCTCTAATTAGCCTAGCTATATCCCTCTTGGAGGATTTGATGGATTTAGCCTTTGGCATTTAAGCTCTGCATAATCAGTCTGATACTGTTTTTCCTTTGAGAAAACAGTTCTTGTCAATGATTTAACTTCCATGTTTTTATTGCAATTTACAGATAGGTTTTTAGAATTGATTAGATAATGAGAAATAAATACAAATGGAATTAAGCAAAAAGTTTAATCAAAGTGATAATCAATGAACTTTCTCCTGATCAAATCTAAATTTGCTTATTGTAGGCTCTATAAACTCTGGCATTTATTTTCTTCTCTTTATTGAGTATCATTAAGTCCTAAAAGCCACAGAACTTTACTGCTGTTAGGGAGTGTGGAGATAATAATTAACATTTCCTAAGGTTGGCATGACATTTTGTTGTATGCTACCACATTTGTTCCTAACCCCTTACCCCCCCCCCAAAAAAAAAATCCTGGGATGTGTTATTATTGTCCTTAGTTTGCATATGTAGAAATTGAGGATAAGATAAATTAAGTGATTTGCCCAGGATCACATAGTGTCTGAATCAGGATATGAATTCAGGTCATACTGACCCTAAATCCCATGCTAACCCACCCTGTCACCTCACTGCCTTATCTTAATTACATTCAATTAATAAGTTATAGAATAGTTCAAGGATCCATAACTTCATCAGTGTGGGTATTTCCTCCATTAATGATGAATATGACATCTTCTTTCTTAGTATTTAGCCTATAGTTTGCTGCTTCTAAAAAATCTATCACCTAATGGCTTAAATCTCTCTGAATTTGTATAGCGCAGTCCATACTTCAAGCCTTTCCAGATCAGAAGAAACTGGCAATTCCTGGCTTTTGCCATCGAAGTCAAGGTTTCACATCATGATGAGGCACTTAGAGAAGAAGTCAGTGAAGAATCATGACTAGCTGTAGAAAAATAGCTCAAAGTAAATAATAATCCATATTCGCCAGTGCCTGGACTATGGATCTGACTAATACAAAGGAGGACTGAGTATGTGACAGACAGTCTATGGAATAATTTGTTCTTTTTCTGAATTTTAGATAGGATTGAGAGAAAGGTGGGGATTAGCAGATATTGGATCAGTGTTCTATTATTCCTGGAAAATCTGCCTACCTTAGATATTTAAGAATGTGCTTGTTTTGCAAATATGAATGACTGTCTTCTTTTAAATGGAATAATTAACATGAAGAAATATTTCTAGTTGCAGCCTAGACCATTAGAAAGAGCAGTAGCCTTGGAATCAGAGAATGTAGAGTAAAATCCTATTTGTCCTGATGTTTAGTTTCTATAGGACATTGAGCAAGTCATTTAAATTTTCTAGTCCTCAGTTTCCTTATAAACTGAGATGGACCTCATGGCCTCTCCAGTCTCTTCTCAGTCTAGATCTGATTTTTTTTTTAAAGACTGTCTCTCCATCTTGTTTCAGATAAAAGTACAGGCAATACATGGCTTGGTCCTACTTTTAATTAGCAAATAACTTTTGAAGTGTTTTATTTCCAACTGGGGTCAATTTGCTCCTCCCTAGGCAACCTAAAGGACTTCCTATTCCCAGGGGCTCAATTACTAATTAATGCCAAACTTAATGTGGACACCCACATCTTCATGGCCCACTGTAATTCCACATCCTGAGGTTGAGAAATCTATTGGCCTCACCTTACTCAGTAACTGGAATTATAGACACAGACCATTACTTCTAGCCCAACCTCTGATCCTAAGAGAACTGAGTTTCAAAGGAAGAGTGGATTAATGTTATAACTCTTTTGCACAATAACGCCAACAGATAATAATCAATAAATTTCAATATTATTAGTTATGAACTAATACATTAATTAAAAAGCATTTATGTGCTAAGTACTGTGCTAAGGTTCTGGGAATATAAACAGAACAAGAAGAAAGTCCATGATATCAAAGACTTACATTCTAATTGGAAGAGAAAACACATAGAGAAGTACATATCAGCAGGGTCCATAGCCATGTTGGGGAACCTATGGCATGTATGCCAGAGGGGGCTTATCCCCTCCCCCTCTCCACACCTGCCTGAGGACATTTCTTGCATCACCCACCCCTCTGCCCAGCAACCCAATGGGAGCACTTCCTCCCTCCCCTGTCTGTGGTAAGGTGGGGGGCTCACATGTACCATGAGGGTTGCAATTTGGATACTCAGTCTCGAAAAAGTTCGCCATCACTGGTCTATAGGAAGGTTCAAAGGTCTTAGATATACAAGGTGAATCAAGACCTAGAAATCTTTCAGATGCAGCAGTAAGTCTGCTCTGAAATGTGAAGAGTGTGGAGGAGACTGACATCTCCACTGCGAAGGTCAGCGTGAGATGAAGAATTCTCTAGCTGGGATGGTGGTCAGAGTCTGGTGAAGAAAGGAAAAGAGGAAGGTTGGGATTGGGGTTTGGATGACTTATGTTGGGAAGGGGAGAAGATGGTCCCCTGCCCAGCAACATGAAACACAGCATGTGGAATGCTGAGTCGTGATTTATATTTGTGCTTTCACAGGTTGCTCAACGACTATTTTTCAACATCTCTCATTTTCTGGTGAAAATGTTGGCAGTGTGATTGCCCCAGATCGTTCTGTATGCCGTACTATTTGTACCTACCATCCTAATTGCTTATTTTTTACATTCTATACAAGCAATTGGCATATAGAATCACAAAGGTATGTGGGATTTCAGTTATTATTTTATAACAAATTTTATAGTTCTCATTTTTTAGAGATTGTCTCTTTTGAAAATAGTGATTAGTGCTGTGAATAGATGCCTGGCCTTACAGTTATGAAACTCTTATATGACTGTGTGCCAGGGACACGAAACCAGTTGCTAGCTATGTGTTCCTGAGTAGGTCTTTTAGCTTTCCAAGGCCTTAGGCAATTTTTTTTAGACTGCAAACTATAAACAAATTTCTAACCCACATTGTGGCCTGGAGTTATTATAACTTGAGTTCCCTACTCTCATGAAATCACAGGGTTGAGTCAAAAGCTTTCTACAACAAAATTCTTTGAGCAGCAGAACATGTTGGAAGCTTAGTTAGGAGAAGAAGTCCTTCAACCGAAGTCCTTGATTTCTCTTTTTCCAAACCCAATTATCTCAGTAAAGCCTTTATTTGAAATCAGTGTCAAAGTCTACTTATCTTCTGTCAACATTACAAAGTTCTAGTCCTTAAAGTGCCTCAGGTCACAATTAAAAAAAAGAATAATAATCCCTCTGTCACTGAAGAAGAGCTGTATTTTAAGTGCTCTCATACTGACTTACCTAGTGTTTCTCATGCTCTTTTCAATTTCCTTGTAGAAATATGTGTTTTCTTATGACATCAAACAGTGGAAAACCAAGTTCTAAAATACCACAGGACAATGCTGAGTCAGGATATAGTCTTCTAAACTGCGAGGATGTGACTGGTAATGTGGTACAATAAGAAAACAATAAATGATGAGTCCAAGTACGTTGAAGGAGTTAGACTGGATGGTTGACAAGGTTATTGTGTGGTGTAGAGGCTTGGGAAGCTATGTACTGGTACATAGAAAGATTAGGTTTGTAGGATGAGCTGTTTGAAGGTGGAAGAGATTATCCAGTCTCAACCCTTCATCTTACACATGAGTAATTGAGGTATTAAGGTGTTAAGGACCTTGACGAGGGTCACACAGATTATAAGTGTCCGAAACAGCATTTGAATTCAGTCCTTCCTGGTTCTAGTTCACTACCTTTGAATACTAACTGTCATGTAACCATGATAAGTCACTTAATTTTTCTGAACACCCACTTTCTCATTTGCAAAACGGAGATAATATTTGTAGAGAAAAACAACATGGATAAGTGGATGGAGAGATGGTTTCAGAATCAGGAAGTCCTGCATAAAAGATCTGCCTCTGATTTTTACTAGCCAGGTGGCTCTGGGCAAGTCCCCTAACTTTTCAGTGTTCCTTATAAACTTTCAGAACTGGAGCTGATCTCTATTGGTGGGAATAAGTTCCTTATACTAGCAAAATGAAGGAGTGGGAAGGGAGGGAGGGATAAAAGAAGGAGTCAGAAACAGAGAGAGGGGGGAGAAATAGAAAAAGGGAGACAGAGAAGTAAAGAAAGAATGAGAGAGAGAGAAAAGAGAATTAGAGTCAGAGAGAGGGAAGGACAAAGGGAGAGATAGAGAGATAGAGGGAGCATAGTGGGGGAAGGGAGAAAAGACAGAGTAAGAGACCAGAAGAAGAAATAGAGAAATATACGGGGGGGGGGAGGGGAGAGAGGGAGAGAGAGAGAGAGAGAGAGAGAGAGAGAGAGAGAGAGAGAGAGAGAGGAGAGAGAGAGATCTGGAGTCAGGAAGACCTAAGTTCAAATCTTCTTTCAGATTCTTATTATCTGTGTGACCCTGAGCAAGTCACATAACTATTCTTTGTATCAATTTTATCATTTGTAAAAATGGGGATAATAATAATATCTATCTCCCAGTGCTGTTGTGAGGATGAAATAGGATATTTGTAAAACACTTTGCAAGTCTTAAGGTGTTCTATAAATGCTAGCTTTTATTATTTGTGTGTTTTCCAGGGCTCAAGTCTTTGACTAGTAGAGTTCAATGCCATTGGAATTTTTATCATGGTATGGACTTTGAAGGGGATAAGTTGGAAGATGTCTATGTTCATGGGCCTGAAGCTTGTCAACAAAGTTGTACAAACACAATCCGATGTCAGTTTTTTACATATACAAGCCTCAGAGGAGAATGCAAGGAAGACAAGTATGACTGATTTTCTTTTTGAAAACTAGTAAACAAAATTCTTGCATTTATTTACCACTTATCCAAGCTAATATCTTTTAAAAAACACCTTTTTCCCTTTTCTTTTCCTCTTCCCTTCTTCTTCCCTTCCCTTCTTCCTTCCTTCATTCCCCTCTTTCTTTCTTTTTTCTCCTTCCTTCCTTCCTTCCTTCCTTCCTTCCTTCCTTCCTTCCTTCCTTCCTTCCTTCCTTCCTTCCTTCCTTCCTTCCTTCCTTCCTTCCTTCCTTCCTCTTCTACGAATCTTTCTAGGTGTAAATGTTCCTTAAAAATATCTTCAGATGGTGCCCCAACTAGAATAATACATGGCACAGAAGGTATTTCTGGTTATACTTTAAGACTATGTAAAACTCCAAGTATCTCTGGTAAGTAAAGTCTTCATTTTTCCTTCTTACTGTAATGAGGTATCTTGTTATATTCTAATTCAATTAATCCCTATCTTTTGAATGTACCCACTGTTTTGAATTATCTTGAGAGTGAAGGTTCTCAGCTTTATTAATTAGATCATTCTGGGCACTGGTTTCAACATTTCTCATCATCTGAAGACTCAAGTATAATTTCAAATTCTCATTGTGTGACCTTGAGCAAATCATTCTCCCCCAAGATGAAGTTTTCTCATCTATAAAATGACAATAATTAGACTTGCACCATCTCTCAATTGTTGTCAGTCTCAGATGAAATAATGTAGATAGAATGCTTCACCACTTTCTATGCTATGGAAATGTTATTTGCATATCACCTCTCATTGCCATTGTGATTCTTTCTAGTTTGCCCAACATTCACTGGAAGAATTGTTGGAGGAAAGCCATCTTCTCTGAAAGAATGGCCATGGCAAGTCTCCTTACAAGTCAAACTGAGAACACAGAGTCATGTATGCGGAGGCTCAATCATTGGGGACCAGTGGGTCTTAACAGCAGCCCATTGCTTTGATGGGTGAGTACCAACTCTGTTGAGATTCAAATAGAAGGGGGAGGAATATTGGGGAATGTTTTGCTATTACCATGTTGGTTCCATAGGAATTATTTTCCTTCTTCCCTTGGCTTCATATTACCTGCTATTCAGGTTTAAATGTGTACCAAGCTGAATACATCTTAGCATATTTTAGAGAATTGATTTACATTTTACATGCAATATAACATGGTCCCATTAACTTGGATTAATTGGGGGAGAAGGAAGGAAGGAAGAAGGGGACAATCTGTATAACTGAAAATTCTACAAAAAGAGGAGGTATTTTCAATAAGTTAAGCAACAATAAAGTTTTCCCATAGTAAAATGTTATTCATGCCATTATTGACAGCTCCTTTTAGAGCAGAGCCTTAGACATCTTCCCAAAAGCAATGAATGCACTGTCAAGACAAGCAATAAGGACTTCTGCTGGACTGTGTTAAAGATGCTGTAACTTAACACATTTCAGATGGATTTCATTGCTTTTAGTAGCTTTGTCATCCAGTGGTTAGAGCTCTACATTTGGAGATAGATCTGTGTTCAAATATCTCACACTGGGCAATTCCCTTACCCACTTTTAGCCTCAATTTCCTTGTATATATATAAAATGGAGATTCCAATAATACTTGCCTTTCAGGGTTGCTGTGAGAATCAGCCCACATGTCAATCAACAGATAAACATTTACCAAGCTCCTGCTTTGAGCTCAGTACTGGGGTTACAAAAGAGAGGCAAAAGATAGTTCTTGACCTAAGGAACTCCCTATCTAATGGGGGAGACCAAAAGTAAATAAATAGATACAAACAATCTACATATGGGACAAAATGGAAATAATTAAAGGAGGAGAGGCACTAGAATTAAAAAGGATGGGACAGGCTTCCTGAAGAAGGTAGGATCAAATGAGAAAATATAAGTTTAAACCATTTTTATCAACCTTAGGGTACTCTATAAATGCTAGGCAGCTGCTCATTTACCATGACATCAGATATTGAGGACTGCTGCCATTGGCAGAAATAGGGTACCTAAAATATGATACAGAAAAAACCAGTTGTAGTTTTTTTTTCTAATTAAATTATACAATTTCCAAAAGGAAATGAAAAGGAGTTGATTAAAATATGTCGAGGTCATAACATGTTGAAAGGCTGATTGTTTTCCTAATTTGGGGGAAGGGAGGTGACAGAAAGAGATGAAAGGTCATATCAGAGTTTTAAATTGGGGAGTAAACAGGGCATTTTGAACTTTTAAGTATTTTTTACATAGATGTCTCTCTCTCTCTCTCTCTCTCTCTCTCTCTCTCTCTCTCTCTCTCTCTCTTTTTAACCTCTAGCCTATCATCACCTGATATTTGGAGAATTTATTCTGGCATTTTAAATCAATCAGAAATACAGGCAGACACTCCTTTCTCCAGAGCAAAGGAGATTATTATTCACCATCAATATGAAATTTCAGAAATAGGACATGATATTGCCATAATAAAGCTTGACACTCCCTTGAATTGCACTGGTATGTAGACTGTTCACCACAAAGTTGTCTATTTGAGTTTTCTATATTTAAATTTTGCAATACTTTGCATAAGGCTATATAAATGGAGATTTTTGAATCTTTGACTTCATTAATAATTTCTGCATTAGCTATAGATTTTCCAGCTGAGGTTAAAAATCCTCTCTGGAGCCATAGCATACCGACTGAGTGACAAATGCCAAAAGCATATCTAGACTCTGTATAAATTGTTGCCTTTTTATCCTTGGCAATTATACAGGCATGTTTCAGGGCTACGAGTTCTGCCCATTGAGCACTAATATTAGAGGGCAGTAAAGCTGACCACTCAGTGGCAAATTCTGTGACTAGAGCAGCTCCAGTGTAGCATATGCCATCCCTCATAAAAGAACCATCAGTAAATAAGACTAGATTTGGGTTGTCTAAAGTGCTGTCCAAGAGATTATCTTGAGGCTTTTCTGCCATGGACTAGTGTCCATGTCCACAATACTAGTTGTGTTTCACAACTATGTAATGGTCCTCCTGAAGTAAATCTAGTAAATCTGGAAGCAAGGTGGCAGGGTTGAGAGTTGTACAATGTTTTAAAGTTATATTTTCATTGAACTCCTTTCCTGACAGCCTTTGGATTTTGGTGTAGGAAATTTTAATTGCTTCTGTTCTTTATAGGAAAGAAAGTCTTGTTTCCAACCAAAAAAAAATCTTCCAGCATAGTAAGCTATAGATTATTTTCAGTTGGAAATATCAGCCTGAAATATGATATATCATAAATTATTAAGATTAAATCCAGATTATATACTCCAGATATCAGAAAGGCACAATGCTGTCCTTGGGTGGTAGTCTCAAACATAGAACCTTATCAACTTGTCATTTGGTATTACACTTAAATGGAGACACTGATACCATCAGTTTAGGGCTAATAAGCATTAATTAATTAAAATTCATTAAATAATTAAGCACCTGATGATATGATTGGGGTAATATTGGATTAGAGGGTAAGAGGTTGATTTGGAGGCATGCTATGGGGTATCATATTCTAAATAAGGTTTAAGAAGTAAGAAATTAAAATTTTTCCCAATGGTAAACTAGAGCTTTTGGGTAGTCAGGAAGCACTCAGCAATTTCTAATCTCCATAATGCCCTGAGATGATAAATTTCCTATTTCCTATAATCATTTCTAATGCATTACTGGGTATTTAACAGAAAGGGGAGAGATCTCATTCTTAGGGTTTCTATAGCAGGATAGAGCATATGCAATGTCTAAAAAATCAGAATTTTTTCTTGTTCTCTAACCAAATTCTAATATAACAATTACAATCCAGATTCCCAAAGTTCGATCTGCTTGCCTTCAGAAGAAAATACATATCAGGACTGCTGGGTGACTGGATGGGGTTATACCCAGGAAAAAGGTAAGGAGTGATGTTTTAAAAAAGATGCTCATGAAGAGGGCCTCAGTTGTAAAATGAAAGAACATTTTTAAAAATCTGGGGCAATTCAGAGGAGTCAGGCCCTAATCTAAAAGCAAATGAGAGGCAACATGGGGCAGTGGTTAGAGGGTTAGCAGTGGAGTGGATTCCATAAGACCTGGGTTTGAGTGTTTCTTATGATATTATATATGTAATAAAGGGGCTTGTATGTGGGGAGAGAGGAGAGGGAGAGAATAGAGTCTTCCCTCCCTCAAGGCAAGACCAGAGAGAGGAGTTGATATTGATTTTGGACTAAGAGGTAGGAGGGTGAGTCTGTCCTTATCTCCCTCCCCCCCTTTCATTCCTCTCTAATGATGGATCCTCACTAAGCCTCCCCTCAATAGCAAGCTTCTTATTCGAGGGAGAGAGAGATCACTTATCTCCCCTCTTAGCTATAACTGCCCTTCACTCAGTCTTGAGTGAATTAGAATTTGGTAATAAGTTTATTCTAAACAACAGGGATGAAGGATAAGGTTGAACTAGCTGGTAGATTAGGGTCAGGAGGGAAGAGGGAAAAGAGATCCCTAGCAAGCTAAACTCTTCCCCCCAAAGTTAGGCAACCCAGGTTTGGTGGTCTGAGCCCCTGAGAGGTTCAGAGTGTGGAAGCCTGGCTTTTGACACCACACTGCAGGTATCTTCAAGTTCAGGGTAAAGGGAGATTGTGATAAGTCTTCTTATGGACTCCTTTTCTTTCCAAGTCTCTGTCCACTTGTTGTTTTGGGAGGATTGTGATCAGTTTCAGGGAAGGAAAGATTTCTTGTATCAGGATCCAGTCAAAAGTGGACCTTCTCTTTGCCAGTCTCAAAACAGAGAGAACAGACCAACTGACTCCTTCTGGGTTGTTCCCTTTCCCAAGGTTCCAAACCTTCTCAACCCATCCCCTCTTACTGCTGATGAAATCTTTGCAGTCTCTCCAGGCTTTTTCCATTTCAAAAGTCTCTGAATTTTCTCTCCCACATATATTATCATTATATATTATATATGTTTCTAAAATTATACACATGCATGAATATGGATACAAACATAAAATCACATATTATACATATATATGTACATATACAAATAGGTATATATGTGTAGGAATGTGTGCATACTGTCTTGTTAGTCAGCAAACATTTTGCCTGTCAATTCTTGAAGCAATTCTCTACCAGAATAAAGGAGAGAAAGGAATATGCAGATATGTGTTGGTAGAAGGAGTTTCTGCCCTGGTCATTCTTGCATCAGTGAATCACAGGTAGAGATTTAAAAAAATAAAATAGGAATATACTTCCATTCATTCAAAAGCTATTTGCCCTTTGCATAATCTTATCAACCTCTTCTTTATTTTAAATTTCTTTGATATATGTATCAGCAGAATTAATATGGTATTTGGAGGTTTGCATTATGTTTTACACTTATTAAATCATTTGATCCTCAATGCAGTCCATGAGGTAATCTGTCAGGCAGTCAATAAATATTTCTTAAGTACCTACCATATGCCATGGACTATGATAATTACTGTGGATTCAAAAAGTTCAAAGTCAGTTCCTGCCCTCAAAAAACTGACTCTCTAATGGGGAGAGGAAAAGCAAATAAATCTGTGCAAACAAGGTGTATACAGGAAAAATAGTAGTTGTAGTTTCAGAATAAATGTCAGAGGCAGGATTCAAGCCTAGCTCTTGTTGTTGATCAGTCCTCCAGATAGCACAATGGATAGAACACTGGGTCTGGAGACCTGAATTTAAATCTAGTTTCAGACACTTAGTACCTGTGAGACTCGAATAAATCACTTAACCTCTCTTTGCCTTAGAGTCTTTATCTTTAAAAATGAGAGTAATAAGCATCTACCTCCCAGCCTAGTTATTGTGAGGATAAAATATTTGTTAAGCACATAGTAGGCACTATAGAAATGTTAACTATTACTATTATGTAATATCATATATTATAATTATAATTCTATTTTATCACTTCACCTAGTCTTTGAGCTCCATGAAGGCAGGGATGGTCTGATTACCTTTTCTATTTCTCCTTGTGCCTAACACAAGGCTTTGGAAACTATAGGTGCTTGCTTTAATGTATATTAAATCAATGACTCATTCCAACTCACATGTTTAAAGTTCCCACTGTGAGAGGAAGGACTTGCTATTTATTTAGTTTCACTTAAAGATCAGGGTTACATAAGGCTTTCAAGTCTGCTTACTTCAATATTTCAAAATAGTTGTGATTTGGAGGAAATTACTGAGCCTCTCTGTATCTTAGTTCCTCAGCTGATGAATAAGGGAGTTAATGTCCTCTAAGGTCCCTTCTTGGTCTATATTTATGAGCTTTATCTGGTTTGAAATGCACTCTGAAGTTTTGCGAGCTACTTGTAGCCTGCCAGCCTTTAGTTTGACACCTCTGATTTAGTCCAACACCCTCATTTAATAGATGAGGAAATGAAGACTCAGAATGGTGAAATAATCTTTTAAGATCACAAATAAATATCAGATGTGGTACTTGGAGAGAGAGGTGGGGGAGAGAGGGAGAGAATGAGAGGGGGGGGAGGCAGAGAAAGAAAGAGAGAGAGAGAGAGAGAGAGAGAGAGAGAGAGAGAGAGAGAGAGAGAGAGAGTGAGAGAGTTCTCCACTTTATCATTCAGAAGTATGCTGGAGTTGGTTTGAACTGCCTCACAAGAGCCTATGGTTAAATTTTCACTATGGGCATTTACATCTCAAAAAGCAGTAAACAATAGGAATCAGAGCTTGATTTATTGTTTTGTTGATTGTCTAGATTTAAGAAAGTTATGGAGGAAATATTAATAATGCAAATTCAACTTAAATTGTGTTGGACAATTTCTCCTCCAGAGAGCGAGTTGTTAAATATTTACTAGCACATCATTCATTGATTCTGCTGGAGGCAGAGGTTGGTAAGAAAGGGAGAATGGAAAGAAAGTTTGGCTTGGATTATTTTTATTTGAATAATACAGAACTAGAATGTGAGATTATAGACAGTAAATGAAAATGATGAGCTTAGAAGTTCTGTGTCAGGATTTAGACCATGGGTAATTATGATGAAGGATAACCATCCCTGACTCCAGGTGTTTTTACCAGCTGTCCCTTATGCCATGCCTGGAAGGCTCTCCCTCCTCATCTTCAAATCCTGTCTTCTTCAAGTCTTAGCTGAAATCCTACCTTCTGCATGAAGCTATTCTTGATCTCACTTAATGCTGGTGTCTTCCTCCTTTTGATTATTTTCTGTCTATATTGTACATAGCTTGTGTGCCTGGCACTTAGTAGGTATTTAGTAAAATTCCTGTTGACTGGACTTCTGGATCACATGTATGATGACATCAAAAGTTAAGCCACAAAAACCTGGTTTACCAACTTCTAATGTCCAGGTTTTACCCAAAGGGCCTGAATAGAGAATTCCAAACTCTAATTTTGTTTCCACCTCTCATTCTTTTTTTATACTAATTTCAATATTCTTTTTATTTTGTTAGGTGAAATTCAAAATACCCTCCTGAAGGCTAATATTCCCCTAATATCTAATGAAGAATGCCAGAAAAAGTACCTACAATATAAAGTAACAGATCACATGATCTGTGCTGATGATAAAGAAGGGGGTAAAGATTCTTGTAAGGTAAAAAAAAAATCTATTATATGTATATTGGCAATCTGGGAGGCACTGCTAAGCAAAAGCATTCAACTAGGTGGAGCATTGGATATAGCACTGAGCCCAGAATCAGGAAGACTGGAGTTCAAAATCCAGCCTCAAACACTAATTGAGTGATCCTGGATGAGTCATTTAATCTCTGCCTCAGTTTCCTCAATTATAAATATGGAAAATAACAGCATCAACATAAGTCATTGTGAAGATCAAATAGGATAATACTTGTAAAGCACTTAGCATAGTGCTCAATAAATGCTTATTTTCTTCTTCCCTTCCCTCAGAGTTGAAAGAATGATGTGAAGAAGTATAGGTTGGAATCGAAAGGCTCAATATGAGATCATGTAGTCCAAAATGCACATTTTAAAAATGAGGAAACTGAGGTTCAGACAATTTAAGTGGCTTCCTCAGGGTCTCCTAGGTCTTAAGTTATAAAACTATAATCAATTTCACATTAAAAACTAGGCTATATGACTGTCCCATTTCCTTTAAATGTCCATATCTATTTATCATTGAAATCATACATAGGCCAAAGTTCTCAGATGCCCTGTGGATATGATTAAATGAGAGAATGTACAAAAGGTAATAGTTTTATGAACCTTAGAATTGAATAACTATTTCAGCTATGATGATGATGATGATGATGATGATGATGATATAAGACTGGACTCTATTTAGATTCAAATATAATAGAAACTAGATTCCTTTTTCATCATTGTTGATCTCATCTCTATAACAGAGGAACTTGGTTATTGATTAAGACAGGGAAATAACAAAAGAATAAAAAACATTACATAGAGCTATTCTCTTTCCTGAAGTCATGTCCATAGGGACTTAAAATAATTTGACACTTTTTGATGGATAAGTACTTGTTGAAGATTTTTCCCTTGCACTAGAATTGAATTGAATTATTTGCTGTTAAATGTGTATCCTACTGAAGAAGTGGACTGGGCCACTCTCTAAGCCCAATTTGGCTTTGTCAAATATTTTGCTAGGATCTCTGAAATGCCTAAGAGGCAGCTAGAGTAGCTAGGTGGTGAAGTGGAAAGAGCATTGAGCCTGGAGTCAGGAAGACCTGGGTTCAAATCCATCCTCAGATAATTACTGGCACACAGTCCCTGGGCCAGTCATTTAATCCCTGTTTATCTTAATTCAAATGAAATGGTAAACCACTCTAGTATTTTTGCCAAGGAAACCTTGTGGACAGTATTGGTGTGCTTTGGTTGAATACTACTAGATAACAAAAATACAATACCAGACCCCATCCCTAGCATATCTGGGTAGACCCTCATCCTTTCTTCAAGTCTATCAACTTTGTACCCCATTAATGAATGTTCATGAAATGGATCCAATGGAGTGGTAGGTGGTCAGGAGAAATGAGATTGGGCAGTAGGCAGAGGAGAGAGTGTGAGGAAAGGTTTGTAGTCAGGAAAGGGGTGAGGCGGTCATCTTCAGAAACAGGTGCCCATTGGTAGGAGGTAAGATATCTTTGAAAGGTTAAAAATGGAATTTTATTATGATAATTTTTAGGGATACATGTGACATTTCCTCATAAAGAAAACCCCTTAATAAATAGAACCTTTTGGTACATTATCACCCCCAAATAGTCCTGGGGACAGCGAGGTGGCACAGTGACTAGAGTGCCAGGACTTGGAATCAAATTTCACCACAGACTTTTCCAAGCTATGTGATCCTGGACAAGTCACTTATCCCTGTTTGCCTAGCCCTTGCCATTATGTTTTAGAGTTGTTATAAAGATAGAAAGCAAAGATTTTTAAAAAATCAATTCAGTCAAAAATCTCTTGTGTTTAAATGAGTTCCATAGCAACTAAGATTACATGGAGATGTTAAAGTATTATAATAAGCACAAGACTGGGAAAAGGTGCTTAGAACATTACTGTGTGAAAGCTTTTCAATGTTCAATTATTTGTTTATTGGGGCATACAGTTATATTGTGTTTTTGAAACTCATATTGACCATTAGGTTTAGCATTCATCAATAAGTTAATCAAGTACCAATAAGTAAAGAGTACATATATGAATGGGCTTAAATGTCTGACTACAGAAACCATATGTGAACTGACTTGGAAGCCATCTCTCTCAAACTTTTTCCATTTTGTCCTTCTACCCTCTGTGACACAGGGAGATTCAGGTGGTCCCTTGTCTTGTATTCATAATGGAAAATGGAAGCTAGTTGGCATCACCAGCTGGGGAGATGGGTGTGGTCAAAAGGATCACCCAGGGGTTTACACCAAAGTGACTGCATATTTGGACTGGATCCTGGAGAACACCCGAAACTGAGTGACTTTCCTTGATAAGGCTGTCTTCTTATGAATGGTAACATTAGCGAGGCTGTAAGAGTCTTTTACAAATAGTCTGACTATAAGATGTAACAACTCATTTGGAAGACTGTCTCCACCCCACCCAGCCCTTTTCTCCTTTGGGATCATCAGAATCAGATCTGAATGTCTCTAATGTTTATGAATTAGCTGTCACCACAATAAGAAAGTCAGCGTTTTGTTTTGATTTTGGTTTATTTGGGTATAGTAAAAATGGCTTTCTCATATTGGGATCACCTTATAAACAGCACATAAAAGTTTGGAGAAATGTGACTTCCTCGTTTTGTGGCTAGTGTTTTAGATGGCTTGCAGAGAGTGGGGACCTTCTTCATGGTAGAGAGGGGTGGCTACCAGTGGGTCTGGGGCTCCTCTGCTTCTATTTTTCTCCTTTTTAAAATTAAAGTTTTATTACACCATTTATCCTGTGTATATATGGGTACATGATTTGGGGTTTAGGCTTTAAAAGATCTCTCCATACCAAAAATGAAGAGTGTGGAAATAGGTATCAAGTGACAACATTTGTACAACCCAAAGGAATTGCTTGTCAGCTCTGGGAGGGGTGAGGGAAAAGGAGAGGGAAAGAAAATGAATCATGTAAACATGGAAAAATATTTTAAAATGAAAATTAATTTTAAAAAAGAAATTAAATTAAATTAAAGTTTTATTTTTTTGTTAATAGAAATCTATTTTCTCTCTCTCTCACCACCTGCCCCATTGGGGAGAAAAGAAAAACAAATTCCTTGCACAAATATGCATAGTCAAACAAAACAAATTCCCTCACTGACTGTGTTCAAAAAACCTGTCTCCTAATGCACTCTGAATCTATTTATTACCGGTCCATCAGGAGGTGGATACCATGTTATATGACCGGGCCTTTGGAATCATGGGGAGTCATTATGTGGATCAGAGTTTTTATGGCTTTCAAAGTTGTTTGTTCTTAATGGTGCTATTTTGGATGAATTGTTCTTATTCTGCTCCTTTCATTCATTAGACATTCATAAAATATATAAACAATTTACAGAAAATTGCTCTTTTTCATAATATTAATGGTATGGTATAAATATTTATCTGCTTCCTTTGCTCTGCATCAGTTCATGCAAGTCTTTCCATGTTACTTTGAAATAGTTGTGGCATAAGAAAGTGGGAAAGGATTACTTCAAAGTCACATGGAAAGACTTGCATGAAATGATGCAGAGTGAAGGAAGCAGACAAAATAATTTATACTACACGTGGACATCACATTCGTATATCACAATTTGTTCGTCATTTTCCAGTTGATGGATGATTCCTTCATTTCTTGTTTTTTGCCACCACAAAAGAGTCTACAGACTCTTCTGTCCAGAAAGATGCTCTTTTCCTCTTTCTTTTATCTCTTTTTATATATAGGGATAGCATTAGGATGGAAGGCTCAATGGGCATGCACTATTCAGTAACTTTTCATGAATAATTCCAGATCATTTTATTCACAAATTCACCAATAGAGCATCAATGTGCCTGATTTGCTACAGTCCCTTCAACATTTTTCAGTGCCTCAGTCTCTTTATTTCTAAAAGTATGATGGGATTTGAGCAATAGGTGGTATCCTTAAATTATGAATGAGCAGAGTTGCTTGCATGGTGACCTTTTCATACTCCAAAGGAGATAAAGTCCTAGAACTATGAGGCCAGTGACTATGCAGGACAGAAATGTCTTCTTAAAGTGCTGTGGCTTCATTGTGCTGTCTACAAATTATAGTAAAGAATTTATTATTTTCCTGGTAGCCACAGAAATTCTTAGTATCAGGGAACTTAAATGGGGGTAATTGAGCTCTCTAATACTAATGGCAAGACACTTTTAAAGTGTAAAATGTTGCCTCAGAGGTTACATATAGTTTGGGGAATAGGAATGGGCAATGTAAATCTTTAGATAATGCAGAAATGTTTCAGGTTTTTAATTTGTAAAAATTGGGATAACATTGCCTTAAACATAATAAACACTATATAAATGTTAACTATAATTATTAGTGTATGAAATGGTTTTTATGGTCTCCTATATTTCTTTTACCCCAACTGATTGCAAATGGCTGAACAGAAGTGTACTGAATTATTTTCCTTCATTTCTTCTCTCTCTCTCTCTCTCTCTCTCTCTCTCTCTCTCTCTCTCTCTCTCTCTCTCTCTCTCTCTCTCTCTCTCTCTCCCCCCCTTCCTTCTTTCCTTTCATTCTTCCTTTTCTATTTGTTTGGTTTTTATTTTTACATCCTATGATGCACATAAAAAGGAAAGGAGAAGTGGCTTAAAGTCAAGCAGATGATGAACCTAGAAGTCTGCATAATTCTCCAAAGAGAGAAACAATCAGAAACTGAATGATCAAGAGAGTTGGCAGAAGGAACAATTAACTGACAAAAACAAACAGGAATCTTGGTGCCCATAATAAATCAAGAACAAGATGTCACTATCTCAGCCTGTAATTGAGAGTTGGAACTTTGACCTGGGTTATTTTTCAGTTAAAGAAAAATATGGGGCTATGGCATTCTTTTATCTCCAGTTTGTGTCTGATGTTTATAAACCACATTTGACCTGACTTTTGGAGAGCTAATGAACACTTTGATTCCTTTTAATTAAAACAATGGAATTATAAGGAAAAAATAGGGCTCCCCCCTTCTAAAATCCAAACTTCAGCCCTTTGTGTTAGTCCTGATGGGTCTTTATAACCATAGTTCAATATTTTCCTGTAAAAATTCATTTTCATGAATTTCTATAACTGAAAAGAATCTGTGCATACTGCTGGTAGGAAGCCTCAATGCCAAAACCCCAAGAGGGAGAATAGAGACCATCCAGTTGAACCCTTTCATTTTGCAGAGGAGAAAACAAGCTAAGGGCCAGTCAGACAAATAATAAGCACCAGAGGTAGAATTTGAACTGGGGTCTTCTAATTCCAATGTAATTACTCTCTAGTCTTCTAACACTTAACTCCCTCTTCCTTGTTTTCTATTTTCCAGCAGCAGCACCAAGCTTCCTGCTTGTTCCTTCTCACAGAGGACATTCCCTATCTGGACTTCAGGCCGGAGTATTCTTCTTCCTTACTTCTGTTTCCTGGCTTTCTTCGAGATGTAGTTGAAATCCCACCTTCTGCAAAATACTTTTCCCATTCCCCTCAACTGCTAGAACCTTCTCTGTGAGATTATCTTCCATTAAAATTCTACCTACTTGGTTGGTTTGGGTTTGGTTTTTGAGGAGGACCCATGACATCTCGACTTGCACATGACTTGGATTTAAGTAAGGCAGAGTTGCACAAAGTCATCAGCCTCACTCTTTCTTCCAGTCTTCAAAGTCCGGTGGCAAGATGAAAGTCATGATGTCTAGCGATGGCTGGAGATGCAGTGGATGTCCTTGGCATTTTTGAGGTCTGACCAAGCTCTAAATGTTCCACAGCGCCTGCATCCACCACCTTCATGGCCATGAGAACAAATTGTTTTCCTCTGCCCCTTCTTCTGGAGGTAGTTTTCATGTGCTTGAGGTAGACACCCCCTAAATTACTCAAAGGTTTTAGGCCTATTGTTTAGCCTCAAGCTGGTTTCATGTGTTTGTAATCTTCTATAGCTTCTTAAAGCCACATAAGAGAATTGGATGAGGTGGACCCTAAAGGTGGATAAACCCTGATACGGGCTCAGCAAAACCCTCACAGCAGAGTGCTAGTCACCTCTGACCACCCCACACAAACACAACAAGAGCATAGTAAGAGCTTGATAAATGTTTGTCAATTGGCTGATTAATGGATAGCATGTTATTTCCCAAATGATAAGCATTGCAGTCCTTTGTCAGGGCTATACTAAAAATCTGTAAAGCCCAACACAGCTTTGGACTATCCTACATAGTTTTCTGGAATCCAAGATAGAATGAAAGTCATGATGAAGCATTGGAGTTGCAACAAAATGGCAGAACCTTTGAGTTCAAGTTTCCTATAGAAGAGTCTAAACATTTCCTCAGTAAAGGTCTTCTCTTATTCTGAAGCTTTCTGTTCCCTAAGCTGTGAGACAGGAGTTACCTCCTTTTCACCATTGTTTGGGTGTGAATATGTGGTTTCCATAAGCAGTACAGGAACATTCAAGATCTTATCTAATCTCACATATCTGTTTTCCATTAAAATCTTTTTGAACAAAGGGTTTTGTCATCCTGCCTTGAGACTTCACATAAAAGCAATGCATCTTGAATATCCCCTTTGTGACTGGAATAGATTAAATTTCCTCTTCTTACAAAAAAAGAGAAACTCAAAAAACCGAACTCTTTTAAATGAGGAGCCTTCCTGCCAACATAGCCACAGACAATAACAATAGATCAAATGAAAAATCTGAATCATTGGCTTCCAGACCAATATCCCAAGATACTTAGGTACTCTATATGCAAAAGCTTTAACCAAGTCCTAATCCTCATCTTCTCTTCCTTAGGGGAAATTCAACCTCCTACAAGAAGCCTTTCCCAGTCCCCTTTAATGCCTAGGGAAAACACTCTGTTGATTTAATCTAACATATTCAAAATATATCTTTTTTAAAATAAATGTATTCACTTAATTAATTTAGAATGTTTTTCCATGGTTTACATGCTTCATGTTCTTTCCTTCCCCTCCTGCCTCCCCCCTCCTGGAGCCAACAAGCAATTCAACTGGGTTTTACCTGTATCATTGTTCAAAACCTATTTCCATATTATTACTATTTGCAATAGAGTGATTGTTTAAGAGTCTACATCCCCAATCATATCACCTTCAAACCATTTGATCAATCATATATTTTTCTTCTGCGTCTCTATTCCCATAGTTCTTCCTCTGGGTGTGGGTAGCGTTCTCTCTCATAAGTCCCTTAGAATTGTCTTGGATCATTACATTGCTACTAGTAGAGAAGTTCATTCCATTCCATCGTGCCACAGTGCATCAGTCTGTGTATAACTTTCTCCTGGTTCTGCATTAATTCCTGAAGGAATTCCAATTCACATGGAATTCCTCCAGTTCATTATTCCTTTTAGCACAATAGTATTCCATCACCAACATATTCCACAATTTGTTCAGCCATTCCCCAATTGAAGGGCATCCCCTCATTTTCCAATTTTTTTGCCACCACAAAGAGCGCAGGTATAAATATTCTTGTACAAGTCTTTTTACATATTATCTCTTTGGGGTACAAACCCAGCAGTGCTATGGCTGGATCAAAGGGCAGACAGTCTTTCATCGCCCTTTGGGCATAGTTCCAAATTGCCCTCCAGAATTGTTGGATCAATTCACAACTCCACTGGCAATGCATTAGTGTCCCTACTTTGCACACCCCCTCCAGCATTCATTACTTTCCTTTGCTGTCATATTGGTCAATCTCCTAGGTGTGAGTTGGTACCTCAGAGTTGTTTTGATTTGTGTTTCTCTAATTATGAGAGATTTAGAACACTTTTTCATGTGCTTATTAATAGTTTTTATTTCTTTATCTGAAAATTGTCTATTTATGCCCCTTACCCATTTATCAATTGGGGAATGACTTTTTTTTTTGTACATGACATTTTGCATATTGTCTCTCCCATTAGACTGCAAGCTCCTTGAGTATAGGAGCAGTTTTTTCCTGTGGTTACTTTATATTCTTAGAACATTAATACAATGTTTGACACTTAGTTGGTACTTAAAACATGCTTGCTGATGACTAATAACAACAATAATACAAGGAATGGACCATCCATTTTCCTTTAAAATATCTTCAAACATAATTTCCATGCCACTGTACCCTTGTATGGCAGTACTGACAATCAAGAGTAATGAGTTGTTGAGGTGCTCACTTATAAGAGCTTCTTCTTGCTCTATAATACTTTGATACTTGGAATTACTCCTGCAATGTCCCTTTCATTCATTGCTTCCTTTATTAGTGCCTTTTCTTACTTTCCACTGGTTCTATTTGTCTCTGCAGGTGCGGGTCCCTCTTTCTAATCTCCTTTCAGTTCATTTACTTTCTTAGGAATCTGATCCACTACCATTATTTTGGAGACTTTAATTATGGCTTGTAACCTGTTCAGTGAGAGTTAGTGACCACATCAAATGGACTAGAGTCAAAATGGTGTGCCATAGAAGAAAGGCATCATAGATATTTTGAAAAGTATACTGGCTGGATCCCTAAAGATATGTTCTTGGCTTCACCATGAGCTGGCTTTGGGTGGGACTTTCAGAAAATCACCTCTCTGGACCTCAGTTCCTTCACAGTCAAAATGAAGGGATTGATCTAAATAGTTGCTAGGGGCCTTTCTGTCTTTGGCATTTTGTCCACTGATACCCGCCAATATTTCCTGGATTTTGTAGCCAGCTTTCCCATGAACAAATGATCCTTGAACAAAGTATAACAATTCCCCTGGCTTCGCTGGCACTTGCTCCACATACCCACCATCATCCCAAGGTGAAAATTTATAACACCAAAGCAAAAATGCCAAGCTAAATAGGGTTATTGAGAGGAGGATTCCCAATAAAGCCAGACCCTGGTCAAGATCAAGACCAGAGACCCCAGCCCTTAGGAGATAGCCCCTTTTTTTATGCCAAGAAATCTGATGATGTAGTGACAGAAAATATACTCAGAATTAAAATAGAAAGGATACAAAATCTTTCATGTGGGCAGTTATTAATTAATGACACGTGTTGATTAAACTAGCAGGTGTAAAAAAGATCCCTTATGTCTATTATAAAAGCTGACCTTTCCAAGGTCTTTGCAATAAGGGATTGGGGGCTTAGTTGTTTTTCTGCTCATAATTATGAAATACTAGAAGTCAGCAGTTGGGTGCCTGTCTGACTCTCTTGTTATACAAAAAAGAGGGGTGTGGTGGGCTATGTGGAAACTCTTGGGTTATAGGCTTAAGGACAAGATGTAAACAAAATTTGATACCACCCTAAATTGCATTTTTCTTAGCTAATATTTATGATTTTTTAATAAATCTAACTATATTAGTTGTCTATTAACTCAAGGCTAATGATTATGTTATAAAAATAATCATAAAGGTTAATGCTACCACTCACAATCCCCACATTCCCCTTTACTAAGGCTTGGACCAGGATAAAATTCCAGTTTTATAATTTCCACAGTTTTTATAAAAAGAGTTTCTACTACTTCCCAGATTTATTTACTGCACATTGGAGTTAGGGCTTCCTTGTGCTTTTTGTTTGTTTTGTATTCTTTTTTTTTTCCAGACATTTGGAGAATTGAATTTTCTCTGAAATCTATGATGACCACCCTGAAATCTATGTTTATCCTATTAAATATTATCAGAAATGCAAGAGAGTCATCTGAGAGTTGCCATGGAAATATCCCATCTTGGTGGTTGGCTTAATTAGAAACCAGACAATTGTATTAGAGTACAGGTAGAATCCATCACTAGTATATTTGTGCTCTGTTCAGGCCCCTGAGATTTCCCTAGAATGTGTCTAGTAAGAGGCAGCTGGGTGACTCAATGGATTAAAAGACAGGTATAAAGACAAGAGGTCCTGGGTTCAAATTTGACTCCAGATACTTTCTATCGGTGTGACCCTAGGCAAGTTACTTAATTCCTATTGCCCAGCTCTTACCGCTCTTCCACCTTGGACCCAATACACAATATTGATTTTAAGATGGAAATTAAGGGTAGTAAAAAGAAGAGAAAGTATCCAATTTAGACAATTATGGAAGTACAAATTAATACCCTTGCTAGAGAATAGATAAGTCAGAAGCCAGTCAGTTTCTGCTTTGGAACATGAAGTGCCAGAAAGCTATTTCTCCCCTTAAATATTTTACTGAGGTTGGAAATCCTGTTCATAGAACCAAGGATAAGGTATAAACAACAGAGACAGAGTTATAACACAGGTGACTGGAAAGCAAATATTGAAATGAAGTGAACTTTGCCTAGAGGAGCCCATTAAGCTGCCATGAAGAGGTTTTTGTGTGCTTTTTTGGTGGAAAGAAAACCTCTTCATTGTAGAGCTGTTAAAAGCAAAATAGGAACACGGCTGTGTTTTCAGGTACAGATTTTTTAACAACCTATATTCTTTTCCCCTTAGGACAATTTTTAAAATATTTTAGAGTAAAGTATAGCAAACTGTACCATAGAGTTTTTAAATTAATTTATTTACCAATCACTAGCTGACTTGGTATTCACCTAGATGGCGAATTCATTTTGGATTGAGGGACAAACTACACCACATTAAAAAAGCTAATTTCAAACAAGACAAGCTTTAAGAAGGGTTACTGTACTGGTCAAGCTAACTGGAAGAGTTAGAATCATTTGTGACTAATAACTAGAATGAAGGGGGGAGGCATTTAAAAAAATTAATCTTCAAAGAGCTCACAATTCAAATGATTCTTTTTCTCCTTTGTCTCTGTCACCTATTTGCAGAAGAATTGATTTTAGTGCTTAGAAAATGTTCTTTAATTTGCACAGGACATATCATTTTGTAGTTACAGTTTAGTAGCTTAAGCACCACTAATTTTTATTTGGACCAGGCCCACTGTCTTGTTTTATTTTGTTTTGTTTTGCTTTAAGTCTTTTGTTTCCATCTCAAAATCAATACTATTGTGTTTTGGTATTGGATCCAAGGCAAAAGGGTGGTAAAGTCTAGGCAACAAGGGTTAAATGACTTGCCCAGGGTCACACATCTAGGAAATGTGTTTGAGGTCAGATCCTAGGATCTCTAGGCTTGGATCTCAATCCACAGAGCCTCCTAGCTGACTCCATCTGTCTTGTTAAGGAACTTTTTTCTACCAAAGCAAATGGACACCTGATTCATTGACTTAGAGAGATGCCTTGGGCACTGAGAGGTTGAAGAGACATCTCCAGGGTAATATGGACCAGTGATGCAAAACTCAAATAAAAATGGGGGTCAGTAAACCATATCCCTAAGGCCACCTGTTGACTTAGAGAACCACATACTAACATTATCTATGCTCTTTAATGTTTTTATTTTTTCCTTTATTTTCTTTTGATTTATTTTGTCAAATATTTCCCAATTATATATTGATATGATTTAGGCTCTGATCAGGAGTATTATTGGCCAGTAGGTAATGTATTTGACACCTCTGATAGTATGTGTCACAGCTCAGGTCTTTCTGATTTCAAGGCTAGCTCTATATCTGTTATGCTATGTTGGACTTTAAGGGCTATATTACTATTAAAATTTCAAAAACATGAGGAGCTTCATGTGGAAGTTCTCTACTGTGGCACAGGGAGAGCAGAAAGTTCATTGACAAATTACATAGGGAGATTTTAGAGATGGAAATAGAAGAACAAATAGGAGGAAAAGAGAAGGAAGGAAGGAAGGAAGGAAGGAAGGAAGGAAGGAAGGAAGGAAGGAAGGAAGGAAGGAAGGAAGGAAGGAAGGAAGGAAGGAAGGAAGGAAGGAAGGAAGGAAAGAAGGAAGGAAGGAAAGAAGGAAGGAAGGAAGGAAGGAAGGAAGGAAAGAAGGGGGATGGAGGGAGGGAGAGAGGAATGGATGGAGGGAGGGGTGGATGGAGGGAGGGAAAGGGATGGAGGGAAGGAGAGAGAGATGGATGGAGGGAGGTATAGATGGAGGGAAGGAGAGAGGGATGGATGGATGGAGAGAGGGATGGATGAAGGGAGGGATGGAGGGATGGAGGGAGAGAGGGAGGGAGGGATGAAGAAGGAAGGAGGGAAGTAAGGAATACTTGGTTTGGCATTAGGGACCATTGGTTTGGTTAACAGTGTTGATAATCATCTATGTTCAGTAGGACAAAAGATCAGGTAGCCTCTTTAGATTCCTTCTTGTTCAATGATTCCTAGAAATCTGAAAAGTTTAAGCACCTACACTATACCAGGTAATGACTTGTTTCACTAGGAAAGATCCAGCTCAAAAGCTTGGCAATTTTTTCATTGCGTTTTCAGTAATGATTGGTCAGCATAGTGATAAAGTTATCAAAAGTTAACAACTTTATTCTCCCCAAATCATGCTAAATGTTTCTCTTTTCAGAATGATTCAGCTTTATCAAATGATTCTTTTCACTGTCTCATTTGTTTTAGTTTCGGGTGGTAAGTATGATTTGATTTTAAAAAGAAACATTATGGACCAAAAGTTGTCTGATTGCCTGATCAGTGTAATAGAAATCCACATACATTTGTAAAAGAAGCTTTCTGTGAACTTATAGCAATAGGAAAAATTCTATTTTCCTAGAGCAGATGTAAATGAAAGGAATTCCCAAAACATCAGTTATTTTATCCAGAAGAGCAAGACCATTGTAGGGGTAGTGGAAGGAATTAGGTTGTTCATGTTATGAGATAAAACATAATTTTTTGGAATTGTAACCTTGAATCAGAGGTTGCCTTTGATATGAAAGACTTGGAAATACTCTTTAGGGGACTTGTATTAATTTTGGTTTGTCTACAACCCTATCTCCTGCCCCTCCAAGGTATAATCACAGACTCCACTTCAAAGCATGCAGCCTCACAAGGTTAAAGAATGAATGGTTTATTGTAAATCAAAGAAAACAAGAGATTCATATCAAAGCCCTACAAAGTAACAAGTTAGTAAAATTCCTTACAGTGTCCAGTTTAGTCTTAGTCAATTGCCATTGACCCAAATTATTTGGGCTCCTGCTATACATGATTCTTATTGAGGCTGTCATAATTTATCCTCCTTGTCCACCATGTTCCTCAACCTATAGTTTTCCTGAATTCCTAGAAGTTGGTACCTCATTCTTGCTCAATACAGCATTGGATGTCCATCTCATCTCTTCTTAGGAATAGAGTCATCCAATCCCACTGCTATCTGCTAGTCATTATCTGTCTGGTTATCACATGGTCTATACTTTCCCTTGGGGTACAGTGGGAATGTTTCCAGAATTCCTCTGAGACCAAATGTTATAGTGGGAAAAGCACTAGCTCTGGGATTAGAGATATAGCTTCAAACATAGGCCCTAGTTGCTTGATCTAAGTCATTTTTCTGAGTCTCAGTTTCTTTATCTGCATACCTTAAAGGTGTGTGTGTGTGTGTGTGTGTGTGTGTGAGAGAGAGAGAGAGAGAGAGAGAGAGAGAGAGACAGACAGAGACAGAGACAGAGACAGAGACAGAGAGAGGTACTTTGGAAAATTCTAAGCATTATCAAATTGTGAATTATTATTATTTATATTTACCTAAAATGGGAACTAGGGACTTTTCCCCTATTGCTTCTTCTTCAAACTTAGGTCTGGAGTCAATGAGAGCCCTCAGGGTTTTTTTTTTTCTATCCCATGCATCAGAGTTCTAAAAGCTTCCCCTCTTCTTAAGTAGAGACCCTTAAGAAGTCATGGCCCATGCTTATTAATTTGCTAATAGATCCACTTCATTTGTCTAGCAAATTACCTAATGATTATATATGTCTCCAAAAGTGAAGTAGGATAAATGCTGTCCATATATATTATTATTCTAAATCTGTGTGCCTTTACTTCAAAAACAAGAAGATACAACTGGGATTTTGACAAAGAAATGGAGATGCATGACATCTAAATTAATTATGCCAACATTATTTCCATAGCAAAGTGTGACATCCTTGATTAATTCTATATAAACAATTTGATATTTTGGGTGAGTCAGAGAATTTGGTCATCAGAGTCACATGTACATGTATATAGAATTAAGGTTCAAGAAAATTTATTTAGCAGTAAAAACATGCTAGACATATCTTTCCTTGATGATTAGGAAGGCAGTTCAGGATTTTGTATTATCCCAATGGCATCATTATCTAGATTTATTATAATTTAATGGGAAAAAGTAAGGAATTACAAGTAATTAAGATTTTTTATTGTAAAACTAGTACCAAGGTTACTAAGAAATTGCTTCGAGATTTCCTTACTCTATGATGTTGTGACCACTTACAAGATTCAATTATAAAATCAATTCCAAAAAAAGAGAGAACACGAAGCATGATTCCATAAACTCTTTATCTTTCATTTCCTAATGAATTTGGGGCTGGCATTATCCTTTAAATGAGGTAATTAATAACATTATTTAATGCACTTTCAGTATTAGCAGCCATAGACGAGTCAGGAAGATAAGGGTTCAAATTCACTTCTGGTGCTTCCTAGTGGTGAGATCTCTCTCATCCTCAGGCAACACTTTTACATCAAAGTCAAAAACAGGAATCTAGTAGCAAAATATACTATACAGATTAATAACACGTCACACCAGTGAGGTGGTTTTCTAGAGTCTTCATGGGACTCTTTGGTTATGGTGTAGTTGGTAGAATGCTAGCCCTTGAGTCAGGAAGACTCATCTTCATGAGTTCAATCTGGCCTCGGATACTTTTCTAGCTATGTGATCCTGGGTGAGTCACTTGACTCTGTTTGCCTCATTTTCCTCATATGTATAATAAGTTGGGGGAAGTATCTTTGACAAGAAAACCCCTCAGTGAGGTAAATAAAAGTCAGATGCAACTGAAATCACTGAATGGCAACAACAATTAATTATGACAAGAAAAATGAATTCCTTTTGAAGACAGCATGACTAAAGAATTCAAACTGAGAATCAATACAAAATGAAGTCCAAAAGAGGATAAAAATCCCCACAGATAAGTCCTTCAATACCACAACTCTTCAGATATGAAGGGGGGACAATAGTGCATGTTTTATTTTTTATATTTTTCCAGGTTATATGTAAATACAATATTAATAATAGTTTTCTGACATTTCACAATGCATATTATCTCTCTCCCTCCCTTCCCTTCTCCTCTAGATAACAGTAATATGATTTAGGTTGTACACGTCAAACAATATTTGTCATATTGTGAAAAAAAGGTACATATCATTTATACTAGAGGAAAAAATCATGGAGGAAATAAAATGAAGAATGGTATGCTTCAATCATCATTCAGACTTCATTAATTCCTCCTCGTGGTTGTCTTTTTCATCTTGAGTGTTCCCTCCCTAATTTTCAGAATCTCCTAGTCCACAAATTCCTTCCCTACTGCCTTTAAGCATGTCCTTTCATTATTATCATCTCCCCCATTCTTCCCTCACTAGCTTGTATTTAATGGCTTTGTATTTATTTTGTATGTATCCTGAATATATTTCTTCTATACATACATCTATAAATATTGTGTCTTTGGTAAGAATTGAAGTTCCTTAAGAAGAGGAACTGGGTTTATTAATGGTGACTGGGCTTCTAGTCCAAGATCTACCATTAATTAGCTAAGTGATCTAGAGCATGTCCCTTAATCTCTTGGAGTTAATCTAATCAATCAATCCTCAGGCATTTTATTCCATGTCTAGGCATTGTGCTAGACACTAACACAGAACCTGACATATAGCAGGTTCTTAATAAATTCCTGTTGATTGACAGCTTAATTGATTCCATGCTTGGGTTTACCATCTATCAAGGGTACCTATCTGCCATCTCCGAAAGAAAACTCTCTAATTAAGTACTTCATTTATCCTACCACAGAATGTATGATTGAGCTGTATAAAGACATATACTTTCAGGGAGGAGATGTGGCCACTGTTTTTACACCGAATGCCAAGTACTGCCAAATAGTGTGTACCTATCACCCAAGATGTTTGCTGTTCAGCTTTCTGCTTGCAAGATCAACTAAAGATACCAGTAAATGGTAAAGTTCTTTGATTCTAGAAGGAAAAATGTATACATATATGTATGTATAGAAATACACATATTTTTATGTTATAGAAATAATCTGCTTATATATTCCCCATTGGGTTTGGATGGTACTGTGGACTTAGGAGAAGGCAAGCTGACCCTATCCTTCCCATAAATATTTCCTTGTCCCACAAGTTCTTGGTAGATGACTCACTAGACAATTTTATGATTTACTGTGGAATCTGACTACTAATGGATTGGTGAAGGTAACATAGAAATGAAAGGAACCTTAGACAGCCATCCTGACAGCCACAAGGAGAGGGATGAATCAATTATTGCTATTGGCATTACTGCTGGATCAGCTTCTGCACATAACCTCTTTCTCACTTGAAAAGCTAGCTACTTCAAATCATAGACCACAATCATAGACTAGGAAGGGTCTTAAGAGATCATCTGGTCCAATTTCTTTCATTTACAAAAAAGAAAACAAAATCCTTAGTCCATTGTCTAAAGCACACTAGGACCGTAATTAGTTCTTATTGATTGATTGGCTAAAAATGGCTAAATGACTTGTCCAAGTTCTCATAGCTAGCTCCTGGCAGACCTTGGACTAAAAGCCCATTCACAACTATAACATTAGTTTTTACAGAAAACAAACAGCAATCTCAGTCCTTTATTCTAAACAAATGGTGCGTGTAGGAATTCTAGGCATTATGGAATTGTGTTTGTTTTATTTTTTGGAAGAGTGAGAGGGTTTGAGGATAATTTTTATCATTATACTTAGGTGCATCTCTGACTGTATTTTGTCATTTTTCAAAATAATGGCATGCCTGATTAGGTCCCAATAAATTTTGTAGTGTACCTACTATGTGCCAATTTAAGTTGCCTTCATTTGAGGATACATTTAGTGTGCCCTATACTTATACTAGTTCCATCTGACTCCAGGAGCTTAAATGATGAGTGAATATGGAAAGTTCTTTCAATTATATTCTAACACTGGGGATCTCAAGAAATCCTGACCTTTGACTCTTAACTACTTGGGAGACCCAAAGAGTGAAGAGGATTTTGTTTTGGGGCGAGGTCTGCACATAAACCTGTATGAAAGTTTGTCAAGTGTTGTGGCAACTGTAACTACTTATCTATGAATGACAAATGTCACTTCTTTTTCTAAATCTTTGTCATTTTATTTAGTCTTGACCCTCAAACTATGTCTGTTTCTCTAGTATATACAATTAGTGACTCATTCAATGATCTTTAAGGTGACTGTCAACTCTAAAACTTAAACTTTTCATACTATAATGGGAAAAGGATAGAGATAGGATAAGATTTAAGAGAAGTATAAAGCTGTCTTTAAGGCACATACTAGGAACTCAAGGGAAAGAATTATAGCAGGCAGAAGTCAGAAGAGGAACAGTTTAGAAGTGATATTTTCCCTTTACAATACCAAGTGCTAATCCTGTACCCCATGGTTCCATTTTGGAAAAGTAGTCATCTTATAAATAGGGATATGGTATTATATTATTTTCTATTAGTTTGTAGAGAAGTAACAGTGTTTTTTTATGGTTTGTGCCTATTGTTAAGGTATGATTTGGGATAAGGGAAACACAAGAGGAAACCATATAAATAAATTCTGATTTATTGTTTGGGGAGGGTAGGATAGGAATAAGGGTTTAGGAATATACTTACTCTTATACTTAATTTAAAAGATTATAATGAACTAAACTATATTACTAAACTAAACCCTTAATTTCCCAAATATCCCAATCTCACACCAGGAGTCCAAATCAAATAGGGCCAGGATCTGATGTTGTTAGATGTCCAAGTAAGTCCAAACTGATGCTGCCAGCAGCCAGATCCAGAAAAACTCCTTCCTCTGTTGATCACAGGCAAAATCCTCTTCAAGGTCCTTCCAGGAGAGCAGACAAAGTTATTCCAGGA
This sequence comes from Monodelphis domestica, assembly GCF_027887165.1. Lineage (NCBI taxonomy): Eukaryota > Metazoa > Chordata > Mammalia > Didelphimorphia > Didelphidae > Monodelphis > Monodelphis domestica. Next base: position 234,448,642 of record NC_077232.1, read on the forward strand.
GATCAGACTCTGAGAAGACAAACTGTTGGGCATAGAATCTTCCCAGATCCCAAGGCTCAGGCCATGTGACCCTTGGTCACATGCTACTGTCAATGATTCCCTGAGCTTTGCATTTCTCAGTTTTTGCAACAGTTTTACAAATTGCAAACCTTTTCATCCTTTATCATATCCCCCTCTTTTGCACAAACCAAAAATCGTGTTGGAAACACAATCTAAAAATACTTACCATTTACCTACACTAAGAAATCTATCCAAAATAACATAGAACCTACACTCAACTATCTTACTCTAAATAACACTAACCTATTCTAGGGAATTTTAACAAGGAAAAAGGTAAAAGGAAAACAAAGTAAATAACGAACAAGTACAAAAGTCAAACAGAAGCAAAATCAAAATAGCAAATAACATCAAACAAAAGATGAAAGTAACTTCCATGCAAATATCAAGCTTAAAATACTCTTATCAGCTAAAACAGAACATTGTACTACTATTGCAAAACATTAACATTAAACTTAGAGAAAATTTTTTGAAAAGTACAATAAACACAACAAGGCATCAGTTTCACACTGAAAAAAACATTAAACTCACTTATGCAAATACATGTAATAATAGATATTAGTGAGCTATGTACATAATTTACATATATACATATGGTACATGCATACAATATACATGTATGCTATACATATGCACACACATACACTTATGTACACTTACTATTTACACACAGTTTACATATAAACATACACTATGATACAATTATTTACATATTTATTTACAATTTTCTTTGATATGTGATGTCATATGTTGTTTATGCTGTGTAATGTATGATTTAGTGCATATCAGTATCTAATTTTCTTATCTTATCTTACTTAATTTTGCCTAACTAATCTCTATCTTCAAAATACTTCTAAATTTCTATTAGTAAACTAAATCTAAGTATGTAACTACATTTTGTTAGTAAATAACATATCTATAACTAATCATAACATTGTTAGAACCCTAACTAAACATTGTTTCACTCACTTAAGTAATGATTCAATGTAACCTAACCATGTTTATGTTTTGTGTTTATGTTTTATGTTGTTACTTTTGCTATGTCGTGTTGTTTTGCTATTTTAATGTCAGTGTTACTGTTATGTAAGAGTTATGTTACTGTTGTATGCAACATGCTTACCCCTACTTTGGATCTTTCTTTTTCTTCTCACCTCTTCTTGAATATTTTTCTGCAATTCCCTAGTAGTAAATATATTTGTGTTTGTATGTGAATAAATGCTATGTTATTATGTACTATAATACATTGCCCAAAGTATAAAATCATTAGTCCATTTATCCTGCAATCTTCTTCATTGCAAATTTCACAAAGTCTTTTAAATTTATAAATTTTCTGTCTTTTAACAATGTCCATTAATTCCTGAATTCTCCTCTTCACCTGCATCGTCCTCTTCTATTCTCTTTGGCAAGAATGTTCCTCTCCTCACTGATCTTTTTGACTACAGACTCAATTTGACTGATGATTCTATCTTTCTGAAATCTCTTCTTCATTCTCTTCTTCTTCAATGATTTGTACATTTTCATTATTTATACCATGTGCTAATATTATATGTGAACAGTGATACCAGGAATCTCTACCCAAAGTTTTTACTGAAGATGGAGAAACCAACACAATAGTGTAAGGACCTAACCAACTTTCCTGTGTTGCTGATGTTTTAGTAATTTTTTTTTACATATACCATATCTCCTGGTTCATAATTATGAAGAGAATAATCCAAAGGACCAGTTTGAATTAATACTCCAATATCATGTAATTCTTTTAGTCTTTGTTGTAATACACTTAAGAAACAAGTTGACAATCTTCTCCTAAAAGAGATGTATAGACTGTCTTACAAGTTTTTACTTGTAGTGGAGCATGTCCAAAGAGTATTACATACAACGATATGTGTAAATCTGCTCTTAACTTCATACATAAGTAAAACAAAGCTATGGGAAGAATCTCTGGCCATTTGAGATGAGTTTCAGCACAGAGTTTCCCTACCATAGTTTTTATTCCCTTATTCACATGCTCTACTTGCCCTGAACTTTGTGGATGATAAGGCACATGTTACTTTGGTGTTATTCCTCAACTTTCATAGACTCTTTTCAGGATGTCTTGAGTGAAATGGGATCATCTTTTATTGGAGTCTACTGTTAATGGTACTCCAAATCTAGGTATAATTTCCTTAATCAACACTTTCACCACAAAGTTAGCTATATTTGTATTTGATGGAAAAGCTTCAGGCCATTTGGTTAATCTATCAACAATTACTAAGCAAAATTTTATCTTCCAGCTTTTGATATCCTGATGTAATCAATCTGCACACTCTCAAATAGATAATATGCTAAATGTTTACCACCTAAACCTTTCTGTCTGAATGCTCCTTGATTGAATTTTTGGCAAACAGAACAGCTTGAGCAGCTCTTATTTGCTACAGTATTTATTCCAGGAGCAACCCATTGTCTCTTTACATTGTCAATTACAGCTTGAGTACCAAAATGACCTTTTGTGTGAATGGCTTGACACAAATAGATATCCAGGTCTTTTGGTAACAGCGGCTTTCCTGAATCTGTTAACCATATACCTTGTTCTTTTCTTGCTCCAACCTTCTTTCTCCATTTTTGTATTTCTAAGTCTACATAAACTTGTTCTAAATCATCAGATCCTATAGTTGATAAGTTCATAATATATACTGGGGCATTTCTGGCTGCAAATTTTACAGTTATGTCAGCTCTATGATTTCCTTTAGCAACTGAATCTCTTCTATTAGTATGACTTTTACAGTGGATTACTGCTATCTGTTAAGCTTCTGGATAGCTTCCAACAACTCAGTTATTATTTCTGCATGAGCAATTGGTTTTCCTGATGCAGCAACAAAACCTCATTATTTCCAGATCTTTCCTGTAGTATGACAAACAGAAAAAGCATAATGAGAAACTATGTAAATGTTTGTATTTTTACCAGCTGCCAGAAGAAATGCTTGCTTTAAAGCAATCAATTCTTCACTTTGAGCACTAAAGTTACTAGGTAATGATCCATACCACAGTGTCACAAATTGTGTGACAACTTCAGCACCTGTACATATAATTCCATTACACAAATATGAAGATCAATCTGTGAATAAAACCAAATCTGGATTTTCAATTGGAGTATCTTTTAAATCCATCCTTGGCATATCTACTAGATCTATTACTTCTAAACATTCTTGTAATGGTTCACCATTCTTTGGCAAATCAGGAAGAAGTGTAGCTGGGTTTAATACACTAAACCTTTTTAATGTGATTTTTTTCATTACCTAGAAGTATAATTTCATACTTAGATACTCGTATCCATTATCTACAACAACCAGTTGTCCCAAGAACAGCTCTGAGTTGATTCTTGGTCTTAGGTACACTCAGCTTCTGGATATCAGCTATTCTTTTCTTAGTCATACTTCTGGAACCCTCTGACAACACAAAACCAAGATATTCAATGTGAGGCAAAAACCACTGAAGTTTTTACTTTAGAGATTTTATGTTCATGATTATATAATATAATCAAAAGAATCTAGCTATCTCTTAAACACACTTTAGCAGATGGAGATGCTAGGAGGATATTATCTACAAAGTGTACTATTTTACTTTCCTTGAATGATATTGTTTTAAGGCCTCTCTTCAAAATTTGAGAGAATTGGCTTGGGCTATCACAGTAACCCTGTGGAAGATGAGTGAAAGTCAACTGGGCACTGTCCCATGTGAAAGCAAAGATCTTTTGAGAATCCTTGTGAATTGGTATCGAGAAAAACACTGAACATAAATCTACCACAGTGAAATATCTTGCTTGACTTGGAATGGATGAGATTATAGCAGCTGGACTTGGTACAGGATGAGTCTTTATTACATCATCATTTACAGCTCTCAAATCCAGTATGCATCTATAGACAACTCTGACATCTTGATCTTTGTTTCTTTATTGTCAGTATGGGAGTATTGTAATTTAAAAAGCACAGTATTATGATCCTTTATTGAATTAGGGACTCAATAACAGGTCTTATTCTGTCTATAGCTTCTTTACTCAAAGGGTATTGAGGAACATAAGGAACTGGTCCTTCCTTGGTTCTCACTATTACTGGATTAGTTGATTTCAATAGACCTACATCTGTGGAAGACTTTGCCCATAAATCTTCTGGTATATCCTCAGGAATAGGATAGATGGAATTCAACTCATTCTCTGCACTGACTGAATCTAAGAACAGCAATGAAAAAGCTATTCAGAGATTCTTCTGGGAGTTGTAATGATATATCCCCAGTGTCAGTACATTGAATCGTTGCTCGCAATTTACAAAGCAAGTCCTTCCTGATAAGGTTCATTGGACATTCTGGCATACAAAGAAATGCATGCTCTATGGTTAATGAACCGAAGATAATCATTTAAGGTTATAATTTTGCTACTCTCTCTGGTTTTCCAGTAGCTCCAATCACTTCCATAGTACCAACAGCTTTATAATCTTTAGGAAGACTTTGCAAAACTGATTTACAGGTTCCAGTATCCACCAAAAGCTCATATATCTGATCCCCTAATATTACAGAAACTTAGGGCTCAGTAGTATTTGGAGGTTGGAAGGTTTCAAGAATTTGTGCAAGCACAGTAACATCAGTACAAAACTCAGTCGTTTCCTGTCCATTCCAAGTCTACATCTGCTTGAATTACATGACTTTCCCAGGACTTTGCATCATCAGCTTTTATATTACTCTCATTGGTCCTTAAATTATCCATCTTAGTATCATTGTTCCCATTTACAATTTCATTATTATTATTTAGTTTATATTCTTCATTGATTTCTCTTATTATACATTCATTAGGATTTTATATTAAATTTATATTACAACATTCTTTCTCTATACAGTTATTCACATCAATTATATCCTCCTTTGATTCAATTAATTCATTTGTATCACCATGTATTTTATTTTCATTACTCCCAATTTCATTTATCCTAACTCATTTTCAGTTATATCATACTCATTTCTTAATTCATTCTCATGTGTTCAAGGGGAAACCTTCATAAGGCACTAGAATTCTTACTCTGGTCATTCTTTACAACTTGGCTATATTTAGGTCTAGCTCCAGCATTTACCTTAGACTGCATAGTATTTAAATCTGGTGCTTGTTGTCCCTAGCAACAGGCATTTTGACATTGATTAGCATACCTATTTTGATTATTATTAGCATTCCATCTATTATTATTATAATTATTATTACTATTCCAGTTATTGTATCTATTATACCCATTATTTAATTGTCTTCTAACCTGATTCCTAAATCTGCAGTCCCTGTACAGGTGTCCAATATGATCACACAGGAAACAATGCCTAGGGCCTGATCTTCTCTCATTTGGCTTATAATTATTATTATATCTTGGCTATACAGATCTCAATGTAGTCACAGCCTCTGGTCTTCATTTCAGCTTCCTTTAATTTCTGTTTTAAGTCCTCAATAATGATATCTCCCTCATCATTTTTATCCTCCAAGTCATTAGTCAAATATGTGGCTTTTCTCCACAAGTCATCCAAATCTAACTCTTCACCATCAGGGTAATTTGTTTTAAAAAATTCTCTTATCTTTGGGACTGAATTCTTTACAAAGACTCACTTAATGTGAGCAATTGAGTTTTCTTCCAGTAGATCCATTCCTAATAAAGTTTCAGCTGCCTCGGTTATCATTTCCAGGAAGACCGCAGGAGCTTCAGAGATCTTCTGTTTTATAGCCTCAAATTTTGACCATGAATTGGGCCTTTTGGTATTTCTCCCCATTATCTCCAGGATTATATCTCTTGCTTCTCTAATGTATCATAAACCCCCTTATCAGATGTATCCAACTTTAAGTCCTCTGGCCAAGATTGCAATAAAGGATCTATTCTTGTCTCCTGTATAAATTTGGTTCTTTCACTCTTTGTCAAGAACTCTTTCATCAGTAGGGTGAAATCATTGAAATAAGGATTGTACAAATCAATTGCCCTATGCATCTCTTTAATTACTTTATTAGATTCATCATTGAAATTTGGGGTCCTCCTCTTGATGGATTCAAGGTCTTCTGGGGAAAATCTCTTGTGCATCTTTACATTATGGACTTGGCATATCTCTAAGTGGGCATAAATTAACTATTCCTGCTGCTTCTTCTTTTTCTAGCCTATTTAAGTTTTTCCCATTAGTGTTTAATCTGTTGTTATCATGTGCAAAGCCTTGATTCATATTCATGTTTATAAATCACTTCAGTGTATCCAGTTGAGTTTTCATTTGTATAACCATCATCCTTATGTCATCCCTTCTGAACCAGATTACCAAATCTTTAAGATGTTTAACACAAAGGCACACAGAAGCACAAGACTTATAAACAATACAGCCACAGATCACAGCAAGAGGTATATATGCCATAAAGTCAGAGAGCTTCAAATCCATCAATGGTTTCAGACAATCCATAGTAAAAACATAATGTCAGTAACTGACAAAATGACACAAATATAAAATATGGAATTATACATCAAACAGTTGAAAAACATCACTAGCATATTGCTAAACATGTCTACTGACATGCCAGCTTCCATTGTAAATTTATTAGAAATAACAATATTATTACAGTGTAACTTGTACATATAACAAAGAAAACAAACAAAAATAAATTTCAAAAATTCAAAAACAGTTTTTTCTCAAGATGGCTGCTGGGGTTCTGTGGTAGAGCTTCACTAACCCCCTTCAGCAAGCCAAGCCCATAGAATTCTATATGGTTAATCCCCAAGCCCCTAGCTAGCTAAATACAGAGTAGAATGTTGACTTATACTTAAAAAAATAATTATACAGTAAACAGACTCTTCAACATAGCTGACTTTGCCAAACTGTTAAGGTAAGATTTGGGCTAAGAGAAAAAACAAGAGGAAAGCATATAAATAAATTCTGATTTATTGTTTGGGGAGGGTAGGATAGGAATAAGGGTTTAGGAATATACTTATTCTTATACTTAATTTAAAAGATTATAATATTACTAAGCTAAACCCTTAATTTCCCAAATATCCCAATCTCACACCAGGAGTCCAAATCAAATAGGGCCAGGATCTGATGTTGTTAGATGTCCAAGTAAGTCCAAACTGATGCTGCCAGCAGCCAGATCCAGAAAAACTCCTTCCTCTGTTGATCACAGGCAAAATCCTCTTCAAGGTCCTTCCAGGAGAGCAGACAAAGTTATTCCAGGAGATCAGACTCTGAGAAGACAAACTGTTGGGCATAGAATCTTCCCAGATCCCAAGGCTCAGGCCTTGTGACCCTTGGTCACATGCTACTGTCAATCATTCCCTGACGTTTGCATTTCTCAGTTTTTGCAACAGTTTTGCAAATTTCAAACCTTTTCATCCTTTATCACACCATAGATTTTAATCTTCTACTAAAATATGTTTCAATATTTGTATTTTCCTCTTTTAGACCTCATTTTAGAGATACAACATACTGTTGCCAATATGGCTCAGGATATAGGGAGTATATATGATAACACATATGGATAGAATTATATTTTCACTGATCTATAGAGATGAATGTCACTTTAAAGTCACAATGTGCCAAGATAATATTTTTGATTAAGTGTGAGGTTCCTTTTTTGTTTTTCTTGGTTTTCTGTATGCTGATTTCCAGAGAAGATGTTTTGTTTTTAACCACTTTCACTGATTTATTCTACTTTCTAAACATAGGTTTGCCTGCTTCCTGAAAGACAGTGTCACAGAAACATTGCCAACAGTGAATATGACAGGAGCAATCTCTGGACATTCCTTTAAACAATGTCAGCACCAATTAAGTGGTAAGATATTCGAGTGATCAATGAATACAGTCCTCATTGAGTCCTTATTTTCTTGTAAAGCATAGTGTAGATATGACAGCTACATTTTAATTTTAATTTTAAAATATTTTTCCATGTTTCCATGATTCATTTTCTTTCCCTCCCTCTTCCTCCCCCCTCCCAGAGCCAACAAACAATTCCACTGGGTTGTACAATATCATCATTTGATAACTAGTTCCATATTATTCATTTTTGCTATAAAGAGATCTTTTAAAAACTAAACCCCAAATCACATACCCATACATACACATGATAAGTGATGTCATATGTGTGCCTTTTGCATTTCTACTTGCATAGTTTTTCTCTCAATGTGGAAATGCCCTTTGGGGACTTGGATTTTTATCAGTGACTTCTGAAAAAAATCAGTGCAGAAATAATAAGAAGACAAAGGGAAAAAGTATGGACAAAAGTGAGTGAGGATGCAAAGATATAACTTAGAACAATCATTGATCTAGCATAAAACATGGCACAAAGTCCTGACAAGCAAGAGATGACGTCTTTGTCCTCAAGGAGAACATCTTCTGGTAGTGGAAACAGCATAAACATAGATACAAGGGTATAAGAAAAATAATTTCCAATTATTGGTTGCATTAATCAATTCTATAATGTAACTTTAAGAGCTAAGTGGAGCAGTGGAGAGAGCACAAGGTCTAGAGTCAGCAAGACTCTTCTCCCTAGGTTCAAATCTGGCCTCAAAACTTCCTAGCTGTGTGATCATGAGCAAGTCATTTAACCTTGGTTGCCTCAGTTTTCTCATCTATAAAATGAATTGGAAAAGGAAATGGCAAACTAGCTGTGTGACCCAGGGCAAGCCACTTAATTCTGTTTACCTATGTCCTCATCCATAAAATGAGTTGGAGAAGGAAATGGCAAACTACTTCAGTATCTATGTCAAAAACAATCTGAAATGGGTTCATAAAGAGTCAGACACAATTGAAAATGACTGAACCACAACCTTTAGTATCAAGAAGATGCTAATGTTGGGGGCAGCTAGGTAGCTCAGTGGATTGAGAGTCAGGCCCAGAGATGGGAGATCCTGGGTTTAAATCTGGCCTCAGACACTTCCCAGTTGTGTGACCCTGGGCAAGTCACTTAAACCCCATTGCCTAGCCCTTACCACTCTTCTGACTTTGAACCAATACACAATATTGATTCTCAAATGGAAGTTAAGGGTTAAAAAGGAAAAAAAAAGAAGATGCTAATGTTGATAGAGAAAATAAGTAACTGCATGATAAAAGGTAGTGAGTAGGGATGAGATAGATTAGAAGCCTAAAATATAATAATAACACTTAAAATTTTAAAGCACTTTTTAAAAACAAATCTCATTTGATTGGCCTACTAACTCATGAAGTACTTACTATTATTATCCCCATTTTGCAGATGAATAAATGGATAGCATTTGAGGCAGGATTTGAATTCAGATCTTCCTGACTCCAAATCTAATATTCTTATCCACTATACTAGCCAGAATTTCTTGAACGCTGGAATTGCGGTTTATTCACTTTTGCATCCCCTAAACAGTGCTTTAAAAAATAGTAAGTATTTAATAAACATTTGTTGAATGAATGAATGGGAAACATGAGAGAAGAAGCAATTAGTTTAGGATAGTGTTACTAATGGGTCTGGTGCTGAAGATTGGCAAAAGCTTTTTCACTTCTATGGACCAGGCTAAACCTGAGAGAGCTTGAGCCCAAAGAGATTGGAGTCAGGCTTTCCTTGTACTCTCTAGCTCATTATGCCCCCATGCTGGATAAAGATTAGACATTACTCATGCCCAGGGTCTCCCTTAAAAGATTAACAGGGTACCTTCTAAATAAAGGTTCCAAATGTGCAAAATAATATCACAGGACATGACAGCTACATATTTCTCCATGGTCAAAGCACCCATGTCATCTCTTACACAGTCAAAGTGTATATTCCGTTCCATAATTTGGGGCTGGATTCATTCCTCCTAAGGAATGAATGAGAAACAAGTGAATAAAATATTGTAGAACATCAGAAAATGGAAAGGATATTGAAGCTACTTTACTGGAAAGGCTAAGTTTAAGCATCTTGGGGGAAAAAAGTTGGATTTGGAATTGGGGGCTCTTCATTCAAGTCCTGGCTGAATGACCCTGGGTAACACTGTGAGTCCAAGTTTCCTGTCTGTAAAATGAGTAGGATAATAATAATTTTACTACCTACATCACAGAACTGTGGAGGAAGGAATATAGATTCAAATGAGATAAACTATGTCTCTCCATCTTAGAAAAACTAAAAATGCATGAGCTACTCATGGGTCTGGACCAATGATGCCATATCCAGAATCTTTGATCTGTTAAGTTTCTGACATGGGCCCATTCCTAACTTCTCCTTTAGGCATCCTGATAATTCCTAATTCTGGAGACTCACCTGATTGACATAGTCCATTGTAGCTCAGAAGTGCCAAGCTTGAAAGACTCATCAGCCTACAATGGCTGAGCTTAGAGGCATGAGACACCGTGCCCAGCTTACAAAATACTTTCTAACACTAAATTATTACATAAACATAAGTTATTAGTATTACTTTTGCAGTGAAAAAGAAATAGGTGGATACAAAAAGAAATAAGGGAAGTTGGGAAAGGGAACTGGACAAAGTATGGTGGTCATAATTGGTCTCAGAGGTCACACATACAGTGATGATTAGAGAACACCTAAGATAACAACATTTCTACTTCTTTTGCTTATCCAGCATGCCACACAGATATCTACAGAGGATTAGATATGAAGGGAATGAACTACAAATCCTCTATTACCACAAGTGTTCAAGAATGTGAAGACAGATGCACCAATGATGCCCATTGTCACTTCTTTACCTATGCCACGCAGATGTTTCATAGTGAAACCCATCGGTAAGACAGGTCTAATCTGTGACTAAAGCTTCCCCAAAGGTGAGGGAAAAATGAAATATCTGTTGCCTTATGGTGTGGTACAAGGCACAGGCAAAATGATATGGTAGAAAGAGACAAAGACAGTAGAGAAATAAGTTAAAATATTATGTCTGACTCCTAGGTGGGTGATCTTAGGCATCATCTCATCTTTCTGAGACTTAGATTCTTCATGTGTAAAATAGGGATAATAATAATAATAATACTTATTTTCTTCAGTCATTTCAGTTATATCCAACTCTGTGTAACCCCATTTAGAGTTTTACTGGCAAAGAAACTGGAATGGTTTGCCATTTACTTCTTTAGTTCATTTACAGATGAGGAAACTGAGGCAAACAGGGTGAAATGACTTGCCTAAATTCACACAGCTGATAAGTGTCTGAGTTTAGATTTGAACACATGAAGACAAGTCTTCCTTCCTCTAAGCTCAGTGTTCTATCCACTAGCTGCCCCAATATTTGTAATACCTACCTTAAAGACTAATTATGAGATTCTGATTAAAATATGTATGTAAAATGTAGGGCTAACTTTAAAGTACTACATTAATGTCAAATTTCCATTATATTATATTATATACTAAATTTTAACATATCATACCATTATTCATTTGTACTATACCATAATGCCTTGTTATTTTATATCATATATCACATATCTAATATCATATCACTAGTAAATATATCACAACATAATATAGTAATTTATTATTTTTATTATCATTGTTATTTGATATTTCTTATTCTGGGTCCATGATACCATTTAGGCATGGAGCTATATCATTAGGAAACTCCTATGCCAATTGAGAGCAGTAACTTTCTGCAAGTTGGAGTCTTAGGGAGTTGGCTGATAGGACAAAGACTTGCCCATGCTGATGCTGATGAAGGCAGAACTCAACCCTGGTCATCCTGAGTACAGCTCTCTATCTACTATACCAGTGGATAGAGAGGCTGTGAAACTCCAGTTATTATTTAGTTTACAAAATATTAGAGGAAATAGGAACCAAGCTATTCAGTACAAATTATTGTATGTACTAGACTCCCTAAAATGCTATTGTTCAGTCATTTTTCACTGGTGTCCAACTCTCTTTAAACCCAATTAAAGTTTTCTCAACAATGATACTGGAGAAATTTGCCACTTCTTTCTTTAGTTCATTTTACAGATGAGGAAAATGAGGCAAACTGGTTAAGTATCCTGCCCAGGGCCACACAGAAACCAAATTTGAACTCAAGAAGATGAGTTTTCCTGATTCCAGGCACAGTGCTCTATCAACTGTGCCAACTAGCTGCCCATGAAGAGATACAGAAGAGAAAGCCCATATCCTTAAAAGACAAATCCAATGGGGGAAACAACCAAAGCATATATACAATAGGAATAAGAAAACATACAAACAACTCCTGGGGAAAGAATATTGGACCAAGAGTCACTAGAACTAAGCTAAGTCCCACTTTTTTTTTCACATTTTGTCACTATCTGTGATATTTTCTGACTTTTGGCCTCAGTTTCCCCATCTACAACATGATGCTTTGCATCTTTAAGGTCCCTTCTGGTTTTAACAATTTATGAATTAAAACATTATCTAAATCTGCATTTTAATGATCTTAGGGTACGCCACCATCTATTTTATTAGTTCTTTGTCACACAACTAGAATATGACTGAACATAGATTTTTTTGGGGTATATTTATAATTTCAAAAGGGTTTAATTTTTATTACCTTTCTGATATCAGGTCACATTGAGTTTGGTTCTCCTCTCTAGCATGGGAGTCAATGAATTAAAATTCCTCCTCTGACATTGTGTGTGCCTCTAGCCAGGTTTCTTAGTCTTTCTGAGTCTGTTTTCTCTTTTATGAGATAAGGGATCTGACCTGGACAACCTCTAAAGTCTTTTCTCTTTCTAAATCTATGATGCTATGAACCTGTAGTATGATCTGATGCTCAGCATAGTGGTAAGATGCTTTCTCTATCACTGGACATGTTTGAACAGAAGCTAGATGACCATATTTCCAAGGGTTTCTCCCGCATTGGATGGAGAATGAATGTCATTACATGAACATGAAATTCTATAATTCTAAGGTATGCTTAAGAAGTCTGATTTAATTGGATGACACAATTATTCAGAACATGCGAATCATTATGGATTAACTTCAACTACATTTTGGAAACAATAAAAATGGCATATAGCCATTGGCTGACGAATTTCCCAGTAAACCATCAATTTTTCCTCTTTTTTTTTATTTAGCAACGTGTGCTTATTGAAATATAGTACAACAGGATTCCCAACAAAAATAGAGATGCTTGAGAATGTGATATCTGGATTCTCACTGAAATCTTGTGCAGTTTCTAAAATGGGTAAATATGTGTGTGTGTGTCTCTATATTTCCCCCGCCTAACTTTTAGATTTTTCTTTTGTTGAAAGTTGTTTTACTCTTTCTTTGTTGGTCCTTTCACTCTGTATTTGTTTCGTGGTATTATTTTAAGATTGGATGGAGAAGATTCTCATACTGACTTTGAACTTCTCTGCTCTACTGCACCATCTTGCTCTCTCTCTATTTTTCCATGATGCTTTGCTATGCCTTTTTAAACAAAAGGCATTGAGAATCTAACTTAGTACAACATAATCTAATCAACTATTATTCCATACCTACTTAAGGTAAAGCACTGTGCTAGGGAAGTTATAAAGCTTAGATAAGCCAATGTCCCTGTCTTCATGGAGCTTCCAGTCCAGTGGGAGGATATGCCATTGAACTAGATGATTATGATAAACGTAATAACAGAGGATAAGTAAAATAGAGAGGCGCTACAATGAAAGTAATGTTATATCATGATGTTTTACAATCAGACTACTCTGAGGAGCTTTTCATTTGAGATATCTCTCAGCAAAATCCTTATAATTTTGTAACTAAAAAAGAATACATGGGGAACTTTTCATCAAAAAAGTTTTACTTTTAAAAATTGAAAAAAATATATCATCTTGTCATCTTACTTATTGATTTAGCACACTGAACTAAATCTTGTGAGTTAGAGTATGTTGATGTAAACACCATTTTAACACTAGTTATAGAACCCTTGAGGGACATCTCTATTGCTGGTGACCTTAGCACAAATAGCAAATTATAATGTATTTTCAAATTATAGTACATTTATTTATTCTTAAATTATAATTACCATCACAAATTATATTGGAATAATTTATTTACCTATGTCTGGATCTGTGAATTTACCAAGGATATCAGGTGATCCTAGTGAGGACTCCTCTATCAACTTAGAGCTGCACCTTCTCTGAAATACGTAGTCATAAAGAGTTGTCTGGAGTCTCTGAGAGATCAAATGACATGCCCAGAATTGTTCAGCCAGCATGTGTCAAAAGTAGGACATTGGCCCAGGCTTCCAAATTCTAAGATCAATTATCTCTACTATACTACATTTTATGGGTTTTCCCCCCTAATTCTTAAAAAAAAAACTTTTTTTTTCCAACTAGCAAACACTCATTTTCTCTTCTTCCCATCCCACTCCTAATCGAAAAAAAAGAAAGAAAAAAATCTTCATAATTAATGTGTATGGTCAAGCAAAATAAATTTCCATAATGTCCAAGTCCAAAAAAGTCTATAACATACTTTGTCATCAATCTTCAGGAGTCATGGTTGATAATCACTTGAGTCAGAGTTCTTAAATCTATCAAATCCATTTGTCTTTACTCTATGGTTATTATTTTGGTTCTGCTCACTTACTTCTTTATCAGCTTATTCAAATTTTCTGTGTTTCCTCTGAAAATCCTTCTATATTTCTTTTTTTTTTTTTAATATAAATTCTCCTGGTAGAATGTTTGTTGAAGGTAGACAATATTTTTCATTTTATTTTTGGATCCCAAATGCCTAGCACATGGTGTGTAATGAATAGAGATGAATGAATGGACAACTTAATTCTACTTTCTTTGAAATGACCAAATATTAAATTTCTTCTGTTCGGTAGCTTGCATACGAGACATCTTTCCTAATACCGTTTTTGCTGACATCAATGAAGACAGTTTTTTCACTCCTGATCCTTGGGTGTGTCAACGCATTTGCACTCATCATCCCAAATGTCTTTTTTTTACATTTCTTTCCAAAGAGTGGTCCACAGAATCCCAAAGGTGAGAGGGCAAAGCCAATATGATGTGTTTCCTTTAAACCAAAGCTAATCAAAGCTCTCTAAATTTCTAAAAAATACTTTGAAAGGTCCCATTTAAAAATATTTATAAGAGAAGACCCCAAAAATGTTCCAGAGTTTAATAGCAGCCACAAATATTGAAGTTTTATGGTACTCATCCCTGGATGTGATAACTCTGCTATTCTCAAGCTTGATCATATTTTTAAAGACTAAAGTCGATCAGTGCCACTCTCTCCCTTCCTCTTACCTTCTCAGAAAGTCTCAGAATAGTTTGATTTGTTCCTTTCTCAGAACCTGACACAATCCTAATCCATTTTAAGGATGGGATTTATATATGGGAAGAGTATGATTTCAAGAACAGAAAAAAAATTATCCATTCTAATAGACCATCAATCCATCCTAGTGCCTGAAATTTCATCATTAATGATTCACTCTTTTCCTATATTCTTTTTTACAAACACAAATGCATAGGGAAAACATGCTCATGAGAATTAAGTTTTGTTTCATGGGAAATATAAAGAGTTTAGAATCCAAAGACCTTGGGCTTAAATCTTGGCTCTATCCTTTGCTATCCATGTGACTTTCCATAAATCAGTTCTTGTCTATGTGCCAAATAAAATAAAGGGGTTGTATGAAATTATCTCTAAAGTTTATTCCAGATTGAAGTCCTTGGTACCGAATTATAGATTGTTTTTACTTCTTATGACATGAGGGACCTAGGTAGCTTCAAAATTCCTGAGGAGAGAGAAGTGGTATTAGTTGTCAGGGAAGAAGATAGGTGCATTAAATTTTGCCCAATTGGTACCTGGAGTCAACAAGACCTGAGTTCAAATCTAGCCTCAGCCACTTAATAGCTGTGTTAATCTGGGCAAGTGACTTAACTTTTGTCTCAGTTTTCTCAACTGTAAATAGGCATAATAGCACTTACTTCCAAGGGCGATTGTAAGGATGAAAAGAGAGCATATAACATATTGTGAGTACTTAATAAATGCTTGTTCTCCTTTCCATCCCCTCTTGTTCACCTCTCTGTGGTTCACTAGGAAAACTGAGTCACTAATTATGACGTGGAAATATTTTGGAGCTGCTAGAATTTCATTGTCTTTGGTCTAATAGCATTTTCAAACTTTTCTTTTAGAAATCTTTGCCTCCTTAAAACATCCCAAAGTGGAATTCCAAGTACTCGTATCACCAGAAAGAATGCCTCTTCAGGTTTTAGCCTATTAAGTTGTAGACACAGTGTTCCAGGTAAACACCATAACATGTTTGGTAATGATTGGGTTTGACCCAGAGAATTTTTATCACAAAATATGGTTAATACATGTATCTTATCTCATATCTGTTACATGTGTTTGTTGTCCAGTATTTTGCCATGCCTCCATTTATTACAACACTGATTTCTTGGGAGAGGAACTAGATATTTTCGAGGTCAAAGATCACAGTGCCTGCCAAGAAAGTTGCACAAACACCATACGTTGCCAATTTTTTACCTACTCACCACCTGGAGAAACATGCAACAAAGAGAAGTAGGGTGGATTTTTAACTATTGCATGGGAAAATTATGGAACCACTTGAAAATGCATAGATGCTCTTTCCCCTCCCCCCTGCATTCTTATTCACAGTGCTTTATTTCCTTTATTTAGAGGCAAATGTTATTTGAAAATGTCTTCAAATGGATCCCCAAGTAAAATAATTCATGGAAAGGGAGGCATTTCTGGCTACACTTTAAGGCTATGTAAAATGGAGAATGGTAAGTGATGTCACTTGAACAATCTGCCTTGTGAAATTTTTAAAAAGTGATAAAATATCCTACATGATATAACTAAAGACCTATTTGCCAATTAAAATAATTATTTAAAGAACCATTAGCTTGATCACAGAGTTTGACATAATTATTTGCTTTCTCAAATAGGTCTTGTCTTGTTCATTAGAATGGTATCTCCTTGTAAGCCTAAAGCAGATCTTCCTCTCTCAGGCTCTCTGACATCTCTTTCCATTGTCTCCTCCATTAGATTGTAAGTTCTTGGAAGGCTGAGGTTGTTTAGGCTTTTTCTTTGTATGCCAAGGGCCTAGAACAGTGCTTGAGATATGGGGGGGGGGCTTAATAAACACCTGTGATTCAAAAGTCTTAATATGGAAAATGTTTTACATGATTGCACATGTAAAATCTATATGAAATTGTTTACTATCTCAATCAAAGGAGGATATAGACTAGATAAGCAGGAATGGAGGGAGACAATTCAAGATTCAATATTCTTTGAAAAATGTTGGAAACTTTTTATATTTAATTAGGGAAAAATTAAATTTTTTAAAAGATGGAAATAGAATACATACTTGTAACTGATTTTTTAATTAGCACAGATAGAAATAGACATAGTAGATAATCAATACTTTTTTAATTGTTTATTGAAGGCAAAAATGTTTTCTTCATTTACTTTTCACCCTGGGACTACAGGCTACTAATTAGTTAAAACTCACTAATCCAACAGACTGGATGATGATTTGCCCCAATCATCTTTAATTACCCTGCTTCCAAAAGCTCATGTTTCCCTTCCTACTGATGGGTTTTTTTCTATCTTTTCATCTAGGAGTAGTAAGCAAATCAATTCTACCATTGTTTTAGGTGAAAAGGGTCGTGTCTTACAATTCTCATATAATTCTTATTAGTTTCTAGACCCAAACTCTCCTCTCCAGGGGCCTTCCCCATATGAGTTATCTCCCTTAATTAGAACATAAGCAGCTTATACAATGACTTTAATAAATGCTTTTCATTCATTCATTAATTGATTCATTATTAGCTAGGAGATATATAATTAGATTATGTAGAAGAAAAATTAAGAGATCTACTCTATATCTATCAATTATCTATCATTCATCTATTATCTATCTTGGGGTTTTTCTTGTTATTTATTAATTTTTGTTTTTAAAGCATGCACAAACAAAATAAAAGGAAAAATTGTTGGAGGAACTAAATCAGTTCTTGCTGAATGGCCGTGGCAAGTAAGCTTGCACATCACATCACCTATCCAGAAACACCTGTGCGGAGGATCCATCATTGGAAAACAGTGGATATTAACAGCTGCCCATTGCCTTGAAGAGTTAGGTTTTTTTCCTATTTAAAAAAATGCCAATATTCATACTTGCCTTTAAGATTCATTAATTACTAATGAAACTCTCAAAACATATGCAAAAGAATACTTGAACTGGAAGGGACCACTGGCTGGTAGATTTCAAGCTGAAAGTAACCTTACAGGTTGTTTCATCCTCTTATCTAATAGATTGAGGAAACTAAAGACCAGTGAGACTAAGGGATTTGTCCAGGGTCACATAGGCATATTTGTACCCAAGTTCTCAAACACTTATTCCAATTTTTTTGTTTCTACTAGACCATACCTCCAAGTGGATATCATCTATTTGAGTTCCTTCATTTTACATGTACAGAAACTGTACCTTTTAAAGGGGTTTTCTCAAGGTCACATACATAATACATGTTATACATCTATTGAAATAATAAAGTGATTTCTGTTGGTTTGATTATTGATATGGTCAATTATGTGGACAGTTTTCCTAATATTAAACCATCCTTGCATTCCTGGTATAAACTCCACTTGGTCATAGTGAATAATCCTTGTTATAACTTGCTGTAGTCTTTTTCCTAGTATTTTATTTAAGATTTTTGCATCTATATTAATTAAGGAGATTATAGTTTTCTTTTTCTGTTTTTGGTCTTCCTTGCTTGGGAATCAATATTATATTTGTGTCATGAAAAGAATTTGGTAAGACTCCTTCTTTGCTTATTTTGTCAAATAGTTTGTATAGTATTGGGATTAGTTGTTCTTTAAATGTTTGATAGAATTCACTTGTGAATCCATCTTGCCCTGGGGATTTTTCCTTGGGAAGTTCCTTCATGGCTTGTTTAATTTCTTTTTCTAAGATGGGATTATCAAAGTATTCAATTTCCTCTTTTGTTAATCTATGCAAATTATATTTTTGTAGATATCAATCCATTTCACCTAGATTGTCATATTTATTGGTATATAATTGGGCAAAATAGTTCTTAACAATTACCTTAACTTCCTCTTCACTAGAGGTGAGATCACCCTTTTCATCTTTGATACTATTAATTTGATTCTCTTCTTTCTTTTTTATTAGATTTACCAGTACTTTATTTATTTTATTTGTTTTTTTCAAAGTACCAAATCCTAGTCTTATTTATTAGTTCAATAGTTCTTTTACTTTCAATTTGATTAATTTCTCCTTTAATTTTTAGGATCTCTAATTTAGTTTATCTGGGGAATTTTAATTCATTCTTTTTCTAATATTTTAAGTTGCAAATCCAATTCATTGATCTCTTCCCTCTCTATTTTTTAGTATAGGCACTCAGAGATATAAAATTTCCTCCTGAGTGTTGTTTTGGCTATATCCCATAGTTCTTTATATGCTGTTTCCTCATTGTCATTCTCTTTAATGAAGTCCATAATTGTTTCTATGATTTTTTATGATCCCCTAGTTTTGAAGAATTATATTATTTATTTTCCAATTAATTTTAAATTTGCCTTTTGATGGACCATTGTTAGGTATAATTTTTATTTCATTATGATCTGAAAAATTTGCATTTATTATTTTTGCTTTTCTGCATTTCTTTTCAATATTTCTATGCCCTATAACATGGTTGATCTTCATATATGTACCATGTACTGCTGAAAAGAAGATATATTCCTTTTTATCACTGTTCAATTTTCTCAGTATATCTATTAACTCTAATTTTTCTAGCATTTCAGTCACTTCTTTACTTCTTTCTTATTAATTTTTTTGTTTGATTTGTCTAGTTCTGAAAAGGGAAGGTTGAGATCCCTCACTAGTATTGTCTTACTATCTATTTCCTCCAAGCTCCTTTAATTTTTCCTTTGGAAATCTAGATGCTATACCATTTGGTGCATGAATGTTTAGTAATGATATTACTTCATTGTTTATAGTACCCTTTAGCAAAATGTAATTTCCTTCCTTCCTTATCTATTTTAATCAGATCAATTTCCACTTTAGCTTTGTCTGGTATCATGATTGCTACTTCTGCTTTTTTTTTTTTTACTTTAGATGATGCATAATAAATTCTGCTCCAGTCTTTTACCTTTAATTTCTATGTCTCACCCTGCCTCAAATGTGTTTCTTGTAAACAACATGTAATAGTATTCTGTTTTTTAGTTCACTCTGAATGTGAATGGGATAAAATTCCATTTTATGGGTGAGTTCATCCCATTCACATTCAGTGTTATGATTACAATGCATTGCCCTCCATCATATTATCTCTTTTAGATCCTTCTCTATTCTGTTTCACTCTGTTCCTCCTAATCAGTATTTTGCTTTTTGTCACCCCCCAACTTCTCCCTCCCTTCAATTGCCTCCCCATTCCCTTGCCTTATTCCCTTTCTTTTTCTCTGTAAGCTAAGATAGAATTCTATACCCCCTGAGATTACTTGTCTTTCCCTCTCTAAGCCAGTAACAATGCAAGTAAAGTTTATCCTCCACTCCCCATAATGATTTTTCATGCCTCTTTATGTTATATAATTTATAATTTCTATCTCTCCCTTCACTTTTCTCTCAATGCAACCCTCTCTTTTACCCCTTGATTTTTTACATATTATTCATATGTATCCATATCATACATATCATTCCATATTATATTATCATATGCATCATATCATCATAATAAACTTAATTACCATTGTCTTTCTGGGTAAATTCCTTCTATCTTTTCTACTACTAAGAATAATTTCTGAGAATTAAAGGTATCCTTGTTCCATGTAGACATATAAACATTTTGAGTCCCTTAAATTTTCTCTTTCTTATTTACCTTTTGGGGCTTCTCTTGTGTTTCATGTTTGACTTCAAATTTTTCATTTAGGCATGGCTTATTTTCAGGATGGTTGGAATCCTTCAATCTTATTGAATATCCATTTTTTTTTCCTGAAAGAATATACCCAAATCTTTTGCCTTCCTTAATATAGAGACCCTCCATGGAGTCCTATATTATTTATCTATGGATGGGTGACCTGAGAAGGAGAATGGAGGCTAGAGGAATATGGATGTGAGATAGATAAGGCAGTTAGAGGAAGAGGCACAGGAATAAAGACTCAGAGACCACAAGTTAAAACACCTGGGGAACTGCGAGCTCTGTCATTACCTCTCTAGAAAGAGAAAGCGAGTGGAGAAATCATAAGTATGAGGACCAAGAGAACCTTCCTGGAGCTGAGAGTTCTGGGACATCCCCCATAGGCCACACAGCAAAGAGATTAATGGGAGATGTGCAGGGCAGCTGTGCTGCGTAAGTCAGACAGACACAAGGAACATAATAGGCCACAGCAAGATCAAGATTGTAAGAAGCAAGAGGGAGAGTAAGAGGTGTAAGAGAAGAGAAGAGGAAGCTCGCAATATTCCCCAGCCTTTATTGGGGGCCTTAGTAATGTCAAGTGGGAGGTGAATAATGAATATATGACATGATATAGGTTTTTTTTTTTTTAATATATTTTATTTGATCATTTCCAAGCATTATTCGTTAAAGACATAGATCATTTTCTTTTCCTCCCCCCCACCCCCCATAGCCGACGCGTAAGTCCACTGGGCATTAGATGTTTTCTTGATTTGAACCCATTGCTTTGTTGATAGTATTTGCATTAGAGTGTTCATTTAAAGTCTATCCTCTGTCATGTCCCCTCAACCTCTGTATTCAGGCAGTTGCTTTTTCTCGGTGTTTCCACTCCCATAGTTTATCCTTTGCTTATGAATGGTGTTTTTTTTTTCTCCTGGATCCCTGAAAGTTGTTCAGGGACATTACACCGCCCCTAATGGAGAAGTCCATTACGTTCGATTATACCACAGTGTATTAGTCTCTGTGTACAATGTTCTCCTGGTTCTACTCCTCTCGCTCTGCATCACTTCCTGGAGGTTGTTCCAGTCTCCATGGAACTTCTCCACTTTATTATTCCTTTGAGCACAATAGTATTCCATCACCAACATATACCACAGTTTGTTCAGCCATTCCCCAATTGATGGGCATCCCCTCGTTTTCCAGTTTTGGGCCACCACAAAGAGCGCAGCTATGAATATTTTTGTACAAGTCTTTGTGTCCATTATCTCTTTGGGATACAGACCCAGCAGTGCTATGGCTGGGTCAAAGGGTAGATATTCTTTTGTCGTCCTTTGGGCATAGTTCCAAATTGCCCTCCAGAATGGTTGGATCAGTTCACAACTCCACCAGCAATGAATTAATGTCCCTACTTTGCCACATCCCCTCCAGCATTCATTACTTTCCTCTGCTGTTATGTTAGCCAATCTGCTAGGTGTGAGGTGATACCTCAGAGTTGTTTTGATTTGCATCTCTCTGATTATAAGAGATGTGGAACACTTCTTCATGTGCTTGTTAATAGTTTTGATTTCTTTATCTGAGAACTGCCTATCCATTTCCCTTGCCCATTTATCAATTGGAGAATGGCTTGATTTTTTGTACAATTGATTTAGCTCATTATAAATATGAGTAATTAAACCTTTGTCAGAGGTTTCTATGAAGATTTTTTCCCAATTTGTTGTTTCCCTTCTGATTTTAGTTATATTGGTTTTGTTTGTACAAAAGCTTTTTAGTTTGATGTAGTCAAAATTATTTATTTTACATTTTGTGATTCTTTCTATATCTTGCTTGGTTTTAAAGCCTTTCCCCTCCCAAAGGTCTGACATGTATACTATTCTGTGTTTACCCAATTTACTTATGGTTTCCTTCTTTATGTTTAAGTCACTCACCCATTTTGAATTTATCTTGGTGTAGGGTGTGAGGTGTTGATCTATTCCTAGTCTCTCCCACACTGTCTTCCAATTTTCCCAGCAGTTTTTATCGAATAGTGGATTTTTGTCCCAAAAGCTGGGATCTTTGGGTTTATCGTATATTGTCTTGCTGAGGTCGTTTTCCCCCAGTCTATTCCACTGATCTTCCTTTCTGTTTCTTAGCCAGTACCAAATTGTTTTGATGACTGCTGCTTTGTAATATAGTTTGAGGTCTGGGACTGCAAGGCCCCCATCATATGTGTTTTTTTTCATTATTTCCCTGGATATCCTTGATCTTTTGTTCTTCCAAATGAACTTTGTTATGGTTTTTTCTAAATCAGTGAAGAAGTATTTTGGTAGTTCAATGGGTATGGCACTAAATAGATAAATAAGTTTGGGTAGGATGGTCATTTTTATTATATTGGCTCGTCCTATCCATGAGCAGTTAATGTTTTTCCAATTGTTCAAGTCTAGTTTTAGTTGTGTGGCGAGTGTTTTGTAGTTGTGTTCATATAGTTCCTGTGTTTGTCTTGGGAGATAGATTCCTAGGTATTTTATTTTGTCTAAGGTGATTTTGAATGGGATTTCTCTTTCTAGTTCTTGCTGCTGAGCTGTGTTGGAGATATATAGAAAAGCTGATGATTTATGTGGGTTTATTTTGTATCCTGCAACTTTGCTAAAGTTGTTGATTATTTCAATTAGCTTTTTGGTTGAATCTCTAGGATTCTTTAAGTAGACCATCATGTCATCCGCAAAGAGTGATAACTTGGTCTCCTCCTTGCCTATTCTGATGCCTTCAATTTCTTTATCTTCCCTAATTGCTACTGCTAGTGTTTCTAGTACAATGTCAAATAGTAGAGGTGATAATGGGCATCCTTGTTTCACTCCTGATCTTATTGGGAATGCATCTAGTTTATCCCCATTGCAGATGATATTAGCTGTTGGTTTTAGATATATACTGTTTATTATTTTTAGGAATGACCCTTCTATTCCTATGCTTTCTAGTGTTTTTAATAGGAATGGGTGTTGTATTTTATCAAAGGCTTTTTCTGCATCTATTGAGATAATCATGTGGTTCTTGCTAGTTTGCTTGTTGATGTGGTCAATTATGTGGATGGTTTTCCTAATGTTGAACCAGCCCTGCATCCCTGGTATGAATCCTACTTGATCATGGTGAATGATCCTTCTGATCACTTGCTGGAGTCTTTTTGCTAGTATCCTATTTAAAATTTTTGCATCTATATTCATTAGGGAGATTGGTCTATAGTTTTCTTTCTCTGTTTTTGACCTGCCTGGTTTTGGAATCAGTACCATGTTTGTGTCGTAAAAGGAGTTTGGTAGAACTCCCTCTTTGCTTATTATGTCAAATAGTTTGTATAGTATTGGGGTTAATTGTTCTCTGAATGTTTGATAGAATTCACAGGTGAATCCATCAGGCCCTGGGGATTTTTTCTTAGGAAGTTCTTTGATGGCTTGATGGATTTCAATTTCTGATATGGGATTATTTAAGAATTCTATTTCCTCTTCTGTTAGTCTAGGCAGTTTGTATTTTTGTATATATTCATCCATTTCTCCTAAATTGGTGTATTTATTGCCATATAATTGGGCAAAGTAATTTCTAATGATTGCCTTAATTTCCTCCTCATTGGAGGTGCTGTCCCCCTTTTCATCTTTAATGCTGTGAATTTGCTTTTCTTCCTTCCTTTTTTTAATTAGATTGACCAGTACTTTGTCTATTTTGTTTGTTTTTTCAAAGTACCAGCTTCTTGTCTTATTTATTAAATCAATAGTTCTATCACTTTCGATTTTATTAATTTCTCCCTTAATTTTTAGGATTTCTAATTTGGTTTTCTGCTGGGGGTTTTTAATTTGATCGCTTTCGAGTTTTTTCAATTGCATTTCCAATTGATTGATCTCTGCTCTCCCTTGTTTGTTAATATGAGCTTTCAGGGATATGAATTTGCCTCTGATTACCGCTTTGGCTGCATCCCAAAAGGTTTGAAAGGATGTTTCGCCATTGTCATTTTCCTTGATGAAATTATTAATTGTTTCTATGATTTCTTCTTTAGCTAAACGGTTTTGGAGTATCATATTGTTTAATTTCCAATTGGTTTTAGATTTGGTTTTCCATGTACCATTACTAATCATTATTTTTATTGCCTTGTGATCTGAGAAGGCTGCATTCATTATTTCTGCTTTTTTGCATTTGTGTGCTATGTTTCTGTGACCTAATGTATGGTCAATTTTTGTGAATGTGCCATGTGGTGCTGAGAAGAAGGTGTATTCCTTTTTATCCCTATTTATTTTTCTCCATATGTCTATTAATTCTAATTTTTCTAAGATTTCATTCACTTCTTTTACCTCTTTCTTATTTATTTTTTGATTTGATTTATCTAAATTTGATAATGGTTGGTTTAAGTCTCCCACTAGTATGGTTTTATTGTCTATTTCTTCCTTCAATTCTCCTAGTTTCTCCATTAGAAATTTGGGTGCTATATTATTTGGTGCATACATGTTGATTAATGATATTTCCTCATTGTCTAGAGTCCCTTTTAACAAAATATAATTACCTTCCCTATCCCTTTTGATCAGGTCTATTTTTGCATTGGCTTTATCAGATATCATGATTACCACTCCTGCCTTCTTTCTATCAGTTGAGGCCCAGAAGGTCTTACTCCATCCTTTAATTCTGACCTTGTGGGTGTCAACCCGCCTCATGTGTGTTTCTTGAAGACAACATATGGTAGGGTTTTGGATTCTAATCCATTCTGCTATTCGTCTACGTTTTATGGGTGAGTTCATCCCATTCACGTTCAAAGTTATGATTGTCATTTGTGGACTCCCTGGCATTTTGATTGCCTTCCCTAATTCTAACCTTTTCTTCTTCGGCTCTACCTTTTAGTCCAGTGATTTACTTTGAATCAGTCCCCCTTGTCCCCTCCCTTGATGTTTCCCTTTTTAGTCCCTCCCTTTTTGTTCCCTCCCCCTCCCCCCTCTCTTTCCCTCCCTTTTTGTTCTCCCTCTCCCCCTCCCCCCCTTGGTTTTCCCTTCTCCTTACCCTTGTTGGGTAAGATAGAATTCAAGATCCCAATGGATCTGGATGTTTTTCCCTCTCAGAGTTGATTTCCCTGAGATTGAGGTTTAAGTAACCCCCCCCCCCCTTCTCTTCCTCTCCTTCTTATAGGAGTTTTCTTCCCCTCCCCTTCCCCTGTGAATCTTTGTGTGAGAACCATTATTCTATTTGGTCTTTCTTTACCCCCTATTTATACATTACATTTTCCCCACATATTAGTATACATAGGTTGATATAAATGTAGTCCTTATAGAAGAGAGTTTGAGTAAAAGAAGATAACATTTTTCCCCTTTCCTTAATATTTACCTTTTCAGGTATTCCTTGCTCTTTGATTTTCGGTATCAAACTTTCCACAGAGCTCTGGTCTTTTCTTTGCAAAAAGTTGGAAGTCTTCTATTTTGTTGAATGCCCATACTCTCCCTTGGAAGTATATAGTCAGTTTTGCTGGGTAGCTGATTCTTGGTTGGAGACCCAGCTCTCTTGCCTTTCTGAAGATCATGTTCCATGCCTTACGATCATTCAGCGTAGAACTTGCAAGGTCTTGTGTGATCCTGATTGGCATTCCTTTATATCTAAATTGTCTTTTTCTGGCTTCCTGTAGGATTTTTTCTTTTGTTTGATAGCTTTGGAATTTGGCAATTACATTCCTGGGAGTTGTCTTTTGGGGGTTTAGTGTAGAAGGTGTTCTGTGAGCTCTGTCAGTGGATGTATTGCCCCCTTGTTCTAGAATCTCTGGGCAATTTTCTTTGATTATATCTTGTATCACCATGTCCAGTTTGGTGTTTATTTCTGGCTTTTCTGGGAGTCCAATTATTCTTAAATTTTCTCTTCTCCCCCTGTTTTCCAGATCTATCACCTTGTCGGTGAGATATTTTATGTTCTCTTCTAATTTCTTGGTGTTTTGGCTTTGCTTTATTAGTTCTTGCTTTAAAGCCTGGTTTTCTTTTACAGTTTGGTCAAACTGGTTTTGTAGATGCGTGAATTTCTTTTGCATCATTTCCCACTTTTCCTCCCAGAGGGCTTCCATCTTTTTGGTCCTTTCTGATTCAAATTCTTCATGGGTTTGTGGAGAGTTTCTATTTCCTTTGGAAGATTTTGGAGAATTTTCTTGTATATCTTCTTCTATCTGCTCTGTATTTTGTATTTTGGCTCCATAGAATGTGTCCAGAGTGGCCCCTTTCTTCTTATTTTTCTTGGTGTTTTGGGGCTTCTGTGCTTCTGTGGAATTTGTCATCTCTGAACGTGGAGGATTGGCTTTTCTTGTCTTTGTCTGGTGATCAGTGGCTTTAGTCCTGGGCAGATGTTGGTTCTATGAGCGTTCCCTGGGTTAAACTGAATATGCCTCACTGGAACTGGAATGGAAGGGTCGGACCACGAGGCCACACTCTCCCCCTGGCTCGATTTCCGGAAGTTGCCTTCAGAATCCCTGGCCGTGAGGCTGTTTTGTCGGCCTGCGGGGGGATGGGCTGCCGCTTCCCCAAGCTCCGAGAGCACAGACTTTCACTGAGACTTGGATAGCAGGATCCAGCCCGTGAGGCTGTCTTGCCCGCCCTGAGGGTTGCTGTTGTTTTGACCAGCTCTCTGCAGCGGAGGCCCCAGGCAGTAACTTTCACCCGGACCGACCAGCTCTTTGCAGCGGAGGCCCCAGGCAGTAACTTTCACCCGGACCTACTGGCTCTCTGCAGCGGAAGCCCCAGGCAGTAACTTTCACCCAGACTGGGACTTGGGTAGAAGACCCTGAGGGTTGTTGTTCCTCAGACCCTGCTCTCTGAGCCCGGCGCGGCTGCCGCTTCCGGGAGCCTTGGACTCTGCGCTCCTACCCCTGAGGTCCGAGGGATCTCGGGTTCTGGCTTTTAAGGGGAGCCGTACCTTTTGAACCGGGTCCAGGTCCAGGAGGAGGGTTCCCAGGGTCTGTGCTGTTGATCGTTTTGAATTTCGGCGCCTTAGGAGCTTCTAGTTTGAGATCGGTCGGGAAGGGTTTTCCGGAGATCTGAACTTCAGCTTTCTCTAAGCCGCCATCTTAACCGGAAGTCCGATGATATAGGTTTTTACATTGGTAGCATTGACAATGATGGAATCAAAGAGGAGGAGATTAATCCAACCCGCGCTTTGCAAATGAATGTACCCTGAGCCAGGACTCTGGCTGTCAGTACCCAGCCCAGGAATTTGCCTGTCTTTTGCTAGTCCATTGGATTGTCCCTTTACATAACATGTGTCTGGTGAATGAATATATAGTATACAATATCAATGCATCAACCATACTTCCAAGATGCTAAGATGCCTGGTATGCTACACTTAATATCATATCCCATACCTTTTGATACTTTAATGTAGAAGCTGCTAGGTCTTGTGTGATCCTGATTGTAGCTCCATAGTATTTGAATTGTTGCTTTCTGGCTGCCTGAAGAATTTTCTCCTTAGCTTGGTGGCTCTTGAATTTAGCTATTACATTCCCAGATATTTCATTTTTCTTCTTTTTTTTCATTCCTTTGATTCTGCTTTATTGTTTCTTGGTTTCTCATTAAATTATTAATTGCTAGATGGTCAATTTTAATTTGTAAGGCCTGATTTTTCTCTGTCAGATTTTGTTTTTTGTTTTTTTTTTAATTGACCTATTTCTTCTTGTATCACTTTCCTTTTTCCTTGCATCACTTTAATTTCCTCTTTCCCACTTTTCCCCTGCCTCCCTTAATTGGTCTTTGAAGTATTTTTTGAGTTATTCCAGAATCTATGTACAATCCATATTTCTCTTTTGGACTTTACATGTGTTTCCTTTGCTTTCACTGTCCCTTTCTGTGTCTATACTTTACGCTTTGTCTCCATAAACATTCTTTAAAGTTAGGTGTTTTTTGTTGTTTGCTCATTTTTCCTATCTAATTATAGGTAGGCTTGGGGGATGATGTGATGGTCTGAGGACTGAGAGCTCTGAAAACCCCCTCCCTCTGCTGATTCAGTTGGTCCATGAGATGCTGATAACTTAAAGACTTGCCTCTGGCTTAGGTGTAAGCTTTTGATCTCAGTTTGATATTGATCTGATCAGGGGCTGATCAAATTATAGCCTCAGGCTTAGGTTCAAGTTTTTGGTCTCACTGTATACTTGATCCAATCAGGCACACCCTTGATTGTCCTGTCTTGGAGATCCACCCTGAACTTTAGGCAAAAAGATCAGTAATTAGTACTTAATAGTCTCAGTCACCCCAAATTGCACTATGTATCCCAAACCCAGACTAGGATTCCTATCTTCCCTCTGGGCCTACACAGATCAACCTACTTCAGGCCAGACTTCCCTGGGTTGGGACTCTGGACTTCTCCATAATTTGACATTTCAAGGAGTATGGGTTGGCTTGTATCACTATTTGCCCAAGCAGGATTTCAGGATCTAGATCAGTGGTTCTCAACCTTTCTAATGCCGTGACCCCACAATACAGTTCCTCATGTTTCAGTGACCCCAAATCAAAAAATTATTTTGGTGGCTACTTCAAAACTGTAATTTTGCTACAGTTATGATTTGGAATGTAAATACCTAATATGCATTCTGTATTCTCATTGCTACAAATTGAGAGGTTGAGAACCACTGGTCTAGATGGCTTGGATTAGGTTCTAAACTTGGGAGAGCAGATGGGGGGGGGGGTGAGGTTGTGGCTTGCTCTTGCCTTTTATTCCCTCCTTGCTACAGTGTCTTACTGGCTCTGGTCTCCTCTCACCCCAGTGCCCCAGATGTTCTTTGCCTACCTTTGGGGTTTTTCTTTTCTTAAAGGTTGTTTCATTCAGTATCCTTGTTGCTTCTTTCACTTGTATATTTGTTTTGTGGTAATATTTCAATCTTAGTTGGAGAGGATTCTCGTGGTGATGCAGAGCTGCTCTGGATTACTCCACCATCTTGGCTCCACCAAGGGAAAGCATTTTAATTCAAAATATATGAGACACTACTGCAGAATATACCTACCCCAAACCCTCATATTACTGAAATGTTGCCTTATGATTAAATAAGAACAAAGAGAAAAGATTAATCCAAAGTCTACCAATGCCAGTCACTTAATCTTTACCTCATATGAAGAAATATTTCTATTCTACTTTATAATATACTAGCCTAGGACCCCCTTCATATTTCCATCAATATCTGAATGCTTCCCTTTTGAGATTTTTATTTTCTTTTTTGTTTTATATGCACCCACTTCTTTGATAAACCTTATGATGGTATAAGGGGAGAGAATTATTTCCCAAAAGAATTTTGCCAAGGTTAAGCAAAATAGAAACACTCACACTGTAGAGTTAATGTCCCAGGGAATTTAAAGAGTCACAATTTCTCTCTCCTACCTAGTAATATTCCCTAGGCTTTGTCTCCATTTAGATTATATCCCCAAGGATTGGCAAAGGAGGTGTAGTCAGATTCAGTAAAAACACTCTTAAAGAATCATAGAGCCATAACAGAGCTTAGGTATTTCCTAGGTCAAGAAACTGAGGACCAAGGAGACTCAGAGACTTTGGCCAAAGCTCTTCAGCTAGTTGGGTATAAAGTCTGAACTGGACATTCAGGTTTCTTGTCCCTATCTATGAATGTGTCTGTGTGTGTAGGCAAGAAGGTGGGTGATGGGACTGGTTAGTAATTTTCCTCCCTTGTGTAAAATTTATGCTAGTAATTCTCTTCTCCCTATGAGGAGGAGATTGGCTCCTAACATTCTGTGATTAGTCACAGTTATTAGAATTATATCATTATTTTTTTTTGTCCCAAGTACATCAGAAGCCTTCAATATAATATGTGTAGGAGAGACAAGTTAAAGAGCTCAAACTTTACTAAGCTATTTAAAAGCCATCAATATTTTCAATATTTTGTATAAAGGAAATAAACTCAATTTTCTGCTTTTGCTCTTTAGACTAGAGGCTGCTACAGATTTACATGTCTATGCTGGCATAGTCAACCAATCTGAGATACATGAAAATACTCCATTCTTCAGAGTTCAAAAGATAATTATTCATGATAAATATGAAATGGCAGAATATGGGTATGACATTGCCTTGTTGAAAGTCGAGGCTCCTATTAATTATACTGGTAAGTAAATATTGATCAGGAAATATTAACTATATTAGTTCCCCAGATATAATATTGAGTGATATCAACCATGAGATCTAAACTTGGTAATCTAGACAATTTTTTTGCTATCAGGGAAGGCAAGGAGTCTGGGGAGTCATGGAGATCATGGAGATCATGCTCATATCCCCTAGGTCAGTGATGGTGAACCTTTTAGAAATCAAGTGCCAAATTGTACCCTCACACTGCATAGGAACCACTCCTTCACCCCAGACAGTGCTCCCACTGGGCTGCTGAGCAGAGCAGCAGGTGATGTGAGTAATTTCCTCAGGCGTGGTGAAGAGGGGGAAGGGAGCAGTCCCCTCTGGCATGCATGCCATAGGTTCACCACCATGGACCTAGGTGAAGGGCAACTGATTTAGTGTCTCAAAGGTGAATCTTCAGTGTGGTTGAACATTTTAGAAGGGGTAAGGAATGCTGGGGGAAGCTTTATCTTTAAGAATAATTTAGAATCATGGAATTACTGAGTTGGGCAAGAACTTTGTCATTTATTCCAGGCCTTTTCCAGAAAAATATTGAGAGAGAGAAGAGAGAGGTAGAGTGTCTGTCCAAGGGTAACACAGTGAGTTAGTGGATGAGATAATATGGCCCCATGGGAAGATTGACAAACTTTAAATCAGAGAATCTAGATTCTTTCAATTACTGTGTAGTCATGAGGAAGTTAATCTCTCTGAGCTTCAATTTTCTCAACTATTCAATAGGGATTATAATCCCAGTATTACTTACTTTGGGGAAGCTAGGTGGAGGAATAGATAGAGCACTGGATCTAGAGTCAGAAAAAAATCATCTTTTTGAGTTCAAAACCAGCCTCAGATGCTTTGTAGTTGTGTGATGCTGGGCAAGTCACTTAAGCCTGTTAAAATCAGTTTCTTTATCTATAAACAGTTCTGGGGAAGGAAATGACAAACTACTCCTCTATCTTTACTAAGAAAATTCCAAATGGGGTCACAAAGAGTCAGACATGACTAGGACTACCTATTTTATAGAGTTGTTATAAAGACAATACTTTGTAGAGGCAACATGGTCAAGTTGAAAAGAATACTGGACTTGGAGTCACAGACCTGAATTTAAATCCTACTGTTACTTGCTATTTGTGTGACTTTGGAGAAATAATATACCTACTCTGTGTAAAAATCCTTCCATGAACTCTTCCTTTACATCTGTCTGCAGTTTCCTCATCTATAAATTAAGAAGGTTGGACTAGGTGGTCCCTATCATCTCTTCCAACTTAATTTTATGATCCATAACAAGTAATAATAATGGGAACTCCTTTTATTTTTAGGTTTCTTACCTCCTAGCTCAGGGCTTTATTGGGGGAAGGAAAGAGGGGAACAAGAATTTATTAAGTATGTGAAAGGCACTAAAACATAGTTCTATCTCATTTGATTCTCACAATACTGTAAGGTAGGTGCTATTACACTCATTTTACAGATGACAAAACTGAGGCAGATAAGGTTAAATGACTTGTCAGGAGACACACAGCTAGTCTGAGTCTGGATTTGAACTCACCTCTTCCTGATTCCAGAACTAGTACCCTCTCCATTGTGTCATAATGTATCATAGTAGAAAAGTCCTGGATTTGACATTATGAAACCTGGGTTCAAATCCTGACTATCCTTTTTAGTCTCTACTTTTATAAGTCACTTATTCTCCGTGGTCCTCAGTATGTACATTTGTAAAAGGAGAGGGCAGAACCAGCTAATAAAATTCTAAGATCTTTCCAAAGTCAGAATTCTATTATTATTTATAACCAATTTGTGTCACTATGCAATGAAGACACATAAGACAAAGTGGTGAAAGGAGAGACTTGGAAAACTCTAATTAGGTGAGAGCTCAGTGTGGGGATTTCTTGTTGGGAACTATTTTTTTAAATAACTAAACTTTAAAATTAAATTTTAGTTCTCCAGCAACCCATATGCCTTCCTTCCAAAGAAGATGGAAAAACAATATATGCTGATTGCTGGGTAACTGGTTGGGGATATACCAAAGAAAGAGGTAATGAATATGTTTTTAAATACACTTTGCTCTTTAGGAGGTATTTAGTAGGGAGTGTGCTCTGTCAGATTTAGAACTGGAAGGAATTTGAAAGATCATCAGGCCCAATCCTATATCTTGCAGATGAAAAAACTGACACTAAGAGAGGTTGAGTAACTTATCCAGGGTCACACAGCTCATAAGGGTAGGATTAGAGCTCAGGTCATTCTGAGCCCTAGAGCCTAGACTTCTCTCTACTGCTTCATCTATTTGTCACTTTGGTTCATATATATGAAATATTAAGAGAGCAGCTTAACAGCAAAGTACCTTTTTTTACTTATTGCAAATTTACCTCCTTCATGAAGTCTCAGAAAAATTGCACTACTTCCTGTTCCTTGAACCTGATCTGGGGGCTCTTGCCTCTGTTCATTCACACAAGTTGTGCCCCATGCCTGGGATGTCCTCCCACTTTTAGTGATCCTGTCTTTATGAATCCTTCTGTTCCTTCAAGTCCAGCTCAGGGACCATTGGAAACTTATGCTCATCCCCACAACTGAAAGTATTCTTTCCTTCCTTAAATAATTCTGGAGCATCTCTTTGCTGTAGACTTTTCACACCATACCTTTTATTATATTCCTCTGTGTATTTCTTTGTAATATATTCTCTCGTCTGTAGCTCCCAGAAGCTGTAATGTGTGGCATGGCCACATCTTGGGATAGCTATTTTGGCAGGTAGCTTAAGCCAGGTTGAGGGTAACTGACATGCCTCAAACCTGTCCATGAGTTATGGGGTTCATCTAACCCAAGCGTGTGAAGACTTTCCTTGAAGGGATGGATGGATGAGAACAATTTGTTTCAATGGCCACGAAGGTAGCAGAAATAGACATGTGAACTGCTTAAATCTTGGTCATACAACAAAGATGCCAAGGTCATCCACTGCATCCTGGACAATTACTAGTTTTCTTGACCTTTGTCTTGCCACTGGACTTCAATGACTTTGGAAGAGAGTGAGTCTGTTGAATTTGTGCAACTCTGCCTCACTTAAATCCAAATGACAAGTAAGTCAAGGCATCATCCTATGGAGTCATTGGTCCTCTTCAAAAATGAAGGACAAACAAAATTATTTCTCTTCATTTATTTCATATTTTCCCCAGTAGATTTTGAATTGACAGTCAGTCCACCTTCTCCTAAGCAAAGGATTTTATGCCAAAGGAGAAAAAAAACAATCCAGTGAAAATAGAAGTCTGGCAGGATTTCGGATTCTAAATCTGCCTTTAAATTGCCTTGAAAATCAACTACTCTAATCACATTACCCAATGATCATTTGTAAAGGAGGCAGCACATTAAGGATTATTTTCTCCAAAAAAAAAACCAAAAAAAAACCATGGTGTTGTGTAGTGGACAGTAGGTTGGCCTCCAAGTCAGGAAGACATGGGTTCAAGTATCACCTTTGTCATACCTGAAAAAGTCATGTAGCTTTTCCCTGCTTGTCAGAGAAGGTTCTGGTTGGTAATGGTTGAGTCAATAGACTTCATAAGGAACTTTTTCACCAAGTGAAATCATAGGTTATGTCTATCTTTTTTCCCTAAGAGTACATTATAGCTCCAGTGGATTTCTGAGATTTGTCAATTTTTTTTAAATGTATCTGGTCAACAACATGTATAATATTCTTGCAATATGGAGTTTTCTAGATTGAAAAAAGTAAATATAGAGTATGTATGCCTGCTACTAAATTTTTTCTTGGATATGTCATTATGGATAAGTGGTGGTCATAGACTTTCAGGTGCATTTGAGAAGACTGAAAACTCTAGTAATTTCTACTGACCTCAAATGGCAATGAGTATGGGCCTAGCCATGGATATCTTTGTCCTCCAAAGACCAGCCTGATTAAATTTGAAGAGTATAATGATCAGAAAATAGATATTGGTTTTCAACCAACTCCCAAAAGATCTAAGATATGATGGGGTTGTAATCTGCTTTAATGGAGGAAGTATGGATTCCAGTGAAATCTCAGATACCAAAGCCAGTGAAGCATATGATAAAATAGCTTATAACATTTTCAAAGGATCGGGGTTCTTATCACTCTCAAACTGGCAGGTACACCCTCCAATTGGTTGCTAAGGATTTACCCTTTCCAATCCCATGCAATCCTTGACAATTTATTTCTGTAAATTATGCCTTGAGGAACTGTTCTTTTAAATGTGAGCTTTTTTTTTTAGTTCCTTTAATAGTTTGTGGATACTCAGGCAGCCCATCCATTATCCCTTTTTTCTCTAACCTTTCACAGTGTCTTTTATACAATTTCTCTAATGCAACTTTCCTACTGGTATTATAAATATACTTTACTTATGTCCACCAAAAGTCCTTCCTTTGTTCTTTGGGTCACCTGAAAGTTGACTAGCCTAACTCTCTAACCTTTGACAGTGTCTTTTACACAATTTCTCTAATGCAACTTTCCTACTGGTATTATAAATATACTTTACTTATGTCCACCAAAAGTCCTTCCTTTGTTCTTTGGGTCACCTGAAAGTTGACTAGCCTAACTCTCTAACCTTTGACAGTGTCTTTTACACAATTTCTCTACTGGTATTATAAATATGCTTTACTTATGTCCACCATGAGTCCTTCCTTTGTTCTTTGGGTCACCTGAAAGTTTGATTTTCCTCAGAACTTGTCT
The DNA here is from genome assembly GCF_027887165.1 of Monodelphis domestica. Taxonomy (NCBI): domain Eukaryota; kingdom Metazoa; phylum Chordata; class Mammalia; order Didelphimorphia; family Didelphidae; genus Monodelphis; species Monodelphis domestica. Next base: position 234,484,208 of record NC_077232.1, read on the forward strand.
CATGTTTGTCAGTCAACAGCAAGCTATTTGTATTGAAAGGTTAGATGTTTGCAAAAGGGAATTGCTTGGGAAACAGTGAAAATGTTGGCAGATTCTTTTTTTCAAATGGGATCTAGCCCAGTGACCTTGTTCTATTTGATTCTAGGCTTAGCTCATTTTCCATTTGCTGCCTCTATCCTAAATATAAGGATGTTTATGGATTAACTCAATGGGCTGTCCATCCAACTTTTTGTCATAATCAATCAACCAACCAAATGAAGCTTCTACTATCTAGGGGATAGACATTTCTCATTCACTTTTTTTTTTATACTGTGCAAACTGCAAAGACAAGATTGAGATTATTGTTGTAGAGCAGGAAAAACCACAGAGGTCATCTAATCCAACATAGATGATGAAACTGAAGCTCAAGGGGGTTGAGGTCACACAGGTTTTGAGTGACTATGGGTTTCACTGAGGAAGAGGTAATGCTTTGAACTCCTCTAGTATTCTGGGCCTAAATTAAATATATTTATAATAAATTATACATGCATATTATATATAATTACATATAAAATCATATATAAATATAATTTATTTATGTATAAAGATATATTTATAAATAATATAACTTAATTTTCAAGTATATATCACTTAAAATACTTAAAATCCAAAGCCTCTCCACTGTAGGAAAAGTACAAGACACTCTTCAGAAGGCTTCTATTCCTCTGATAACAAACGAAGATTGCCAGATGAGATACAGAGAACACAAAATTACCAGTCAGATGATCTGTGCTGGTTATAAAGAAGGGGGGAAAGATGCTTGCAAGGTAAGTGAAGAAGCTTGGTACAATTGTGTGTATAAATATGGGATAGCTTTCATAAATTATTTGGAAATTGGGGAGAGAGCAAGCATTTATTACATGCCTGCTATGTGCCAGGCACTGTGTTAAGCACTTTATGGATATTATCTCATTTGATCCTGTGGGACTGAAATTAATATCAATAACTCCAAGTATTATATTTTATAAGATTTATTAGTAATCACTTTAAGTAGAAGAAATGATAGAATGAAAGTATAAAACCTAAGTAAAACCATGTGAGTAAAATTCTCCTGCCTGGCTCTTACCCAACCTCCACAACTGCCTTCTCAGGAGAGAGAACATGAGGGGCAGGGTTACATCAAAATACATCCTCCCTACATTGGTACATAATGTGAGAAGGAAAATGGGAAAGTGGGAAAGAGAATTCTGGGAAGAAAATTCTAATTACTCAATACTTACAACAACTCTCAGAGGGTCATCTCTATCTCTATCTATACATGTATATGTCATTTGTATATATGCACATGTGTACATAGACACACACACATACCTAAATTACATCCCTTGACTATTTCATATGCATGGGCTTATGCCCACTTCTAATGTATGTACACTGAGACAAAAAGCAACTACATGCCATTTTGAAGTGTTAAGTTTTAGGCACAGTGTCAGAAATCTCTGATCAGTCTTTGAGATTGAACCCCCTTGGAAGTGAAAAATGTACATTTTTAAAATCTTTTCCCTCTCTACATGTCCCACAGGGAGATTCTGGAGGCCCCCTATCCTGCAAGCATAATGGTATCTGGCAGTTAGTGGGTATAACCAGTTGGGGAGAAGGCTGTGCTCGCCCGGGACGTGCTGGTGTTTATACCAAAGTGGCCGAGTATGTGGACTGGATTCTAAAAAATACCTCAACATGAAGAAGACCTTTAATGCCTTTTACCTTTAGGAAATAAGAAATGTTTTAATTGCAAGACAGTTTTTTCAGGATGTTATTTCCTTTGGCCCCAGTAAAAATCAAAGACATCTGTTTTCCTCTGATTTTACTATGAGTGTCAGACATGGTGAAGAGGCAATCTAATTTTGAGAATCTGGGTTCAAACTCTGTCTCTGATATATATTGGCTGTATGACTTTGGAAAAGTCCCTTTCTACTCTCGTTCTCAGCAATTCTCTGAGTCTAAGTCACCCCCAGGGTACTAACCTATATTGGTAGAGAGAGTTTTCCCACCTGAGACTAACATGCTGGTAAAATCACAGGTCTAATTCCTATTCCCATCCCATATGAAGCTTGTCTGCAAACAAAACATAACAGAGAGAAAGAGCACATTTTCAGCTTTTTTTGTGATTAAAAAAAAATAAAGTATTATTTTTGATCAGTCTGCCTCCTATTTTTTAAAGACATTCCATGTGACATTTTTCAATAGGGATGGGGATGACCTATGGTTTCACTGATAATAGGGATTTTCTAAATGAAGAAACTCCCTCTACCAAGGCAGGCTGGCCCCTTCTCTATAATACCTTTGCTTTAAGAGTCGTGTCAAACTCAAACAGAAATGGAGTCATTAATTGATGTGTAAGGATCCCTGCCAGCAGCATGGAGACTCAATTTTAATATACAATATAATCTATTTTTTTACATTTTTATCTATTTTGTTAAATATTTCCCAGTTACATTTTAATCAGACTGAAGCTAGACTAAGGAATGTTGCCCAAATGAGGCAGACAGCTATGTGTTTGACACCTATAGTCTGAAAGGTTAATTGATTTGCTCAGGGTCACATGGTAGGCATGCATCAAAGCATAACTTGAACACATGTATTCTAGCCTTCAAGCTGTCTCTTCCCTATACCATACCTGCTTCATATTTGGAAGATAATTTTTATAGATGATACTTTTAGATGGAAGAGTTCAAAATGGATCCCAATATTTTTGCCTTAGGCTAGTGAGCTCTCCATCACTGAGGATGGTCAAGCTGACCACCTTCTTTCTGACTTCTCTTTTTTCATCAAGGATGCCACCATTCTTCTAGTTACCCAAGTTCATAACCTTGGGCTTTTCCTCAACTCTTCATTCTCCCTTATCCTTCTCATCAATATCTTCTTGATTCTACCTCTTATCATAACCATTTGAGTTCAGCCCCTCAGCACCTTTTGCCTAGATATTGCAAGATCCTCTTTATTTGAGAAAGCTCACGACATTTTATTAGCAAGTTGTTTTCAGTCATGCCCAACTCTCCATGGCCCCATTTGGAGTTTTCTTGGCAAAGATATTGGAATGGTTTGCCATTTCCTTCTCCAGCTCATTTTATAACTTGTCCAAAGTCACACAGGTATAAAGTATCTGAGATCAGATTTGAAATGATTTGAAGATGTGTCTTCCTGACTCCACACAGCACTCTATCTACCATGTCATCTAGCTGCCCCTTTCTAGCTAGCTCCAGTCCCAGCACACTGCACTGTAGCCAACTTTTTACTACAAATTTGGGTCTGTTACTCTTTCTTCTTCATATCCCTACAATGTTTCACCTTTTGTTCTGAGAAGAACATCCAAAAAAAATTAGTAACCATTACTGCTGCCAGTGACTCTTTGACTTTGGATAAATTATTTAATCTCTCTAGATCTTGGCTTCCTCATCTATAAACTAGAGGCAGGGATTAGATGATAACTACGGTCTCTTCCAGTTATAAAGCTATGATCCTAAATTCCTTTATTCCTTATTTGTTCATCTTTGGGCAGAAACATCCTTTGTTGCTCTGGAGTCATTTCAGTCATGTCTGATTCTTCCTGACCCTTTTGGGGCTTCCTTGGCAAAGATCCTAAAGTAATTTTCTTTTTTCTTCTCCAGATCATTTCACAGATGAGGAAACTGAGCCAAACAGGCTTGTCCCATGTTACAAAGCTAGTATCTGAAACCAGAATTGAACTCAGGAAGATGAGTCTTTCTAATTCCAAATCTAGTGCTCTATACTCTTTGCTACCTACCTGCCTTTAGAGTAAAACAAATCAAAACAATAGCTCCTATCTTTGCTCTATGAAAACATCCATTTTTACTATTAGGCAATGAATAAGAATATTTGGAAAATCTTGCACCAATAAGAAATTATCTCTTTTTTGGACTTAGTACAAAATAGCATTTATAATATTAGTGAACGCACCAACAGGCTACACTTCCCTTAATGATGCTAAGCAGAGTCATAGTAAAAGTATGAATGAATTAATACAAAAACATTTATACAGAATTTATTACTGTAGAATTTATTACTGTATGTGCCATACACTTTGCTAAGCGCTGGGGTTACAAATACAGAAAGGAAGAGAGTTCCTGTCCTCAAGAAGCCTCTATTTTAATAGAAGTCAGCACATATAAAGAAAGCAGCTGAGCATAGGTGTTTTGATATGGGAAGACACTAGGATGGCATATGAAACCAAAGAACAATTGATTGACTTTTCATTTTCAGCTATCATAAAGTCTGATATAATTTTATTGTATACATAGGAGAAATCTTGTCTGAGGGGAGTCTTTAAAGCTATATCTTGTTCCAGTAAATCAAATTTTAAAAAATCAATAAACAATAGACACTGCAAAATCTTATATTTTGTACTCTAATATAGTTGTGTGTAAATAAAAATGTCATCTTATGTAAAAAATTATCTACAAAACCCTTCTCTTTCCAACTGATGTCTTCTTTCAGGATTCTTTGAAGTATAAATCATTCTGAACATTTTAATAAGAATTAAATCAACAACACAACTTTTAAAAAAATTCAATTTATGTTAAAACTATCATGTGGCCATAGTTATATAATCTTCTGATTCCTAAACCTGGCAAAATTTTGTGGGCTATGTTTACTTTATCAAAGTCAATGGTAACTACTCAATGAGTAAATTATTGATTTAAATGGAGTTTTTAAAACAATAGCTTAAATTCAAAATGTATATTTGTTCCAAATGGACAATGGTTAGATATTAGGGAAAATACAACATGCTCCTAATTATTTTTTATATGTTAATCCACCCCTCAGCTCAATTTATGTAATCACAGAAAATTGGGAGAAGACAGGAGAGGTGAAGGAGCAGCTCGGTGGTTTAGTGGACAGAGCACTGGGCCTGGAATCAGAAAGACTTATTTCTTAAGCTCAAATTCAAAAACCATATAACCCTGGCCAAGTCCCTTAAACTTGTTTGTTTCAGTTCCTCATCTGTAAAATGAACTAGAAAGGGAAATGATAAACCACTCCAGAATCTTTGCCATAACTCTCCCAAAGAAAATCATAGAGTTGGACATGACCAAAAAGTGATTGGACAACAACAATGGAGGTAAAGAAGTGTGACTATATTAAACTTAAATTAATTAAATTAAATTATTTAATTAAACATAATTTAAATTAAACAAATATATTATGAAAATGTGACTTGACTTTGTTATCTTTTAAATGAAGTTTAAAAAGTATTTTCTTTAAATTGGTAAGGAAGTTCGACATTGGCTAGATGAAAATCAGCTGTACTCGGAGTGGCCGTTGAAAAAAACAAGCTTGCAAATTCTGTATCTCAATCAAGGAAAGAGACATGTAGAAGATTTAGGGAACTGAACAGAGGAGGCCAAGCCACCAAAACAGAAACATAAGCAGATACAGTTCCTACATGGAAAAGGAGTAAGGTTGTGTGCACCAGAGGTGTCAAACACACTGACCACATGAGACCCATACCACTCAAGTGTGGCCTGAGTTAGTTTAAAATATAATTGAGAAAAATTTAACAAGATAAATAAATATATGATAAAACCTAAGTAACATTATATTAGACCACTAAGTTAATATGGGTCCTTGGGGACTCCAACTAATGAACACCATTTATATTTGGGTTTTACACTAAATTGATTTAGAACCAATCCTGTTGGAATGGATGCTATGCTCTTGAGTCCACCTATCTCCTCGTGACTATAAACATTCTTTGTTTTATCCCTTTGATCTCTATCATGGAAGTTTAAAGTTTTTCTTCTGGTAATAAAAAAAAAGTCTGTTTCTTAAAAAAAATTTAAATCATTCTTGGATTTAAATGTTTAAATTGTCTTTAAAGTCAACAGCTAGCTTTGATTAAAAAAATATTAAGCATACGCATTTGCTAATCTGGGTGAACTGACTGGGAATGCAGTTGGGAGAAAGTGATACGTGGGGGGGGGGAAGGAGGGAAAGAAAGGAGGGAGAAAGGAAGGGATTATGAAAAAGAATTGCCAATTGGAAATGACCATATGAAAATATGTTCCATATTATGAATAGTAAGGGAAAAGCAAATTAAAACAACTCTAAGATTTCATCTTAATCAACAAATTGCCCAAGATAGCCAAATGCTTCCAACACTCCCTCCACTAAAAGTCAGTGTTGGAAGGGTTGTTGAAAGATAGGCAAAGTAACACACTTTTAGTGAGGCTATGAATTGATTGAACTCATTTTTATATCCATTTGTATTTATGTAAAAATGAGACAATATTCCATATGTATTTTTGACTCAGTAATTTCTCTAGTTAGTATATGCACAAAAGATATCAAAGACCAGAATAAAGATTCAACACTCCCTAATTCCAACCAGCACTCTTTGTCATAACAAATATTTGGAAATCAAGTGAATATGCATCATTTGGTGAATTTTGGGGAAAGACTGAGATAGCTCTCTATCCATATTTATGTAAATGTAATGGAGTATTAATGTATAATACGAAAAGAATGTAATGAATTCAAAGAAACATGAAAAGATTTGTGTTGATTTATGCAGAGTAAAGTGAGTGAATCCAAAAGCATGATCCACACAGTGACAAAAGTGATGTAAAGAAGATCAGTAGAAGGAACTCTGAATAATAAAATGAAAGATCAATATCCTAAAAAGATGGAGAAAAATGTCTCCTTCCTTATGCAGACAAAGTCAAGATAACTAGAGTAGAATGTTGTATATGTTTTCTGATGTGGCCATGTATTGAAGATTTTTCTTGGTGGCTGGTCTGTTGTTTCTACCAGGAAAGGATCAATTTGGGAGATAAAGGTATTCCCAGAAATAATTTTGATGTTAAGAGAGAAGGCATAAAGAAAACATTTAAAATAAATAAATTTAGTACTATGAAAATCAACTATAAAGCAGTAGTTCAATCTCTTCTATTACTTATGTCACTATTTTGCACAATTATGCCTATTAGAAGAATACGAGGCTATTGTGAAAGGGAAAGACACTTCTGCCTGAAATTTCCATGTAATTGAGACAAAATGACTGGCGCTTAGTTCATCTAGATAGTCATCTTAATTTTATCTCATCCTTTCCAATAATTGCTTCGAGTATTTGGGATTGTCTCACAGTAACAGATGACAGCTCAAACAGTGCAGAATTGTATTGTCTTCCTTGTATACTTTATACGATATCTTAGAACCTCCAAAAATCCAGAGAATGGTGTAAAGATCTTTCAGCATTTTCCTTGCTATATTCCATTGGCACTTACACCCCTTCTTTAAAACCAACAGTCCTCCAACTCCGAGGGACTTATGAGAAAGAATGCTATCCACATTGAGAGAAAGAACTGTGGGAGTAGAAATATAGAAGAAAACATCTGATTTATCATTTGTTTTTATGGGTATATAATTTGGGGTTTGGTTTTAAAAGATTACTCTAATATAAAAATGAATAATATGGAAATGGGCTTTGAATAATTATATATATATATACATATATATATATATATCCCACTGAAAATGCTTGTCAGCTCTGTGAGGGGGGAGAAAAAAGGGGAGGGAAAGAACAAGAATCATGTAACCATAGAAAAAAGAAAAAGAAAAATCATTTGGAAGGTAAAACCAACAGTCCTCAATGAAATTCCTACCACTAAGCACATATTCTCCAATAAATAAATAGCTCTCATAGTAATTTGCCCCAATGCATATATAATGCTACTCCAATATGCAACTGTATAATGTCCCCCTGATTATTGTGTATAGAGAAATTTTTTTAATTATAAGGCAGTTAGGTGGCACTGTGGATAGAATGCCAGTTTTTGAGTCAGGAAGACGCATCTTCCTGAGCTCAAATCCAGGCTCAGACATTAACTAGTTGTGTGGCCTTGGGGAAGTCAATCAACTCTGTCCCAGTTCCCTCATTTGTAAAACAATCTGGAAAATAGCAAACCACTTGTCTATATTTACCAAGAAAATCTCAAATGGAGTCATGAAAAGTCAGACGTGGCTGAAAAATGACATCTTAAATCAGCTTGTCTGTTTTGTTAATAGTACATTTACTAGAGTAAATAAATAAGACTTGAATAAGATTGTTTGGTGGAAGAAAACCAGGACTGGAGATAGAAAGACCTGGGTTCAAATCTGGCCTCAGACACTTGTTAGATATATGACCCTGGGCAAGTCATTTAATCCCATTGACTAGCCTTTACCACTCTTCTGCCTTGGAACCTATATTTAGTATTGATCCTATGACAGAGGCTGGCACTAGAGAAAAAGTGCCAGGCTGAAGAGTGTGTGGAACTGATCACCTCATTGGGGGAGGGACCCCATGAGATTGGAATCTGGAGGGGGAGAAGATTCTGGCTGGTAGAGGAGTTGGTCTCTGAATCGGGAGAAGCCGAAGAGAGAAGGTTGAATAATACTTTCTCCTGAGGATTGCCCACTTTTTCCTGCTTGAGACTGGAAATCCTTCCCCCCAACATTTCCCAATTGAAAAGACTAACTGAAGAGAAACCTGAGAAAAGGCATTTTGAATCTCAGTCAGACTTTACCTCAGCTCCTGGAGCAAGAAGAAATCAAGTTTGAATCCTGTGAATTTTAGATTTTCTATACCCTGCTTAGTCTAGTAATCAGGAATATATACACCTCTACTTAAGGATTAAGTGTTGAGAAGGATGACCTATGACAGACATGTGCTAGCAAGTGACAAATCAGTAACAACTGACAGACCCCCTGGGCTGTCCTAAGTCAAGCTTAAGCTACCATTGGTACATGTGAGATGCAGGAAGTTGTAAAAATGGAGATTTGAACTCTGGACTCCATTCCCCAGAAGTCCTTGCTCACTTCCCAGAATGCCTTGTAACCTCACTGGGGCTGAGAGCGAGATGGGGTATTTAACCTGGTTGTAAAGGCTACTGGTCTCTTTTCCTACTTCCACTTTGGAACAGACCTGTCTCTCATGACGTGAGTGAAATTGAATTGGGCCTTTCGGCCCACCTAGCACGTGCCTTTCTTACTTGTGTTTTCTTATATTCTCAACCTTTAATAAAACTCTAAAAAAATAATACTCCTTGCAGAGAGAAACTAATTTCTACCTGCCTCAGTTTCCCAAAAATTTTAATCTTTACAAAGTGATATAAAAATGGTTTATATATTTCACGTCACTTCCTCTCTCTGGTCTCTTTTTGTGGAGAGGTGGCTCTGGCTCTCTCTTTTTGGCAGTGGAGGAGTTGAGCTTGGGGTCTCTCTCTCGGAGACATTGGATTCAACTAGCCATTTGTTTTATTGGTGTTTTGGCGTGGGTCAGGTGAGGCGTCTTCCCTGAGCTCTCTCCGAGTTTAGTCTGATTCCTTTTTTTTTCTTTACCTTTCCTAAAATGCTATCCTCCTAGGAGGCTTCTCATCTCAGAGGAGGCCTTGTGGCTGAGGTCTCTGAACTTCCCTTAGCTTAGGCTAGGCCAGGAAAATTCTTATACCTCTTTCTCTCTTCTTCTTCTTAATTCCTCCCCTCTATATTAATTAAACCACCATAAAATTCCCAAACTGACTTGAGTACTTTTATTGGAATTTGAATCAATCCCTGGAGACAACTAAATTTATATTCAGTTAAAAATAAAACCCTAAATTTACCCCTTACAATCCATCCTCAGAAACTTACTAGCCATTTGACCTTGGGCAAGTCACTTTTAACTCTGTTTGCCTCAGTTTCTTTGTCTGTAAAATGAGCTGAAGAAGATGTCAAACCACTCCAATATCTTTGCTAAGGAAACCCCAAATGAGGTCATGAAGAGGTGGATATGACCAAAATGACTTAACAATAGCAACAATTCTATTTCTAATGTTTAGCACATTGCTTGGATTTAAGTATTTCATAAACATATGTGTTGCCTGTTATTGATAGCAGCTAGGTGCTCTCTTATTTCCATGCTTAATAGTTAGAATTTATATACTGTAAGATTTGTAAAGGACCATGCCTATCTTAGCTCATTTGGTCCTCACAACAACTCTGTGAGCCAAGTACTATTATTATCCCCATTTTTCAGTTGAGAAAATGAGGTTGGGTGAAATTAAATGAATTGCTCAGGGCCCTTATAGTATGTGAGGAAAGATGTGAACTCAGATTTTTCTGATTCCCAGTCCATCCAAGTTGTCTCTATGTTAGTAGCAACTCTTTATTAGCCAGTTTTGTTCTGCCCTGTACTGTTCAAAGATTCTTCTCCTTGGCTGAGAAAGCAGAAGTTAAATACTTTGCGAGCCCAACCGTTATCTCTGTCATTTGTTATCACCACCCAATATAGTCTAGAGAAAAAAAAAAGAAAAGATCTTTTTATTGTCCTTAACTTTCCCCACCAGGCACAGCTCATTCTTATCTTTAGCATTCTTGACATTATGTTTGTCCTGGTGAATTCATCCTTCGTTACTCATAACCCTGTTGTGAGGAAGGGTTTTGGCCATCAGTGCAGACAGTCTTGTCATCACAACTCAAAAACTGCTACTCATTAGTAACTCCTCCCTCTCTTTCATCTTGCTCTCCCTGCAATTCTTGTCCACATTTTCCTGTGCCTTGATCATATTCTTGTTGCCCTGCTTGTCTCTTCCCTAATGATGCATTCTCAGATCCTGGTGGAAGCCTCCATGTTCCTTCTTTTTTCCTCTGTTCCCCTTTTGACCCAACCACTTTGATACAGGGATACAGACTCATTGAAACTGAAGTTTGAGGAGTTTCAATCAGGCCCATCCTTGAAGTCCAGAATCTTTAGGGGTGGGGGCTGGACAATATTGTCTTTCCCATTGCGATGTACCCTTCAATACTTTTGTATTGCACAAATAGCCACTGAGAGAGAATGAACTGAAGATGGTCAGAGAATGATTTTCTGGAATCAAACTTTATTTCAGAAGGTTGCAAAATGATGGTAATTGAGCAAGACATAGTTTTCACACTGAACGGTTTTGAAAATATCTATTTTTCAGATCCATTTGTAATTTAGTATGAAATGACCAGACTGGTATATGATAGCCTCAAATATTTCATCAGGCTGCAACATATGGGTTTTCTAGAAGATGCTTGGCTGCGCTTGACCTTAGAACAATTGATTCGGCTAAATTAAAGATATGGATTCCTTCTTTGTTTTCCATTTTCAAGGATTACATGCAGTTGGTGGAAATTGATATTATATGTGGCTCCAAACCTTTTGCTTCTCAGGACCCAGAGTATGTTAAAAGCTCATAGAAGGAGAGAAGAGCTAGTAAGCTCATTTGGAAGTTCTGAGCAGCTTTAATGACTTACTCTGATTGGGTCTATTCTATGTATTTAATGGCACTGGGCCCCCAATATCCCCTCCCCTAACTTGGTGCTATTGTTCCAGAAGGAATAAGAAAATAGTAGTTGCTTTATAAATGCTCGTCCCTCTTTTTTGCTTGGTAACCTAGTTCCTAGCACAGTGCCTGGCACATAATGCACACTTAATATGTGCTTATTGGTAGACTGTTTACTTGTTGATTGATGGATTGATAATGAAGCAAGAGACACATGATAATTGGTTCTTGAACGTTTTTTGCCAGATATATGATTTCAATAACAGAGAATCCTCTCATTTAAAAAGTCCATCTACCAAAGCAGATCATGAAATTTCAAAGCTAGAATGGACTTTAGAGATAATCAGGTCTCAGTCTTCTCTTCTCATTTTATAGATGAGGGAAGAGAGGACCAAAAAAAGCAGCATCTTCCTTCCCTAAAGCACACAGGTTATTAGTAGGGGTGCTGGGTGCTGGGATTTGAATCTACTTCTGCTCATTCATTTCATGAACTCAAAGAGAATGGAGAGTGCCTGCTCCTGTCTCTCCAAACACCCAGAGCAGCCTTCTCAGTACACATTGGATGCTTAATAATATTTTAACTACAGATATCCCCTTTACATCATCACATTTCCCATCGCAGTTTTTTCTTTTTAAACCCTTTATTGGCTCCAAGGCAGAAGAGTGGTAAGGGCTAGGCAATGGGGGTTCAAGTGACTTGCCCAGGGTCACACAGCTGGGAAGTGTCAAAGATCAAATTTGAACCCAGGACCTCCCATCTCTAGGCCTGAATCTCAATCCACTGAGCCAGCCCCCTCCATCGAAGTTCTGATAGAGCATATGAAATGGGAATTTGGGGGTGGAGTTTGAGGAAGCCACAGACAACATACAAAAGTCAGCAGACATCACAGAAAAAAAGTTTAGAACCTCAGAAATGCATGAAATATATGTATAGTATTGTATATCAGTATACTTTATATTTTAATACCATACATAAATTTTTAAGTTAAAATAAGTAAAAAGTTAGTTTGTGAGAAGAGCATGAAAGCCAGCAGATGACACAAAAAGGTTAGAAATGTAGAGATATCTTTAAAATTTTAGAAACTCATAAGGTCATATAAGGTACTGTAACTACTCCATAAAAGGGGAAAAAATGAGGCTTCTTCTCTGGTATGAAGGAAAAGCCAAAAACTTTTACCAGATTGTCTAAATTATGGAGGTGCCGTGTCCTGTAAAGCCCACTTTGCAGAAGGGATGTTCCCTTTTGAGGAAGGAGACATCACAATCCTCCTAGTCACCCAGGCTCACAACCCAAGTGCCATCTCTGGCTTCTCATTCTTTTTCCCTCCCTCCCAAATCCAATCAGTTGCCAAGTCTTGGCATTTCTTCTTTCATGACATCTCTTGTTTATGCTCCCATCTCTCCTCCAACAATACCACCACCAAAGTCCTCACCATCTCAAACCTGAAGGGAATGGTGGGTCCATTCTAGTCCTTTCTCTCCTCAGTCATCAGCGTGATCTTTCTAAAGCTCAGGGCTGGTCATGCTACTTGCCTATTCAATCAACTCAAGGAGTTCTCTATCCTGTCCTGAACTAAACAAAGACTCCTGTGTTTGGTTTTTAAAGCTATTAATAATCTTTCCCTTTGTACCTGGTCTGTCTTCCTTCTCCTTCTTCCCTCTACATATTCCACACATCTAGCGGCACTGGTCTCTTTCTCTGTTTCTTACAAAAACACTCCATCTCCAGACTATGAGCATGTCCACTGGCTATTCCCCATACATGTAACTCTCCTCCTATATCTTGGTCTCCTGGCTTTCTTCAAGGCCTTTTCTGGTCCCCCTTAATTCTAAGACTTTTCTGAGATGATTTCCAATTTATCCTCTCTTTTGTTTATAAGTGGCCATTTACATATTGTTTCCTTCATTAGGTTGTGAATTCCTTCAAAGCAAGGACTGTGTTTTACCATGGTATCCTCAGTACTTGGGAAAGAAGCTGGAATACAGTTAGTGCATAATAAATATTTGTTGACAGGTTCTTTTTTTTTTCTCCCCATAAAACAAAATTTCATGTTTCTGAATCAGTTTTTTCTCCACTAGGTGGCACTCTTAAACCAATGTATGCTTCATTTATTAAATTTATCTCTGAACTTACTTTATTTGTAACTTCCTAAACCAAATATTGTGTGTTGGTTATCGGAGAGCAACAATTGAAAGCAAAGGCTTTAGTGCAAATATATTTGACTTTTCAAAAATAGAAGCCTTAAATTATAGTAAGGTCTTGTGTGCTTTGTCTAGACTCTAGGGTGGTGCGCCCAAGAATACCCTGATAGATAGTACACAGCAGGATTGCTAATTAAATGACTCCCAAGAAAGGGGACTCACCTAATTCTGTTTAGTTGGAGCATTCCAGCCTTTTATTCAGTGGTACGCCCTTTAAAACACAATAGAGTGTCTTAGGATATGAGCTCTGCTTCTACCAACTAGATATGTGACCCTTGGAATCAGTGTGACACAATGGGAAGAGGGATCATTTGGGAATTATTGGACCGACATTTCATTCATCTCTCCTACTTACCATGTGGGTGACTTTGGACGAGTCCCTTCTGGTTATAAGGCTATGATCCTAAGCTCCTTTATTCCTTATTTCATAGCCTTTGGGCATAGATGCTCTTTGTTCTCTTCATGATCCCATTTGGGGTTTTCTTGACAAAGATACTGGAGTGGCTTGCCATTTCCTTTTCCAGTTCATTTTACAGATGAGGAACCTGAGGCAAACAGAGTTTGGTGACTTGCCCAGGGTCATACAGTTAGGTTTAGAAACCCCAAAATTAACATTGTATGGTATTATATTTTTATTTATTTTATTAAACATTTCCCAATCACATTTTAATCTGGTTCAGGTGGCACCCCAGAGTGTTTATGGGCCACATATTTGACACCTCTGCTCTATACCATCACTATTAGTGACTGATGAAAAGTTAGGGATCTGGGACTTCTGGCAAACTCATAGAGAACTTCAGATTATGTGAATTGACTTGATACATTCTGTATAGTTGTCACAAAGAGAATATACATATAGACTGAGGTTCAGGGTACTTCTTACCATGTGCTCAAATACTTCCTGGATTCAAAGGGGTCCTTGTTGGGTGAGTATGACCACATCTTTTTGTCATCACACTGACCATTATAGTTGTTGGAATGTCAATCCCTACGCTTATTATTTACAGAAGCAGGCAGTAGAATTCATAGCTTCGTAACTGATTCTATGCTATCAGAGTTAAAACTTAGGGAGCAATTTTACTTTTACAAGTAATTTTGGAAATCAGACTGAATCATCACGATTACAAGAGAAATAGCAAAGATATGCTAAGACACTGTGTAGCTTGTCAAATCGCTTTTGTTAGAGTCCAACTCATCCAAGAATCACTGTCATCACTGACAAATATATCCACTTGGCATTTAAAGCCCTTCCCAGTCCACCTTGAGCCTTCTTTTCCATTCTTACTTCACACCACTCCCTATCATTTCCATTATATTCTGGTCAAACTGAGCTACTTATTTTCTTGAAATTCACCATTCTATCTCCTTTCTGCTTGACTTTACAGAGGTTGGACCACATATCAGAATATTCTTCTGCTTTGCTTTTACCTCTTAGAAATCTTAGCCTCTTTTATAATTTAACTGAGAGGTACCATCTCCTATGAAAAGACTTATCTGGTCTTCCTCAGTTGTTCCTGTAGCACCTGAAATACAATCCTCTCACGTATGGGGCTTCTAGAATAGCTACACCAGATTCAAGGTATTCTCTGGGTTTGCATCCATTCAAAATAGTAGTTCATGATTCCCCATTTTTTTCTTTCATTAGAAAGAGGGCAGAATTTGTTAGACTCAAAGGCATTTAATGAGCATATGAACACTTCCTCCAGTGGAATGAGCAGATGAGAACTGTTTATTACAATTGCCATGAAAACAGCTGAAGCAGGTATAGCAGAGTGCTTGGTCAGACATAATAGACACCAAAGTAATCCATTGCACCCCAAGCCATGACCAATCATCCTGACTTTTTGTCCTGCCACTGGACTCAAATGACTCTGGAAGAGAGAGTGAGGCTGATGACTTTGAGGAACTCTGTCTCACAAATCCAATTCATGCACAACTCAAGACTTCATCCCACAATGTCATTGGTCATTTGAAAAGAAGGGAAAATGACAATGGACAAAGGTAATAGCACTTTGTTCCAGGGAGCTACCTCATATAGGTTTAGACATTCCTAAAATCCTTAGACTTGAGCATGAAAATGAATTTGAGTTAGAACTCAAGGTAAGCTAAAGAGAACAGGACATTATTCTCCACTTTTTTTGGTCCTCACTGTTCCTTACTTTTATTATGCATACATGTCAGCAGCAACTTGGCTATATATTTTAGATATTAAAAAAATCTTGATATCTCTCTAGTATTCTCTCCATCTTCCAGATTAGTTTAGCATACGATCATGGGTTGATCGATTGAAAAGTGGTTGGGACGTTAGTAGCTCTTGGATCCTTTTCTGTGTGTATATTGTATCTTCCGCCCACTAGTAGAGTATAAACTCCTTGCGGTTAATAGCGACTTAATTTTACATATTATATATATATATATATATATGTATATATATATATATATATATATATATATATATATATCCTAACATAGAGACCAGAAAATAGTAAGTAAATAAGTGCTTGTCAAAATGAATTGATTCCTAGGCTATATTGCTGCCCAAACAAGATATGTTTGACAGATGTTGGCTTCAAAGAGTAAATCTAATATTAATTAAAAATGCAAAAACATGATACCATGTTCCTTTTTATTATGATGGTTTCCTTTTAAAAAGCAGAAATGAATGAAAAAGATGTCTGCTGAACTATTCTTATATGTTAAGGATAATATAAGTGAGGTTTTCTTAAAATGTTGGCATGTATAGCTATTGTATATGTATGTACTGTCATCAGGTAGGAAAGGGGTAAGTCTTCCAAAACTCCTTTTTAATATTGTATAAATCATTTAGTTGCTTCTGCCCTTTTACCTTATTAAAATATTTGCATTGAATTCATGCTAAAATGCACCACAAAGATAACTCTTTCAAAGACAAACTGAGAAGTATTACTGGTATTTATAGTTTTATAACTCT
This sequence comes from Monodelphis domestica, assembly GCF_027887165.1. Lineage (NCBI taxonomy): Eukaryota > Metazoa > Chordata > Mammalia > Didelphimorphia > Didelphidae > Monodelphis > Monodelphis domestica. Next base: position 234,500,687 of record NC_077232.1, read on the forward strand.
TTGGGCACAGTTCTAAATTGTTCTCCAGAAAAAAAGCTATATTAGTTTAGAACTCCATCAAATACAAGACAATATGCAAGAGCTTCTAAAGTCTCTTTCACTTTTCAATAGTATATTCTCTAGAAGATGTTTTTCCACATCCCTTTCAGCATTTATCATTTTCCTTTTCTGTCATATTAACCAATCTGATAAATATTAGGTCAAATAGTGATTTAGAGTATTTGCCCATACACATTTTGGTAGTTTTGTTTTTTCTTCTGAAAACCATCTTTTATATTCTCTAGTTTTTATCAATTGGAGAATGTCTCCTATTTACATGAATCTGGTTAAGTTCTTTAACTATGTGAGAAATGAAGCTTTCATCAAAGAAACTTGCTTTAGGTTTTCTCTCCAATTTCCTGATTTTCTCTCATTTTGTTTCATTGGTTTTGTTTGTACAAACTATTTTAATTTTTATATAATCAAAATCATCCATTTTAACTACTATGAGGTAGGTATACTGCTCTACTTATTTTTGGTAATACTTTTAAAAATAAGGTTGTTTTCTTTACATCACAATAATTTTCCTCATAATCCATGCATTTGCCTTTCCCAGAATTATCCTCATAACAAATAATATTGTTTAAAGACAAAAGAAAAAGGAGGAAAAAATTAACACAATTAATCCATACCTGGAAGAGATCTGAATATCTATTAAAAGTGCAATATTTGTGGATTTTCCACTTGCAAGAAGAGGTGGGGAGGAGTATTTGCATATCTCATCTTTTGAATCATATTCTTCATTTATAATTTTGTAATATTTAATTTGGGGTTTGTATGTGCATGGTTGTTCTTTGCTTTTATATTAATGTAGTTATTAGGTACTATATATTGTTTTATTGGCTTTATCTATTTCTGTCATCTATTCGTAATTCCACCCACCCCTTCCCAAAACATTCCCTTCCAAAATTGCATCATATCTTTCTCTTCCTCCCCACTTTCTTCATTCAACAGTGGCCAAGGTGGTAAGCCAGTCAAGATATTACTCAGAAATCTTTCATAACTCTAAATATAGCTTAAGGTAGGACTTGATGAAAATATAAATATTATCAGATAAGAAATACAGATTACTAGCTATGTACTTCCTGGTTAAAAGTTGGGTAAGTCACTACAAGATACTGATTTACAAAAACAGGAATATCCTAAGCCAAGAGACTCAGGATTTAGGAGAAGGTGGCATATTCTTCCCTAATCCTTTGCTTTTGTTGGTTTCAACAAAGACATTTCTGAGATCAGGAATCTGAGAATGATGTCAATATATATTTTGGGGAAACAGATCAAGATGATAAGGTGAAGGCAGAGACTTGCCCAAGATTGTCCAAATGTCCTGCCAAATAATTTTAAGATAATGCTTCAAAATGAATTCTAAAGCTTCAGAATCAACAAATGGACAGGGAGAAACAATTTTAAATCCAAATCTAACTTAGAAAGTCAAGAGGAGAGGTATGTTTCACTGGGTGAGAATAGAGAACAATGTAGGCCAGGTCATGACCCATCAAGGCAATAACAAGCCCTGGGGGTCTATACAGCAATAGAGGAGGCTTCCAGAGATCTCATCCCACATATGATAAAGGATTTGGACAATTGGTCAGAAAGAGATTACAGGATCCCTATGCTGGCACTGGGTATAAGACTCTGTTGTATGCCCATATGTTTTTTTAGGTTACAGTCCTGGAGCAAGGAGAAGCACTAGCTTACTAGCACATGTGGTCCCAAGGGAGTGTAGACTCTGGTCACAGTTTCAGGGCAGAAAGAGTTTTTGTGGTTGTTCACAGACCTGAGCACAGGCCAGTAAAGCAGTGACTACAGCTCTCCTTAGGTGATACCACCTTGGAAGAACTGAAAATGTATAGAACCCCAGAATTAGTTCTGAAAATAGCTGCATGAAAAATATGAAGGTTGGGACAGTGCCTCCTCCACCCTGGGAGCAAAGTCCAATGTTAGCATAAAATTAAAGGTCAAGAAATAGACTGAGAAAATGAGTAAATGACAATAAAAGAACCTGACCACAAAAGTTACTATGGTGACAGAGATCAGAAAACCAACACAGAAGAAGACAATGAACTCAAAACAGACAATCTGCAAAGCTTCCCAAAAATATGTGAATTGGTCATAGGACCATAAGGAATTCTTAGAAGATTGCAAAAAGAATTTTATGAGAGGTAAAGGGTTAAAATGGGGGGAAAATGAGAGTGATGTAAGAAAGTAATGAAAAAAAGTCAATAGTTTAGTAAAAGGCACAAAAAAACATTGAAAAGAACTCCTTAAAAAGCAGAATTGGCCAAATGGGTAAAAAAGGAACAAAAATTCACTGAAAAAAATGATTCCTTCAAAATTAGGATTAAGCAAGTGGAAGCTAATGACTCCATGAGACACCAAGAAATAATAAATCAAAATCAAAATAATTAAAATATAAAAATAAAAAAATCTCAATAAAAAAAAGATCCAGAGAGATAATTTTAAATTATTGGATTACCTAAAAGTCGGGATAAAAAAATTAAAAGGTTCAACATCATATTTTAAAAATTATCAAGGAAAGATGCACTAATATCCTGGAACTAAAGGATAAAATAGAAATCAAAAGAATCCACCAATAACTTCTTAAGAGAGATCCCAAAATGAAAACTTCTAGGAATATTATAGGCAAATTCCAGAGCTACCAGGTTAAAGAGAAAATATTGCAAGCAACCAGAAAGAAACAATTCCTATATCATGAAGTCACAGTCAGTCTAACAAGAGATTTAGCAGCTTCTAGATTAAAGGACTGGAGAGCTTAAAATGATAATCCTTTGTGGGGGGGAAATAGATATTTAATGGGATGGTAGACTTTCTAGAATTCTTGAAGAAAAGCTCAGAGATTAACAAAAATTTGACTTTCAAATATAAAACTCAAGAGAAGTACAAAAAGGTAAACATGAAAGAAATCATAGGAGATTTAATTAGATTAAACTATATAGTGCCACAAAGGAAGATGATACTTGGAACTCCTAAGATCTTTATCATTAGTAAGGCAGTTAGAAGGCATATCTACATAGCTGAGGGCATGGATGTGAATTGACTATGATGGGATGAGTTTTAAAAAATAAAATTGAGGGGTAAGAAAGAGACATGTGCTGGGAGGAGGGGGAAATATCTCACTCAAAACTTTTATAGTGGAGAGAAGGTGGGGAGAATAGTATTTAAACCCTATTCTCATCAGAAATGGCACAAAGAAGGGGGCAGCTGGGTACTCAGTGGATTGAGAGCCAGGCCTAAAGATGGGAACAATCTGGCTTCAGACACTTCCCAGCTGTGTGACCCTGGGAAAGTCCCTTAACCCCCATTGCCTAGCCCATACCACTCTTCTGCCTTGGAACCAATACACAGGATTAATTCCAAGACAGAAGGTAAGTGTTTATTTAGGGAAAAAAAAAGAAATGGCACAAAGAGGGAATAAAACACACATTTGACTCAGTATTAAAAAATCTATCTTGCTATATTAGGGAAGTAGGAGGAGAGAGGAATAGCATAAGTGGAGAAAGATGTGATAGAAATGAGAACAGATTAAGGGAGGCAATTGGGGCAGTCTCTGTGAATGCCTCAAGGAGAGAGAGAGAGAAAGAAAGGATAGTAGATTGGATTCCGTGGGGGGCATGACAGAGCCAGGTATGAGATGGCAGAAATGAGTCAGAAACCAGGCTGTATTGATTACAATGGAGCCACAGAAAAACTCCGAACTCTGGACCACACAAAGGCATAATCCATCCAGTGATCCAAAATTAATACCACACAGGTCATGAGAAATGATATAGCTAGCTGAGAGATCAGCCTAGGTCCCTCAGACTATTTGCCAAGCCCGAACCTTACAGCTGAGAGAATAAGGTGCAGGTAATAGGATGAATTAGAAAGAGTTAGGTAAGTGCCTGGCCCAAGGCCAGGTCCCAGGTGAGAGAGATAGAGAAGGGAAGAAATTAAAGATGGAGCTTGGCCAGAGGCCAAACTCCAGCAAAGACAGACATAGGTAAGAGGTGAGGTCCAAGAGAGGGAGGTGACTGCTGTGGCTGCTTTTAATGTCTTCGACATGCAAATGTACCCAATACATATTGATGAATTACATAGTGTATTGCCTTTGGGTAATTGTAAATTACAACAAGGTATAGGTGTGGTTTATCTTAGCCAGGTGAACACAAAGAAACCTGATGTCACGCCTAACCTGGGGGAAGCTGGGATCAAGGGTCAGAGGCTTTCCTAGCCATGCGCAAGACTGAGCATGCTCTCTTCTAAGCCACTCTGTACATTCTAACTGTCTCCCTTGTCCATAGCTAGGTGTGGACTGCTAAAGCAATGAACAGAAGAAGCAAGACACTTTGAGGATGGACAGGGTAAAAGAAGAAAGAGAGAGAGAAAGACAAACGGGAAAAATAGCATGGAGGGAAATACATACTTGGTAATCATGATATTGTTTACAAGAAACACACTTGAAGCAGAGAAACCAAACAGAGGAAAAGGAAAAAGACCTTGGGCAGAGTTTATTATGCTTTAGCTAAAGTAGAAAAAATTAGCATAGCAATCATATTCTTACACAAAGCAAAAACAAAAGAAAAATACATCCAATTAAAAGAGATAAGCAGGGGAAAGACATTTTGCTAACAGGTACCACAGGCAAATAACAATATCAATATTAATTATATATGTACCAAAATGTCATAGCATCCAAATTCTTAAAAGAAAAGTTAAATGAGTTATGGTAATAGTGAGTAATAGTGAATGAATTGCCATTTCTCTCAATATCCTCCAACTTAACACTCATTGTAGATAATAGGGAAAACCCTATCCCTCTTACCTCCATCCTCCACCCTTGTCCTGTCTTCCCCAAATAAACCCCTTGTTTGACAAAGAAGATTAAGAACCATTTCATCGAAACCTCACAGCTCACACTGAGTGACTTGAAGGAGACTGAAGAATAGGGGAGGGGAGACTGAAAGGCTTCTGAAGAGGGAGGTACAAAAGGGAGGAGGCTAGGCAAAAAGAAGATAACTACCTGATCCATTAGTTATCTAGCATACCATCAAATATACCCTAAAAATATCATCTATTACAAAGCAGACAATATAACTAAAAATAATCAAGAAAAAAGTTAAGGAGATGAATAGGATTTTGGTAAAGTTAGATATGATAGACCTCTGGAGAAAAATTAATGAGAATAGAAAGAAATATACTTTTTTCCTCAGTAGTACATGCCACCTATACACAAATTGACTCTATATTAAGGCATTAAAACTTTACAATCAAATGAAGAAAAGCAGAAACATTAGATATATCCTTTTCAGATCTTTTTGCACAAAAATTACATTTAATAAGAGAATATCAACACATAAATTAAAAAATTAGTTGGAAAAATATATTATCCTAATGAATGAGTTGTCAAAGAATAAGTCATATAAACAATCAACAAAGCCATTAGAGAGAGTGATGACAATAAAAAAAATACAACACAATTTATGAGATTCAGCCAAAGCAATACTTAAGGGAAATTTGATATCTCTAAATTATTACATCAGTAAAATAGAAAAGGAGAAGATAAATGAATTGACCATATGACTAAAAAAACTGAAAAAAAGAACAAAATAAACATTTCCAAATAAACACCAAATTGGAAATCCTGAAAATCAAGAGATTCAGAAGTGCATAAACAAATTATGAGTCGGTTCTGTTAAAATAAAATCCAATCTCCGGAAAAATACAGTACCAAGAAATCAACAAACCAAGAGAAAACTGAAGTAATTATTATGACCTATTTTGCCCAAATATATGTCAATAAAAATATATCAATAAATCAAACAATCTTAGTGAAATGGATGAATATATTTTAAAATATATATTTCCCAAATTAATAGAAGAAATAGAATACTAAAATAATCCTACTTTAGAAATAGAAATTAAATAAGACATCAATGAGCTCCCTAAGAAAAAATCCCCAGCCCTTAGTGGCTTCGCAATTGAATCATACCAAACATTTAAAGAACAATCAATTCCAATACTAAATAAGCTACTTGGAAAAACAGACAAAGAAGGAGTTCTACCAAATTTCCTTTTATGACACAAATATTGATATCTAAGCCATGAAGAGAAACAATAAAAAGTAAACTATAGACCAATTTCCCAAATGAATATTTATGCAAAAATTTAAATAAAACACTATGAAGAAGATTACAGCAATATAGCTGTACTTAAAGCTCTTACACTGTGACCACTTGAGATTTATACCAGGAATGCAGAACGGGTTCAATATTAGGAAAACTATCAGCAAAACTGACCATAGCTATAACAAAACACAACAAAATCATATGGTTATCTCTACAGATAAAGAAGCAAAGCTTTTGACAAGACACAATATTTGTTCTCATTAAACACATCAGAAAGTACATGAATAAATGGAACTCCCCTTAAAATGATAAATAGTGCTTATCTAAAACCACCAATAGATATTATTTGCAATGGGGATAATCAAGAAGCTTTCCCAATAACATCAGTATCAAAACAAAGATGCCCAGTGTCACTTATTATTCAATATTGTACTAGAAATGCTAGCAATAGCAAAAAGAAAAGAAAAAGGACATGAAGGAATTAAAATAGGCAATGAGGAAACAAACATCATTCCTTAAGATGTCATATTTAGAGAATCAACTAAAACAGTTGGAATAATTAATATCTTCAGCGAAATTCAGGACAGAAAATTGTCGGGGACCAGCCCCTTACGACCCCTGAGAGGGGAGGGGGAGAGAGAGAAGGAAAGGGGAAGCGACAAAGAAGGTACCGACAGCTCTCACATGGTATGCAAAGAGGAGTCGTTTATTGAGGAGAAAGATTAAAGATGGAGCTTGGCCAGAGGCCAAGCTCCTGCAAGGACAGCCATCGCCTAGCCTGAAAGAGGAGAGAGGGGGGGAGAGCAGAGAGAGAGTGAAGGCGGAGCCTGCTGGGCTAGATATAGTTTTTGATATGCAAATATACACAGTACATAGGGATGACCCTCATTGGTCAATGACAAGGCATAGGTGTGGTTTCTCTTGACCAGGGGAGAACAAAGAAACCTGTTTTCCCGCCTAACCTGGGAGAAGCTGGGGTCAAGGGTCAGGGGCCTTCCCAGCCATGAGCACTACTGAGCATGCCCAAGACTGACTGTTCCCCTTGCCCCTGGGCTGCTACATCTCCCCCTTTTTGTTTTACACACAAATGAATAGTGTAATATCAAAATGTAGCAACATTACAGCATTAACAAATACAAACACTCTGGTGCATAATCATATTCTGATACAGAGATGAAAAACCTATCCTGATTGTATAACTTAGATATCCCAATCAAGAATGAACATCAGCATAAACTGATTCAGTGATCAATCTTAAAAATTCCCAAACTGATCTTTCTATCTGCCTGTCTGCATTTCAAGATCAATGCAACAGTCTTAGTAGATATAAAAATGTTAAGAAAATAATTTCCACGCTACTGATCCTGGTCTAATGAGGTAGAATTCTATGGTTCACATGACAGGTGCAATAACCAAACATGCCACCATTCACAGTCTGGACTATCAGAAGTTGTCAGCCTTTTCAACAGTTAGCAAAATACTATCCCTGGAGATGAAGGATAAGTCCTTCCTGATACTGCATCTTGGGGATCTTTCTGTGCTCACTGCCAGATGCCTGCCACATTAAGAGACTGGTTGGTAGCTCGATGCCAGGACATCCAGCGACTGAGGGTGTCAGTACGCCATGTCTCTGCATTTCCCAACCTCAAACATCCATTTCACATGGAAAATGTAACCGTGGCTGAGGCTGTCTGGTCCATAATGAAAGATTCATTATGATTCCCCTTACATGCAATCAGACATCACTCTCCAGTATGGTCATCTGAAAATTAACAATTGCTGTCATGTTCTCATGTTCACCGACTGTTAGGTGACTGTAATTCTAGAAATCTTTGCACCTTCATAATTCTGGATCAGAGCATTAACAGTACTTTCTTTGTACTCAAAGTTCTGGCCTTACTAGTGTAAAAGAAAAAAATCAAGGTTGATCAATCAAGAGTGACTTTAAAAAGTGTCCTCTAAAAATATAAATACTGATCTCTATAAGATTCCTCTCCCTTTTCTTTTTGTTTGTGCGTTGGGAGAGATCCCTTCAAAGAAAAACATCCTCTCTAAACATTTCTGGAGGATCATGTTATCACATGTCAAATGATCTCAGAAAATTGATCCTGGGAACCTGATCCCAAAACTAATACAAGATTCTCTTGGCTCTTGGCTCACAGTCTATGTGGTATCTTTGAAACTGAGCCAATGTGAAATATCAGAACTTACATTCCCAATGATTTCTAATTCCTGATCTAAATAGATCAAAATTCGCCTTGTATATGAACATAATTTTGCACCATTACAGGCTGTGCAAAAACATCAATACATCAATCACAGTGCAATTTTTAACAAATACCAATATTCCCATCCATTTTACATTCTCAATTGTAACTTAAATAACCATGATGGTGATAATGAAGTAATATTTCAAGTTCTGACTGCATAGTCCTAATGTCTTCCTTATTTTAAATCTCTGCTTGTATAAATAAACCCATCAATATGATAACCAAGCCTATACCATTACCAATATTTGCAAAATTCATTCCACCAAACCAATGTTTGGGTAAATAGAAGCTTAAGTTGTTTCCCATGTAGAAACAATTTCTACAGTTTCTTGTACCTACAGCATTTGACATAGCTTTTTCATTCCAAGTTATCAGTGTATAATATTCAATGTGCTTTTTCTACAAGCTTATCTGTGCCTATTGTGTCATGTTTTTAATCCATACTCCAAAACAGTAAAACTTAGATTATACTTTGCCCTTGCTCCATGTTTTTGAGCAATAATAATTTTTTCCACCTAGGAGAGACAATGACTGCGCGTCCACAGAAATTGTCAAACCTAGAGCCCTCAGTTTTTCATGAGGTCTTACTTCCATATACCAGAACGTCTTCCAGTATATGAAAGGGAAGCCAATAGATCCCGAATCCAGCGGCCGTCTGAATTCTGGGACTGTTGGAGGAGAGCAAGACATTTTTCCTATTAAGATATTACCCACAAAGACAGGGTATCAGGAGTAATGGTTAACAATGGTATTAACACTCAACTACTGCTATGGTAGTCAGCCCTTAATGTAATGTCAGGAACATAATCTTTGCCTGGATGTCAATGATCTCTTACAATAACTCAAGTTCCTAATTAAAGATTTCCTAACGTCTTTTTCCTGATCTCTCATTCTTTCTTGAGAGTAACATCAGTGTCATCTGTCCATTAAACCTGTCTGTGCATCATTTTCTGCTTAGCACCTCATTTTTGATGTCAGAGGTATCAGATCTATCCTATGGATGAGAGTTTTCTATCTCCTACTCTTTGGAGAGTCCTACCAAGGTCTATACCCTTGTTGATAACAGCATTTCTTACAATACAAGTGGTGGATTTACAATGCATACAATATACATTTCTTTTGACAGTATCATATACAAAATACAAGGTATACATTAGTAGCTAGACAATTTGTAGCTATTTCATCTCAATCCCATCGCAAAGTCTTTGGAATGTGGGATGTATCTGGTGTCTTGTACAGACACAAGTGTGATTTAGTCCTTCTGAGTTAGCATACTTGATGTTGCTCTGGGTACCCCATCTCAAATGCAGCATGACAAGTGTCCGTCAGTGGCCTAATAGCAAATGTCTCTAATAGTGTAATGTCATTGTTCTGGAGTGATATTAGTCACCAAAGAAGTGTCCCTCCAGCGTGCCTGGATTGTGGCTGGCATGTAGATAGCTGATGCCATCACCTTCCGTCTGCTTGTCTTCCTGGTCTGTATCAGCTGGCATGAAGCATGACGTGGGAGACCAGATGTTTTCATTATCTGTGAACATACAAATAAGACCTCGACCCAACATTATCATCCCTTTGGGTCCCTCACAGTCTTAATATCTTGATGATTTTTAACCCACTTCAGGTATCTCACACAATGTGATCTTTATCATTACATTCAATATTGATTGTTACAAAGCTTTAACTTATATTCCTTTCTGGGGTGTAGAAAAGATAGATGATTAGTGATACCATATCCACCTCTTTCCTATTGAAAGTGGAACAGTCACAGCTTAACAAAATTGACTTCTAGATAAGTCTGATTCTAATAAAAACATGTTGTTTGCAAATATAATGTACCCTTTAAGATCATAATCATCATTACATTTTGGATAGCAATACCCTTTTGTGCTGCAAGTGGACAGCATTCCTTATACTGTCATAATATTCCCAATTATACCCTTTCGATATTTGATCAAATTTGGCTAACATGGAACAATTCCAATAATATGATTTCAAGTTACACATTGTACCAGTACCATTCAAAATTTTCAGGCATGTAATAGTTAGATCTTTTACCAAATACCCATATATTCCTAGAACAGAATATCTGTTAGTGACTCAATGATACTCTTCTGTAGTCAAATTGTTTCGCATACAATTACATGTGTGTGTGGATAGTGTGTTAAACCTGCCTATAGGGCAGTCTTTACAGTCCATGTGCTGCTTTTCTGGTGTCCTGTGCCAGACACCTCTGCCTTCTGTCCTTCTTCCGGGCAGATTTTCTTGCCATCAGATGCTCTTAATCATCTTCCATGGACTCCATGTATCTGAGAAAATAAACAGAAAACCTCGACCCCAAATGAAAACCTCATTGGGTCTTAGAAAGTTAGAAAGTGACAGAACATATATACCTTCAGTTTTTGAACCTTGGGGCTCATGAATTCTTCTGAGCTCTATTTACCATAGCTTGCATGTGAGCCATGAGCTATGCAATTTAGCCTTTGCATTGCTGTTAAAAGCCCTGCTATTCCAAGCTGTTTGGAATAGACAGTTGTGCACAGTTATTCATAAAATCTGCAATCACTTTGCTCACTTCTTCATTTGAGCTTGAACCCATAAACCAGGAGAGTAAGTATCTCCCATCACTTTTCACAGTTCAACCTTTGTGCCAGGAGCAAACTGAAATGCACCTTTTGCTCCAAAATATACAGTGGATATTTATCAGGGGTGAAATTAATCCACAGCAGTTTGCATTGATAAGCGATATCACCTGCTTGTTCAGGATATAGATGTACAATAGATTTTGCAAAGCAGCATGTATAGATGCTTAAATATTTGCTTTTTCAAACCCATAATCATAAAAATATCATATTATAAATCACTTAAGATTTGACCCATGTGTGCTGGGATCTTAAGCCTTTGTCTGCCTGCACACAATTTTTGCTTTTTGAAAAAATTTCCACCTTGTGCAGTTATTAAAATTATAGCATTGTCTTATGCTGTAAAAATATGCACAGAATTATCAAACAATTGCACAAAAGTTGTTTCCGAACTACTGCCCTTAGCTTCATAACTGAAAAGATCTTAATACTGTGAATAAAATCATTACTTTCATCTGCTAAATCTGCAAATCTTCACTGCAGAAATAAATCAAATTATGCCAGTAACCTTTGAATTTGCCTTATTATCATAGGTCTCTTTTCAATATCATGATCAGCTTCAATATCTGCAATTTCAATACATGATAGTATTGCCTCTTTCAAATCCTTAATAAATTACTGTACTGAGTAACAGAGTTCCTGATAACTTTAATAATTAACCACTGGTAAACAGATTAAATCCTTCTAACCATGCTTTTACCCTGCTGAGCATGTGTCTTAATTTTCCATAGTAAAAGCTATTCTAGTTATAAATCATTTGCTTTCTGGATACAGGTATAGTAATATGCCCAGTAAAAAGTTTCTAAACTGCATACAGGCTGTTTGAATAAGCTCTGCTCAAGATTCACCCTGTTGCTTTATGTCCTGCTTAGAAAAGTGTTAATAATTCCTCCATAGTTAAAATTAGAAAGCTTTAGAAATTCCTTTAAATCATATTCCAATTCATGCTTATTATATCTTAGTATTAAATTTCTTCTTCTAGCCAATTACAGCCTTAGTGATAAAACTTGCAACCTCAGTTGCTCTGATGCTATCTTCCACGTGGCTCAAGCCATGTGGCCAGTAGAGAAAAAAATTCAAGCTGCTTCAGATTTAAACCCAAACCTTAAAAGTTTTCTGTTTGCACTTTAATTACCTTGTGATTTATACCAAAATTTCTCTACAGATAAAACATTTCTAGTCCTGATATTCTGTGGCATATAACAAAAGTCAGAGAAAGATATTTAATTCTCCTTTTTTAACTTCCTTTATCAAAAAATATAAGCAGACATTCCTTTATAATTTTGCCTATCCAACCCGAATTAAAACTAAATTAAAATTCAAATTCCCAGCACCCAGGTAAAGCCTGCCTTTACCTGGCTGGACCTCAAACAAAAGAATTCCTAGGACCTTTTTTCAAATGCTAAATGAGTGTAGAGGCTTGCCCTTTTTAAAAAAAAAATCTTCTGCCTTTGGTTACAGAATGGCAATATCTTTTTACAACCTAGGCTGTTCTGAATTTAACCTAATTCAGGCCTTTAAGTGTCCTGCTTTGAGTCAAAGCAGTTACTTCCTGATAAGCCTTTTAAAAGCATCCCAGGAATTTGCCTGTGAAGATTAGCTTGCTCCTTGCTTCTGGTCTGCTTGCGTTTCCTGCTTTTGCATATGAATAGCAGCCTGGCTCTAGGAGCCTTTGTTTTAGGAGGCCATAAATTTGACTTTGCACTTTCCTGATGAAATCTTAACTCCTGCTTTTTCTTTTCCCAGTTGCTCCTTTTGAAATTCACTAGGCTCTAGCAACTGTTTGTTTCAGAGTGAGATTTTTCGAATTCTCAATCGCCCCTAGTGAGGGTTTCCCTGGGTCAAATTTTCTTTTTCCTTCCCCTCCCCCTCAGACCGCTCCTCAGGTGTTTCTTAACCTCCGGAGATCCAGGTCCGAGAGAGGAGGCCTCCGACTAGCAGACCCAGGTGGGGGAGGGAAACTGCACTTCGTATATATAAGGGGACTGTTATTCCGTTGCCATCAAAACACACATACATTCAACCATTCACACAATGGGGTTTGAGAGGGGGATATGAATGGGACAACTTACCATTCCTCGGGATCGTCCGATCCTTACCCGTTACTGTAGCCTCGGTTTCGGCGCCGAACTTTTCCTCAGTTGTCCGGTGGTCGCTCGGGCCCCACGTTGGAGCGCCAGATATGTCGGGGACCAGCCCCTTACGACCCCTGAGAGGGGAGGGGGAGAGAGAGAAGGAAAGGGGAAGCGACAAAGAAGGTACCGACAGCTCTCACATGGTATGCAAAGAGGAGTCGTTTATTGAGGAGAAAGATTAAAGATGGAGCTTGGCCAGAGGCCAAGCTCCTGCAAGGACAGCCATCGCCTAGCCTGAAAGAGGAGAGAGGGGGGGAGAGCAGAGAGAGAGTGAAGGCGGAGCCTGCTGGGCTAGATATAGTTTTTGATATGCAAATATACACAGTACATAGGGATGACCCTCATTGGTCAATGACAAGGCATAGGTGTGGTTTCTCTTGACCAGGGGAGAACAAAGAAACCTGTTTTCCCGCCTAACCTGGGAGAAGCTGGGGTCAAGGGTCAGGGGCCTTCCCAGCCATGAGCACTACTGAGCATGCCCAAGACTGACTGTTCCCCTTGCCCCTGGGCTGCTACAGAAAATAAACCCACATAAATTATCAACATTTCTATATATTACCAATAAAGGCCAGAAGCAAGAGATAGAAAGAGAAATGCCATTTAAAATAACTGTAGACAATACAAAATGCTTGGAAGTCTATCTGCTAAGACAAATTCAGGAACTTTATTAACACAATTATAAAACACTTTTCACATGAAGCCAGATCTAAATAATTAGAAAAATATTTATTGTGCATGGTAAAATTTATATAGTGAAAATTGCAATTCAATCTAAATTGTCTTATTTAGTGCCATGCCAAACTACCAAAATTATTATGTACATTTAGAAAAAATAGTGACAAAATTAATCTGAAAGAACAAAAGGTCAAAAAAATGATGGGAATCAGTGAAAACTTAAGAAAGAAGTCTTAGCAATATCAATTCTCAAACTGTATTATAAAGAGATAATCATAACAGTCAGGTACTGACTGAAAAATAGAATGATAGTTCAGTTGGATACATTATGCACACAATACACATTATCAATTCACCATAGCAAATGACTAAGCAACTAACTTAGGAGAAACAAAGTTGCAAAGATATTAACACAGGATAAGACATACTTAAAATAACAATGTGGCTGAGAAAGAAAAGATAGATGGGGCTGAAGAGGGAATGCCAATATTGCCACAAGGAGATCAAACTAGCCTACAACCAGACAACAGCATAATTCATATTAAAACAGATAAACCATTTACAGCAGCAGTCCTTGAAAGTCTAAAAAAATGGAAGCCTTCCTGGTTTTCAGAGCCTGTGAGATGTTTGAAAGAATTTAAAAAGCAATTAGGCTTTATGATCCAAATTTCCAGGACACTGAAATTCTCTTAGAGAATTATTTTCAAAAAGGGGATGTAGAGGATTGAAGAAGTACAGGGGATAAGGAAGGGTTTGTAACAGGGAATGGATGAGTTGAAGGGAGAGAGGGAATATGGATGCTGGTGAGGTAAAAGAAGAGAGATGTCCCTTGCTAAGAGGCTATCTTTGAAAAATAGGGTTCCTGAGAAATGGGCCAACTGTGATAGCCTGAGGGGATATCTTCTCTATTGATTGATGTTGAAGATACCTTAGGGCATGCAAGCAAGGACCCCCTGAGGGACAAGGCTCCCCCCCTTTCCCCCTTCCCCAAGGTCACCCAGCAGGGGTAATAAGGACCATTTATAGTTGAATGGCTGTCCTTGGTTTCTGCTCCCTCTATGTGCCCTGAAATGATAGTCCTCTTATCTGACTGTGGTTTATTTAAATAAAGATTAATTTAATAACAAGTTTGGATTGGGAAGATATGAGGGAAGAGGGAATCAGGATTTCCCTAGATGGGTTTGAGTCTCTCTCAGCTTTTGAGGTGAGGCCAGGCTGGTGGAGGGTTTCTTTTATTCCTGTCTATGCTATATCTATGCTAGCTTTCTTAAGTTTAGTCTTAGCAATAGACAGTGAGAAGAAGAAAAGTTTCTGACTTTTAGAGCTGGTTGGGCCTGTCTCTTCGGGCTGATGACCCTAAAGACCAGCCTTACAGTTCAAAATGCTCCCCTTAAATCCTTTTGTTTGATGACATGATCACAGGAATCCAGGTAGAGCACAGTTGGGGAAATCCAGGAACTTCTATCCAGATACAGGGAGAGAGGCTCCTTCCAGTCTGAGAGCCAGGAAGACAGAGTCCCAGGAAACCAAGGGACACTCTCATAGACCCCTCCCCCCACCAACTGTTTTTCTTGTCAATATCTTCTCTCTAACATTCCAGCTGCTATTTATTCCACCAGAGTGGCAGAAAGTCCAAAAATTACTTCAGTTTTCCTTTTCACAAGACCTCACCTCACACCATATATGAATTTAAGGTAAAAATGGGTAAATGATTTAAACATAAATGATTATACCGTAAACAAGTTAGAGGAGCATGGAATATTTTACCTGTCACATCTATGGAAGGATTTGTGACTAAACAATAGATAAAGAACATTACGAGATTTAAAATGAATGATTTTGACTACATTAAATTAAAAGGTTTTACATAAATAAAACGAACAAAACCAAGGAAAGAAAAGTAGAAAACTGGGGGAGATGAGATTTTTTAGCAAGTTTCTCTAATAAAGGCCCATTTCTCACATATATAGAGAAGGGAGTCAAATTTATAAGAATATAAGTCATTCTCCAATTGATAAATGGCCAAAGAATATAAAAAGTCAGTTTTCAGAAGAAATCAAAGCTATTTATTGCCATATAAAAATTCTCTAAATCACTATTGATTAGAGGAATGCAGATTAAAAAGAATATGAGATATTACCTCACACTTATCAAAGTAGGTAATATAATAGAAAAGAAAAATTAAAATTTTGGAAAGGATGTGGAAAAAATGGAACACTGATCCATTGTTGGTGGAATTGTGAACTGATTCAACCATTCTGGAGAACAATTTGGAACTATGTCCAAAGGACTGTAAAATTGTGTATACCTTGTGACCCAGCAATACCACTACTAGTTTTATATCCCAAAAAGATCTAATTTGTACCAAAAAAAAAATTATAGCATGATTTTTGTGGTAGCAAAGAATTGCAGATTGAGGGGATGTTCCTAAATTGAAGAATGGCTAAATAAGCTATAATATATGATTCTGATGTAATACTAATGTACTATATTACAAACAAGCAGGATGCTCTCTGAGGCAAAGTGAAGTGATCAGAACCAGAAGAACATTGTACATAATAACAGCAATACTGCATGATAATCAACTGTGACTTACTTAGCTATTTTCAGCAATACAATGATCCAAAACAATTTTGAAGGACTCATGATGGAAAAATGTTATCAACCTCTAGAGAAAAACTGATGGAGTCTGAATGCAGATTGAAGTGCATTTAAGTTTTTTTCTTCATTTGGGGGATGTGTGTTGGGTTTAAATTTTCTTTTGAAACATGGCTTATAGGTAAATATGTTTTGCATGTATAATTTTTATCTAATTGCTTGCCATTACAAGGACAGGGTAGAGGAGAGATGGAGTTAGAGAATTTGGAACTGACAATTTTCAAAAATAAAATTTAAAAATTATTATTACATATAATTTGAAAAATAATATATAGGCTTCCCCCCACAACACAAAAAGCCCCTCACTTTAGGATGCTAAAGGAACTTTTCCATATGATCCATTTGGGGGCCAATTTCTTTGAGGTAAGGGATAAACCAGCAAGCCATTGGGACCAATACTTGCTTGGGACATGGAGAATTCCCTGTATTAAAAAGTTCTAGATTGACTTTCATTGCTCTAGGAAATGGGAAGGTATAATATTAACTCAGTGAAAATGTCTTAGGGCCTGACAGCAATTCCAATAACAGTCGGAGTTTTCAGTGCGCCTAACACCAGAAGTTTGCTTGCTGAATGATAGTAAGTTCATTTTGTAACATAATCGGTTCCCTTCCTCACTTCAGTCTCCTGAATTCCCATGTTTCTTTCAAGAATTAGCTTAAATCTCACTTTTTGCAGAAGGTCCTTCTCAGTCCCCTGCACTGCTTGTGCCTTCCCTCTGAGATTACCTCCCATTTACCCAGTATATAAATCTTGCAAATCCATAGTTGCCTGCATGTTTTCCTTCCACTCTAGAATGAGGGACCACACTTTTCGTTTTTGGTTTTTGCTTTTCCTTCCATCCACAGTGTTTAGGACAGTGCTTGACATATAGTAGGCACTGAATAAATGCTTGATGATGAAGGGGATCTTGGCACGCACTTCAATTATTACTGCAGCATTGAGGTCATCTCATGGGGCATCAATAACCCCTACAATTACTGGAGCAATCATTTTCCCTACAGAGAAATCCTTCTCCCTGGAAAAGAGGGATCAGCTCCCCAGGTAATGTGGGTGAACAGGGAGTACCATGGTCCGAGTTAAAAGGAGTTGAACAGAATTTTCTCATATTATGCCAATAATAGTGTATGATTTCAAAGTTGCAAAACTAAGCAGAACAACGAGAGGCAGAAACATGAACATATAAACTCAGTGTTCCCTGGGGATAGCCTGGTGCAGTAGGGCTAACCTCATAGCCTGAACTACTGGGGTGATGGTGGTGGGGAGAAGATCTAAGGCTCTTACCTGCAGAAAAGAGACTCGACAGTATCTTGCAACTCAGTAGATTAGCAGATGCTGACAAAGAGCATCTTAGTGGACACAGTGCAGCTGACTACAGTTTGAGGTCATCACCAGAGCAACTAGTGACACCATTAGGGAGAGTATAGCGGAAGAGATGGCAGCATCAGATGCAGAGAGGTGGTTCAAGGGGGTGGCACCCTCGAGACATGGATTGCTCTAGAAAAGCATGCCCTTGGGCCAAGATTGTTAAAAATATATTCAACCTTTGCACATGTATTTCCTTTCCCAGTGGCAATGTGGTGGTCTGTGGAAGAGTGGACTTCACTGTGTGTGGGGGGGATAGTAATGGGGAGGAGATGTACCTATTATTCATTTTGCAATATTCTTTCATTTAAAATCTTTTGCTATGGCCTAATGTGGTCTAGTGGAGGGCTTATCAGTTATGATTTTTTTTTAACCCTTACCTTCTGTCTTGGAGCCAATACTGTGTATTGGCTCCAAGGCAGAAGAGTGGTAAGGGCTAGGCAATAGGGATTAAGTGACTCGCCCAGGGTCACATAGCTGGGAAATGTCTGAGGTCAGATTTGAACCTAGGACCTCCTGTCTCTAGGCCTGACTCTCAATCCACTGAGCCACCCCCCATAAGTTACTATTTTTTAATAGAAAACAACCCCAAATGGACCTTAAACTTGGGATAGCTTTCAAAGGAGCTCTAGACTATACCGTATTTTTAGGACCAAATTTTCAGTGTTTAAACCTGTGCCACCATCAGTGTGGATTTCTTCCAAAAAATACTTACTTGCTTAGGTCCAGGCCTTCTTCCTAACTTCTTTTACTTAAGTGATACTTCCTTCCAGAGGAACGAATCCAAATGTGGTGGTGCCATCTTTTTGGCTGATGAGGACAAGTCACGATTGAAAACAAGAGCAGATGGATTCCATTCATTGTTTGTTGACTGTTCTCTTTCCAGTTTCACCTCCAAATGCTCCTGGATAAAAGCTCTCCACACAGGCTTCTTTTCTACTCAACTACTTCTTTTTTTTCTTTTCTTTTCATTCTTTTTTTTTTTTAATTTTAAACATTATTTTATTTGGTCATTTCCAAACATTATTCACTGGAAACAAAGATCATTTTCTCCCCCCCCCCCACCTTTCCCTCTCCCATATCAGATGCACAATTCCACTGGTTATCACATGTGTTCTTGACTCAAACCCATTTCCCTATTGTTGGTATTTGCATTAGAGTATTCATTTAGAGTCTCTCCTCAGTCATATCCCCTCAACCTCTGTAGTCAAGCAGTTGCTTTTCATTGGTGTTTTTACTCCCACAGTTTATCCTCTGCTTGTGGGTAGTATTTTTTTAGATCCCTGCAGATTGTTCAGGGACATTGCATTGCCATTAATGGAGAAGTCCATCACCTTCGATTGTACCACAATGTATCAGTCTCTGTGTACAATGTTCTCCTGGTTCTGCTCCCTTCGCTCTGCATCACTTCCTGGAGGTTGTTCCAGTCTCCATGGAACTCCTCCACTTTATTATTCCTTTTAGCACAATAGTATTCCATCACCAACATATACCACAATTTGTTCAGCCATTCCCCAATTGATGGGCATCCCCTCGTTTTCCAATTTTTGGCCACCACAAAGAGTGCAGCTATGAATACTCTTGTACAAGTCTTTTTCCTTATTATCTCTTTGGGGTACAAACCCAGCAGTGCTATAGCTGGATCAAAGGGCAGATAGTCTTTTATCACCCTTTGGGCATAGTTCCAAATTGCCTTCCATAATTGCTGGATCAATTCAGAACTCCACCAGCAATGAATTAGTGTCCCCACTTTGCCACATCCCCTCCAGCATTCATTACTTTCCAAAGCTATCATGTTAGCCAATCTGCTAAGTGTGAGGTCATACCTCAGAGTTGTTTTGATTTGCATCTCTCTGATTATAAGAGATGTAGAGCACTTTTTCATGTGCTTATTAATACTTTTGATTTCTTTGGCTGTGAACTGCCTGTTCATGTCCCTTGCCCATTTGTCAATTGGAGAATGGCTTGATTTTTTGTACAATTGATTTAGTTCTTTGTAAATTTGAGTAATTAAACCTTTGTCAGAGGTTTTTATGAAGATTGTTTCCCAATTTGTTGCTACCCTTCTGATTTTGGTTACATTGGTTTTGTTTGTACAAAAACTTTTTAATTTGATGTATTCCAGATTATTTATTTTGCATTTTGTAACTCTTTCTAATTCTTGCTTGGTTTTGAAGTCTTTCCCTTCCCAAAGGTCTGACATGTGTACTATTCTGTGTTCGCCTAATTTTCTTATACTTTCCTTCTTTATGTTCAAGTCATTCACCCATTTTGAATTTATTTTGGTGTAGGGTGTGAGGTGTTGATCTAAACCTAATCTTTCCCACACTGTCCTCCAATTTTCCCAGCAGTTTTTATGAAATAATGCATTTTTGTCTCAAAAGATGGGATCTTTGGGTTTGTCATATACGGTCTTGCTGAGGTTGCTTGCCCCCATCTATTCCACTGATCCTCCTTTCTTTTTTTTTTTTTTAAATATATTTTATTTGATCATTTCCAAGCATTATTCGTTAAAGACATAGATCATTTTCTTTTCCTCCCCCCCCCACCCCCCATAGCCGACGCGTAAGTCCACTGGGCATTAGATGTTTTCTTGATTTGAACCCATTGCTTTGTTGATAGTATTTGCATTAGAGTGTTCATTTAGAGTCTATCCTCTGTCATGTCCCCTCAACCTCTGTATTCAGGCAGTTGCTTTTTCTCGGTGTTTCCACTCCCATAGTTTATCCTTTGCTTATGAATGGTGTTTTTTTCTCCTGGGTCCCTGCAAGTTGTTCAGGGACATTACACCGCCACTAATGGAGAAGTCCATTACGTTCGATGATACCACAGTGTGTTTGTCTCTGTGTACAATGTTCTCCTGGTTCTGCTCCTCTCACTCTGCATCACTTCCTGGAGGTTGTTCCAGTCTCCATGGAACTTCTCCACTTTATTATTCCTTTTAGCACAATAGTACTCCATCACCAACATATACCACAGTTTGTTCAGCCATTCCCCAATTGATGGGCATCCCCTCGTTTTCCAGTTTTGGGCCACCACAAAGAGCGCAGCTATGAATATTTTTGTACAAGTCTTTTTGTCCATTATCTCTTTGGGGTACAGACCCAGCAGTGCTATGGCTGGGTCAAAGGGTAAATATTCTTTTAGCACCCTTTGGGCATAGTTCCAAATTGCCCTCCAGAATGGTTGGATCAGTTCACAGCTCCACCAGCAATGAATTAATGTCCCTATTTTGCCACATCCCCTCCAGCATTCATTACTTTCCTTTGCTGTTATGTTAGCCAATCTGCTAGGTGTGAGGTGATACCTCAGAGTTGTTTTGATTTGCATCTCTCTGATTATAAGAGATGTAGAACACTTCTTCATGTGCTTGTTAATAGTTTTGATTTCTTTATCTGAGAACTGCCTATCCATTTCCCTTGCCCATTTATCAATTGGAGAATGGCTTGATTTTTTGTACAATTGATTTAGCTCTTTATAAATATGAGTAATTAAACCTTTGTCAGAGGTTTCTATGAAGATTTTTTCCCAATTTGTTGTTTCCCTTCTGATTTTAGTTATATTGGTTTTGTTTGTACAAAAGCTTTTTAGTTTGATGTAGTCAAAATTATTTATTTTACATTTTGTGATTCTTTCTATATCTTGCTTGGTTTTAAAGCCTCTCCCCTCCCAAAGGTCTGACATGTATACTATTCTGTGTTTACCCAATTTACTTATGGTTTCCTTCTTTATGTTTAAGTCACTCACCCATTTTGAATTTATCTTGGTGTAGGGTGTGAGGTGTTGATCTATTCCTAGTCTCTCCCACACTGTCTTCCAATTTTCCCAGCAGTTTTTATCGAATAGTGGATTTTTGTCCCAAAAGCTGGGATCTTTGGGTTTATCGTATACTGTCTTGCTGAGGTCGCTTTCCCCCAGTCTATTCCACTGATCTTCCTTTCTGTTTCTTAGCCAGTACCAAATTGTTTTGATGACTGCTGCTTTGTAATATAGTTTTAGGTCAGGGACTGCAAGGCCCCCATCATATGTGTTTTTTTTCATTATTTCCCTGGATATCCTTGATCTTTTGTTCTTCCAAATGAACTTTGTTATGGTTTTTTCTAAATCAGTGAAGAAGTATTTTGGTAGTTCAATGGGTATGGCACTAAATAGATAAATAAGTTTGGGTAGAATGGTCATTTTTATTATATTGGCTCGTCCTATCCATGAGCAGTTAATGTTTTTCCATTTGTTCAAGTCTAGTTTTAGTTGTGTGGCGAGTGTTTTGTAGTTGTGTTCATATAGTTCCTGTGTTTGTCTTGGGAGGTAGATTCCTAGGTATTTTATTTTGTCTAAGGTGATTTTGAATGGGATTTCTCTTTCTAGTTCTTGCTGCTGAGCTGTGTTGGAATTATATAGAAATGCTGATGATTTATGTGGGTTTATTTTGTATCCTGCAACTTTGCTAAAGTTGTTGATTATTTCAATTAGCTTTTTGGTTGAATCGCTAGGATTCTTTAAGTAGACCATCATGTCATCCGCAAAGAGTGATAACTTGGTCTCCTCCTTGCCTATTTTGATGCCTTCAATTCCTTTATCTTCTCTAATTGCTACTGCTAGTGTTTCTAGTACAATGTCAAATAGTAGAGGTGATAATGGGCATCCTTGTTTCACTCCTGATCTTATTGGGAATGCATCTAGTTTATCCCCATTGCAGATGATATTAGCTGTTGGTTTTAGATATATACTGTTTATTATTTTTAGGAATGACCCTTCTATTCCTATGCTTTCTAGTGTTTTTAATAGGAATGGGTGTTGTATTTTATCAAAGGCTTTTTCTGCACCTATTGAAATAATCATGTGATTCTTGCTAGTTTGCTTGTTGATGTGGTCAATTATGTGGATGGTTTTCCTAATGTTGAACCAGCCCTGCATCCCTGGTATGAATCCTACTTGATCATGGTGAATGATCCTTCTGATCACTTGCTGGAGTCTTTTTGCTAGTATCCTATTTAAGATTTTTGCATCTATATTCATTAGGGAGATTGGCCTATAGTTTTCTTTCTCTGTTTTTGACCTGCCTGGTTTTGGAATCAGTACCATATTTGTGTCGTAAAAGGAGTTTGGTAGAACTCCCTCTTTGCTTATTATGTCAAATAGTTTGTATAGTATTGGGATTAACTGTTCTCTGAATGTTTGATAGAATTCACAGGTGAATCCATCAGGCCCTGGGGACTTTTTCTTAGGAAGTTCTTTGATGGCTTGTTGGATTTCAATTTCTGATATGGGATTATTTAGGAATTCTATTTCCTCTTCTGTTAGTCTAGGCAGTTTGTATTTTTGTATATATTCATCCATTTCTCCTAAATTGGTGTATTTATTGCCATATAATTGGGCAAAGTAATTTCTAATGATTGCCTTAATTTCCTCCTCATTGGAGGTGCTGTCCCCCTTTTCATCTTTAATGCTGTGAATTTGCTTTTCTTCCTTCCTTTTTTTAACTAGATTGACCAGTACCTTGTCTATTTTGTTTGTTTTTTCAAAGTACCAGCTTCTTGTCTCATTTATTAAATCAATAGTTCTATCACTTTCGATTTTATTAATTTCTCCCTTAATTTTTAGGATTTCTAATTTGGTTTTCTGTTGGGGGTTTTTAATTTGATCGCTTTCCAGTTTTTTCATTTGCATTTCCAATTGATTGATCTCTGCTCTCCCTTGTTTGTTAATATAAGCATTCAGGGATATGAATTTGCCTCTGATTACCGCTTTGGCTGCATCCCAAAAGGTTTGAAAGGATGTTTCGCCATTGTCATTTTCCTCGATGAAATTATTAATTGTTTCTATGATTTCTTCTTTAACTAAACGGTTTTGGAGTATCATATTGTTTAATTTCCAATTGGTTTTAGATTTGGTTTTCCATGTACCATTACTAATCATTTGATCCTCCTTTCTGTCTCTTAGCCAGTACCAAATTGTTTTGATGACCGCTGCTTTATAATATAGTCTGAGATCTGGGACTGCAAGACCCCCTTCCTTTGTATTTTTTTTTCATTATTTCCCTGAATATCCTTGATCTTTTGTTCTTCAAAATGAACTTTGTTACGGTTTTTTCTAAATCAGTAAAAAAAAAAAATTTTGGAAGTTCCATGGGTATGGCACTAAATAGATAGATGAGTTTGGGTAGGATGGTCATTTTTATTATATTGCTCATCCTACCCATGAGCAGTAAATGTTCTTCCAATTGTTCAAGTCTAGTTTTAGTTGTGTGGAAAGTGTTGTGTGGAAAGTGTTTTGTAGTTGTGTTCATATAGATCCTGTGTTTGTCTCGGGAGATAGATTCCTAAGTATTTTATTTTGTCTAAGGTAATTTTGAATGGGATTTCTCTTTCTAGTTCTTGCTGCTGAGCTGTGTTGGAATTATATAGAAATGCTGATGACTTATGTGGGTTTATTTTGTATCCTGCAACTTTGCTAAAGTTGTTGATT
The DNA here is from genome assembly GCF_027887165.1 of Monodelphis domestica. Classification (NCBI taxonomy): domain Eukaryota; kingdom Metazoa; phylum Chordata; class Mammalia; order Didelphimorphia; family Didelphidae; genus Monodelphis; species Monodelphis domestica. The sequence goes on from NC_077232.1 coordinate 234,525,056, forward strand.
ATTTCGATTAGCTTTTTGGTTGAATCCCTAGGATTCTTTAAGTAGACCATCATGTCATCTGCAAAGAGTGATAATTTGGTCTCCTCCTTGCCTATTTTAATGCCTTCAATTTCTTTTTCTTCTCTAATTGCTACTGCTAGTGTTTCTAATACAATGTCAAATAATAGAGGTGATAATGGGCATCCTTGTTTCACTCCTGATCTTAATGGGAATGGATTTAGTTTATCCCCATTGCAGATGATATTAGTTGATGGTTTTAGATATATACTGTTTATTATTTTTAGGAATGACCCTTCTATTCCTACGCTTTGCAGTGTTTTTAATAGGAATTGGGTGTTGTATTTTATCAAAGGCTTTTTCTGCATCTATTGAAATAATCATGTGATTTTTGTTGGTTTGCTTGTTGATGTGGTCAATTATGTGGATGGTTTTCCTAATATTGAACCAGCCCTACATCCCTGGTATGAATCCTACTTGATCCTGGTGAATGACTCATCTGATCCGTTGCTGGAGTCTTTTTGCTAGTATCCCATTTAAGATTTTTGCATCTATATTCATTAGGGAGATTGGTCTATAATTTTATTTCTCTGTTTCTGGCCTGCCTGGCTTTGGAATTAGTACCATGTTTGTGTCATAAAAGGAGTTTGATAGAACTCCCTCTTTGCTTATTATGTCAAATAGTTTGTATAGTATTGGAGTTAGCTGTTCTTTGAATGTTTGATAGAATTCACTGGTGAATCCATCAGGCCCTGGGGATTTTTTCTTAGGAAGTTCTTTGATGGCCTGTTGGATTTCTTTTTCTGATATGGGATTATTTAAGAAATCTATTTCTTCTTCTGTTAGTCTAGGCAATTTATATTTTTGTAAATATTCAGCCATATCACCTAGGTTTGTATATTTATTGCCATATAGTTGGGCAAAGTAGTTTTTAATGATTGCCTTAATTTCCTCTTCATTGGAGTTGAGATCCCCCTTTTCATCCTTAATGCTGTTAATTTGCTTTTCTTCTTTCCTTTTTAAAATTAGATCAACCAGCACTTTGTCTATTTTGTTGGTTTTTTCAAAGTACTAACTTCTAGTCTTGTTTATTAGCTCAATAGTTCTGTCATTTTCAATTTTATTAATTTCTCCCTTAATTTTTAGGATCTCTAGTTTGGTTTTCTTCTGGGAGTTTTTAATTTGTTTGTTCTCAAGTTTTTTGATTTGCATTTCCAATTCCTTGATCTCTGTCCTCCCTAATTTGTTAATATATGCACTCAGGGATATGAATTTTCCTCTAAGTACTGCCTTGGCTGAATCCCATAAGGTTTGAAAGGATGTCTCGCTGTTGTCATTTTCTTCAACGAAATTATTAATTGTTTCTATGATTTCTTCTCTAACTATCCGATTTTGGAGTATCATATTATTTAATTTCCAATTAATTTTTGATTTGGCTCTCCATGTACCCTTACTGATCAATATTTTATTGCCTTGTGATCTGAAAAGGCTGCATTTAATATTTCTGCTTTTCTGCATTTGAGTGCCATGTTTCTGTGACCTAGTGTATGATCTATTTTTGTGAATGTTCCATGTGGTGCTGAAAAGAAGGTGTATTCCTTTTTGTCCCTATTTATTTTTCTCCATATGTCTATTAACTCTAATTTTTCTAAGATTTCATTCACCTCTTTTACCTCTTTATTGTTTATTTTTTGGTTTGACTTATCTAAATTTGATAGTGGTTGGTTCAAGTCTCCCACTAATATGGTTTTACTGTCTATTTCCTCCTTCAAGTCTCCTAGTTTCTCTATTAATAATTTGGATGCTATACCATTTGGTGCATACATGTTGGTTAGTGACATTTCCTCATTGTCTATACTCCCTTTTAACAGAATATAATTACTTCCCCATCCCTTTTGATCAGGTTTCTTTTTGCTTTGGCTTTGTCAGATATCATGATTGCAACTCCTGCCTTCTTTCTATCAGTTGAGGCCCAAAAGGTCTTACTCCAACCTTTAATTCTAACCTTGTGAGTATCAACCGGCCTCATATGTGTTTCTTAAAGACAACATATGGTAGGGTTTTGGGTTCTAATCCAATCTGCTATTTGTCTACATTTTATGGGTGAGTTCATCCCATTCACGTTCAAAGTTATGATTGTCATTTATGGATTTGCTGGCATTTTGATATCTTCCCCTAGTCTGACCTTTCTTCTTTAGCTATCTCCTTTTGAACCAGTGATTTACTTTAGGTCAGTCCACCTAGTCCCCTCCCTTGATATGCTTCCCTTTCTAGCCCCTCCCTTTATATGCTTCCTTCCCCTCCCCCCTCTCCTTCCCTCCCTTTTTATACTCCCTTCCCCACCCTCTTTAATTTTCCTTTCTTTCTTGCCCTGATGGATAAGATAGAATTCAGGATCCCACTGGATCTAGATGTTCTTCCTTCTCAGATTTGATTTCACTGAGAGTAAGGTTTAAGTAATTTCACTTCACGCTCTCTTTCTCTCCTTCTCATATGAGAGTTCTTCTCCTCCCCTTCCCATGTGTATCTTTATATGGGAAAGATTATTCTATTAAGTCCCCCCCTATTTCTTGAAGTAAATCTTAGTATTATCGATGGTTCCCCCCCCTTTTCCTTTCTTTTCCCCCATTTTCCCCAAATCTTCTTAATGCCCCAATCTTTCCCTATGCATGTTTAACTACTCTTTTGATGCTACAATTTTTGAGAGTTACACAAAACATTTTCCCCACATATTAATATATATAATTTGATGTAAATATAGTCCTTATAGAAGAGAGTTTGACTTAAAGAAAAAGATAAGATTTATCTCCTTTTCCCTTTCTTTCATATTTACCTTTTCATGTTTCTCTTGCTTTCTGTGCTTGGATATCAAATTTTCCACCAAGTTCTGGTCTTTTCTTAGCAAATGCTTGGAAATCTTCTATTTTGTTGAATGCCCATACTTTCCCCTGGAAGTATATAGTCAGTTTTGCTGGGTAGTTGATTCTTGGTTGGAGACCCAGCTCTCTTGCCTTTCTAAATATCGTGTTCCATGCTTTGCGGTCTCTTAGTGTGTTAGCCGCTAAGTCGTGTGTGATCCTCATGGGAGCCCCCTTATATCTGAAGCTCCTCTTCTTGGCTTCTTGTAGGATTTTCTCCTTTTCTTGGAAGCTCTTGAATTTGGCTATTACATTCCTAGGGGTTGTCTTTTAGGGATTTAGTATAGAGGGTGTTCTATGAATCCTTTCTATTTCTATTTTGCCCCCTTGCTCCAGAACGTGGGGGCAATTTTTTTTATAATCTCCTGTAGAATAATATCGAGTTTATTGATTATCTCTGTTTTTTCTGGGAGACCGATAATTCGGAAGTTGTCTCTTCTCTCTCAGTTTTCCATATCTGTGACCTTCTCAGTGAGATATTTTATGTTTTCTTCTAATTCATTAATTTTTTGGGTTTGCTTTATTGATTCTTGCTGTTTTATGATCTCACTTTCTTTGAGTTGCTTAATTCTGGTCGGTAGGGACTGGTTTTGCTTTTCAGCTTTGTCTGCCCTTCTATTGGATACTTCGAGTTCTTTTTCCAATTGACAATATCTGTCAGACTGCTGATCTCTTTCTCCCATTTTTCTTTCCAGGTTTCCATCTTTTGGATAAGTTCCAGTTTGAGATCTTCCAGAGCTTGTTTATAGTTTCCATTTTGGGAGGCATGTTCTGATTTTTTTTGGATTTCCTCCTCATTCTCTTCTTTTCCTTGGGTACTTCCACCGTAAAAGTTTTCAATAGTCACCTTTTTCCCTTTCTTCCTGGAGGCTTGATTTTGGGCCATGTGAGCCATCCCTTTGGTGGTTTTATTCCCCTTTCCTTTTTGGTCTGGGGTCTGAGTGATATGGGCAGGTTTTCTGTGAATTTAGGTTGCCTCAGACTAGTTCTTCCCAGCCTCCAATGTTTCTTAGAGCGCTGGGGCCCTGATCACAGCCAAACTGCCCAGGTGTTCAGCTCCGCCCAGATAATCAGCTAGTGGTCTGCCCCTGGTGTTTAGCTCCGCCCAGATGTTCAGCACAATCGCCCCAAGTACAGCTCCTCGGACCCCTGTACTCAGCGCAGGGTTCTCCCATGAAACCGCCCTGAGACGTTTTTTCCTGACAGTCCCCAGATCCCAAGGACCCTGGAGTGCACCCCCCCCCCCCAGACAGAGACATTCCTCACTCACTCGCTGTCCCAGTGAGAGCTCAGGTAGCTCACTCTGGTTTGGTGAGGGAGGTGGGGGGGGGGAAGGGCGGCTCAGTTCACGTTTCTGTGCAAGCTTTTCCTCCTTCTTATTATAGTGTGGAAATGTTCAAACCCCACGTACCTTTGCCTCTGTGGGGTACTGGGGAGTACTGGGGTGTCCTTCTGTTCCTCCAAAGGTGATTTTTATGCTCCTTTGATGTAGTCTATTTCATTCGGTGCCGGGGAGAGGAAGAGTGTGGCGTTTAGATTGCAGCCATGATTACCTGGAAGTCCCCTTCTACTTCTTACTGGCTGACAAGACATTACTGTCCATAATCTTCTGTCATCTTTCTCCACAGTACTTTGGAAACAAGATTGTACTCTAAACTGCCAATGTCCTTAGCTGCCATGTCTCCCTACGTGGCAAGGACATGAATTGTTTGCCAAGCTCTTCTGGCCTATTCACTTCAAAGGCTGTTTTATAGCAGTTAAACTTATCTAGAAATTGGAATAGAGGCCATGCCCTTGCTTTCAGTTATCTCACATTTTTTTTGGAGTCACCAGCTCATTTACGCAGGTCATTCTGGAGCCGCTGCAGCACACAGCATCTTTCTCACATTTTTGTCCTTATAAATTCCTGTTTACTTTAACCTTTGCTCTAGCTAGCAGATGGTCTGTCTTCACACAAACAGCTAATTCTGAAATGATGGTTAACATCTGTAACCAATTTGTTCCTGTCTGTTAATTTGTAGTCAATTTTATTTGTCTGTGTGTGTGAGTGTGAAGATGTGTGTGATGTTCAAAGCTTGCCAATGAAATGTTTTCAAATTGGATTTTTGAAGAAAATATTCATGATTCACTGGGATGAATCTTCTGCTAGGCACAGACATTAAGATTCTTTTATTCCTTGATCCAAGACCTTATATTTTTTTTTAACAGAGCTCTCACTCACCTGTGGTGGATTGGAGGTACTGAATGCCAAAGTAAATGTTGACTTAGAATGCTGTGAAGATTCCTCTAATTCTTTACTCTCTGAAGTGGACAATGGTGCCTAAGCTGCAATTCTTTTCATAGCAGTCTGTTTGCTTGTGCAATCATAACCGGTTTCACTTGTACTTTAAGTATGCCCCAGTGCCTGCATGAAGAAAGGGTTTAAATAAATAGAGAGAGAATTGAATCAATGTCCAAACAGTGAAAATGACCTTTCTTTATGTTTCTATTTGTTTTGGAGTGGGGAGAGAAATACTTTACTGATGAAAGAGATAGACCGACATACAGAGACAGAATCATTTTTTGTCAAACCACCTGGCCTTTAGCTAATTTCTTAAAAAAAACACTATTTACAAGTTTAATAGTCATTTCATCAAGATGTGAACTGCTACCTAGTGATGGAGGTCTAGGTGGTTAAAAACCCTAGGGGGAATGCAAATATTAATAATATGGAAATAGGTCTTGATCAATGACACATGTAAAACAATGAAATTGCTCATGGGCTAATGGGAGGGGAGAGAAAGAACATGAATCATGGAACCATGGAAAACTATTATGAATTAATTAAATAAAAATTTTAAAAATGCAAACAACAAAAAACAACAACAAATGAGAGAATTATTGGCAAAGTTAAAAAACAAATAGACCCTAGGTGGGGTATTTTCCCCCTGATTTCTTCCCTCTTCCCCAGGGAAAAGAGAAAGCTATCACAAATTGAAACGGGAGGGTAGTGGGTTTTTTTTTTGTTTGTTTGTTTCCTCCACCACAGCAGGAGTTTAAAAATCTCTCTGGAGAGGGATGAGAAGAGAGTTGGAGAGAAAGAGATAGATGGAAAGGAAGAAATGAGGAACACAGAAGCTGAGACAGAATGAATCAATGACACTAGAATGACAGGCCAAAAGAGGAAAATAAAAATGTTGAATGGAGTTGCAACAGATCAGGGAGAGATTAGAAAAGGGCATCAGCCCCACTGGTCTCTCAAAGCAGTAAATAAATTCAAGTTGAAGTCATTGGTTCATGGATTAAAGGAAGTTTCAAGAAAACGTCTTCTCTTTTCCCAACTTCTCCTCCTGGTAACTATGTATTAATAGACACTATAAATACTCTGCCTGCTTCTTTACCCAGATGTTTCTGATAACCTGAATTTTGCCTCAACTATAAAGAGGCCAGGGTTAGGTAGATTTAAATTAAAGTTAAGACTGAGGCCAAAATTCTGCCCAGATGTTAGATATTTTCCTAACTAGGGGCTCTGAGAAATTGTGATTGCATTCATAATTTTTCACTTAATATAAATTCCATAAAACAATACAGTATGGTACCTAAAGACTTAGCATTTTGTGGTCTCTAGGCTAAAAGAAAAGCTAATTGTTGAAACAGATTGTGCTAACTAAATCTCCGGAAACAAAGGAGTTCCATGAAGCCTCTCCAGAGCAACACCCATATCTACCAATACCACAAGAATGAAGCTTCTGAGAAGCCTTAGACTATTCCTCTCTTTCATATCTTGATTTTGAATCTTATTTTTGAATATCATCTTCACCTGCACTGCACTGCATTGACTAGGTATCAAAGTACACATTTATTTCTTTTGGAATTCTTCATAATACTCATCTATGTCTTCATCCTCTCAAATGTCCCATAAACTATAATCATTTTCATGGTGGTCTGTATAAATCTTGCAACACAAGATAAGTCTTCTTCATCTCGACTTTTTATTACCATCCTCCCCAGCGTAGCTGTGCCTACTCTAGTATTCTGAAAGCAAAAATCTAAATGTTTATTGACCTGAATTGAGTCCATAAAGCATCCAGAGAGGCCAATATTCCTCTACTCCTGAAAAGTGATAAACGTATTTAGAAGAGCTACTATGAATGCCAGGTATACAATTGATGATCTAAGTACTCCCCTCCTGTTCACCACAGCTAAGAGGCACAATTAAAGAGTTCAGTTCTTTCACCTATTTACTCCCTATGGATTACAAAGAAAAGATAATAGTAATTTAACGTTAAATAGATTTCAGATGATGAGTTTTTTGGGAAGGATTGTTTTTGTCTTGAGGAAAAGTAATATAATGTGAATATGAATCAATATTAATATGAATGATAGAATTTTAGAGTTGGAATGGTCTTTTTACCAAAGGAATCTCCTTTCCCCCTCCTCTTCTAAGCTTCTTGTCTTGCTTTATTTTGGAATGCTGGAGTTTGTATTAAGAGCAACCTAATGTTTCAATCCACTCCTTTTCTTCTTTTACTTTTTATTTCCATACAATGGCTTCTAAACTCAAGTATTCTTTTTTTTTCAGGAAGTATAGGTCCCTGTATAATTGTCTCTAATAGAAGAATGTTGAGTTGGCATATCTGTCCCTAGAAAAGGGGCATGTTTTGTAACTTAAAGTATTACTTTTGATATTATAAGCAAATTAACAACTAACTAAAGCCTTTTCGTTGGGCAAGTGGGCATTTCCTGAAGGTCCACCCAATGTTGAAATTGAATGAATTATTTAAGATTGTTGCTGTTTAAGCCTCTGCTTAAAAGTCCACAATGATTATTTCTGAAATAAACTATAAAGTGAAGAGTGAAACCCACACTGCACCACCTATAAAATATTCCACTGTTGTTCCCTAAGGAGAAACAATGCAACCCTAGAATAGATTCAGATCTTGGCAGTCAACCTCTCCTTATATTTACTTAGATTTAGCTGGACCTATTCCAGTATTGAATTTCAGTTCCTAAATGCCATCAATGGCACCATAGTACAATGGATTAAGAGCTGACTTAGGCTCTTGAAGATCTGACTTTGTCTCACTTCTACTACATTCTAGCTATGGAATCCAGGGCAAATAGGTTAACTTTTCAGTGCCTGTGAGACAATTCTTTAAGACTTTAAGTTGTATGGCAGATACTATGTGCTTTGAGAGGGGAAGTTCTTCCCCAGGAACTCCCTATAATGTTAAAAGTCAAAGTTCTGAGACTTCCGGTCAAGATGGCGGCTTAGAGAAAGCTAAAGTTCAGATCTCTGGAAACCCTTCCCTACCAAACTCAAACTATATGCTCCTAAGGCACCGAAATTCAAAACAAACAACAGCATAGATCCCGGGAATCCTCCTCCTGGACCTGGACCTGGATCAAAAGGTACAGCCCCCCCCCCCAAAAGCCAGAACATGAGATCACTCTGACCTAAGGGGTAGGCAGAGGAAGGTCCCAGGACCCATCCCCCTAACCCAGAGCTCTGAGTCCAAGGCAGCAGAGGGAACCTCAGAGCCTCAGGGCCGGCTATCCTGAAGGCCGCTTCCTGAAAACAACCTGACCCAGTCGAGGGGGCACCCAGACAGCAGGGAAACAGAGAGAGACAAGGAAGCCTGTAACCCCCTGACCAGATCCTTCCATCTGAGTCTCACTGAAAGTCCCTGCCTCAGGACATACTCAGTCCGAGGTTAATCCTATCACCAGCCCTCAGAGCTCCAGGAAGCCATGGCCCCTTCCCCCTCAGAGAGCAGGGTCCTCTGAAACAACAGTAACCCTCAGAGCTGGCAAAAGGGCCTCGGGAGCCGGCTATTCTGAAGACCACATCCTGAAAACAACCTGACCCAGTCACGGGGGCACCCAGACAGCAGGGAAACAGAAAGAGACAGGGGAGCCTGCAGCCCCCTGGCTGGATCCTTCCATCCCAGTCTCAAGGTCCCTGCCTCAAAGCATACTCAGTTCAACACAGAGAAAGTTAATCTTATCAGGAGCCTTCAGAGCTCCAGGAAGCCGCGGCCCCTCCCCCCTCAGAGTGCTGGCTCTCCTGGCAAGCTAAGGCACAGAAACAAACACCCCGAGGAAAGGGCCGAGCCAGGCTCAGAGCTGGAAGTAAGGCAACAGAGAAGCATCGGGAGGGAACTGAGGAGGGCAATAACATGAAAACACCAACAATTCCTGGCTTCCCCGGGAAGACAGAACAACAACTGCATAGAATGGACAATCTGCCTAGGGCTAAAACCTCTGAACACCAGACAGAGATAAGGAAAGCTAATCCCTCCCCCCCACTCAGATAGAGATGGCAAACTCCACAGAAGCACAAAAGCCCCAAAATTCCAAGAAAAACAAGAAGAAGGGGGAGACTTTGGACACATTTTATGGAGCAAAAATACAAAATACAGAGGAGATAAAAGAGGAAACACAAGCAAATGCTCTGAAACCTTCCAAAGGAAATGGAAACTCTCTACAAACCCATGAAGAATTTGAATCAGAAAGGATCAAAAAGATGGAAGCCTTCTGGGAGGAAAAGTGGGAAATAATGCAAAAGAAATTCATGCATCTACTAAACCAGTTTGACCAAACTGAAAAGGAAAACTAGGCTTTAAAGGTCAGAATTAGACAACTGGAAGACAACGAGCAGGTAAAAGAGCAAGAATCAATAAAGCAAAGCCAAAAGATCAAGAAATTAGAAGAGAACATAAAATATCTCACTGACAAGGTGACAGACTTGGAAAATAGAGGAAGAAGAGATCATTTAAGAATAATTGGACTTCCAGAAAAGCCAGAAATAAACAGCAAACTCTACATCGTAATATAAGATATAATCAAAGAAAATTGCTCAGAGATTCTAGAACAAGGGGGCAATACAGCCACTGACAGAGCTCACAGAACACCCTCTACACTAAATCCCCAAAAGACAACTCCCAGGAATGTAATTGCCAAATTCCAAAGCTTTCAAACAAAAGAAAAAATCCTATAAGAAGCCAGAAAAAGACAATTTAGATATAAAGGAATGCCAATCAGGGTCACACAAGACCTTGCAAGTTCCACTCTGAATGACCGTAAGGCATGGAACATGATTTTCAGAAAGGCAAGAGAGCTGGGTCTTCAACCAAGAATCAGCTATCCAGCAAAACTGACCATATACTTCCAAGGGAAAGTATGGGCATTCAACAAAATAGAAGATTTCCAACTTTTTGCAATGAAAAGACCAGAGCTCTGTGGAAAGTTCAATATTGAAAATCAAAGAGCATGGAATACCTGAAAAGGTAAATATGAAGGAAAGGGGAAAGGAGAAAAATGTTATCTTTTTCTTTTACCCAAACTCTCTTCTATAAGGACTACATTTATATCAATCTATGTATACTAACATGTGGGGAAACTGTAATGTCTAAATAGGGGGAAAAGAAAGACCAAATAGAATAATCTTTCTCACACAAAGATTCGCACAGGAAGGGGAGGGGAAGAAAACTCCTATAAGAAGGAGAGGAAGAGAGTTTTAACTTAAACCTTACTCTCAGGGAAATCAACTCTGAGAGGGAAGAACATCCAGATCCATTGGTATCGTGAATTCTATCTTACCCAACAAGGGAATGGAGAAGGGAAAACCAAGGGGGTAGGGGGGAGGGAACACAAAAAAGGGAGGGAAGAAGAGGGGGGAGGGGAAGGGAACAAAAAGGGAGGGACTAGAAAGGGAAACATATCAAGGGAGGGGACAAGGGGGACTGATTTAAAGTAAATCACTGGACTAAAAGGTAGAGCTGAAGAAGAAAGGTTAGAATTAGGGAAGGATATCAAAATGCCAGGGAGCCACCAGTGACAGTCATAACGTTGAACGTGAATGGGATGAACTCACCCATAAAACGTAGATGAATAGCAGAATGGATTAGAATCCAAAAGCCTACCATATGTTGTCTTCAAGAAACACACATGAGACGGGTAGACACCCACAAGGTCAGAATTAAAGGATGGAGTAAGACCTTCTGGGCCTCAACTGACAGAAAGAAGGCAGGTGTGGCAATCATGATATCTGACAAAGCCAGAGCAAAAATAGACCTGATTAAAAGGGATAGGGAAGTAATTATATTTTGTTAAAAGGGACTTTAGATAATGAGGAAATATCACTAATCAACATGTATGCACCAAATAATATAGCACCCAAATTTTTAATGGAGAAACTAGGAGAATTGAAGGAAGAAATAAACAGTAAAACCATATTACTGGGAGACTTAAACCAACAATTATCAAATTTCGATAAATCAAATCAAAAAATAAATAAGAAAGAGGTAAAAGAAGTGAATGAAATCTTAGAGAAATTAGAATTAATAGACATATGGAGAAAAATAAATAGGGATAAAAAGGAATACACCTTCTTCTCAGCACCACATGGTACATTCACAAAGATTGACCATACACTAGGTCACAGAAACATGGCACATAAATGCAGAAAAGCAGAAATAATAAATGCAGCCTTTTCAGATCACAAGGCAATAAAAATAATGATCAGTAATGGTACATGGAAAACCAAATCAAAAACTAATTGGAAATTAAACAATATGATACTCCAAAATCGTTTAGTTAGAGAAGAAATCATAGAAACAATTAATAATTTCACTGAGGAAAATGACAATGGTGAGACATCCTTTCAAACCTTTTGGGATAAAGCCAAAGTGGTAATCAGAGGTAAATTCATATCCCTGAGTGCATATATTAACAAACTAGGGAGAACAGAGATCAATCAATTGGAAATGCAAATAAAAAAACTCAAAAGCAGTCAAATTAAAAACCCCCGGCAGAAAACAAACTAGAAAACCTAAAAATTAATAAAATCAAAAGTGATAGAACTATTGATTTAATAAATAAGACAAGAAGCTGGTACTTTGGAAAAACAACAAAATAGACAAAGAACTGGTCAATCTAATTAAAAAAAGGAAAGAAGAAAAGCAAATCAACAGCATCAAAGATGAAAAGGGGGACATCACCTCCAATGAAGAGGAAATTAAGGCAATCATTAAAAATTATTTGCCCAATTATATGGCAATAAATACACCAATTTAGGTGATATGGATGAATATATACAAAAATACAAACTGCCTAGACTAACAGAAGAAGAAATAGAATTCTTAACTAATCCCATATCAGAAAATGAAATCCAACAGGCCATCAAAGAACTTCCTAAGAAAAAATCCCTAGGGCCCGATGGATTCACCAGTGAATTCTATCAAACATTCAGAGAACAGTTAATCCCAATACTATACAAACTATTTCTCATAATAAGCAAAGAGGGAGTTCTACCAAACTCCTTTTATGACACAAACATGGTACTGATTTCAAAACCAGGCAGGTCAAAAACAGAGAAAGAAAACTATAGACCAATCTCCCCAATGAATATAGATGCAAAAATCTTAAATAGGATACTAGCAAAAAGACTCCAACAAGTGATCAGAAGGGTCATCCACCATGAACAAGTAGTATTTATACCAGGGATGCAGGGCTGGTTCAATATTAGGAAAACCATCCACATAATTGACCACATCAACAAGCAAACCAACAAGAACCACATGATTATCTCAATAGACGCAGAAAAAGCCTTTGATAAAATACAACACCCATTCCTATTAAAAACACTAGCAAGCATAGGAATAGGAGGGTCGTTTCTAAAAATAATAAACAGTATATATCTAAAACCATCAACTAATATCATCTGCAATGGGGATAAACTAAATCCATTCCCATTAAGATCAGGAGTGAAACAAGGATGCCCATTATCACCTCTACTATTTGACATTGTACTAGAAACACTAGCAGTAGCAATTAGAGAAGAAAAAGAAATTGAAGGCATCAAAATAGGCAAGGAGGAGACCAAGTTATCACTCTTTGCAGATGACTTGATGGTCTACTTAAAGAATCCTAGAGATTCAACCAAAAAGCTAATTGAAATAATCAACAACTTTAGCAAAGTTGCAGGATACAAAATAAACCCACATAAGTCATCAGCATTTCTATATATCTGCAACACAGCTCAGCAGCAAAAAGTAGAAAGATAAATCCCATTCAAAATCGCCTTAGACAAAATAAAATACTTAGGAATCTATCTCCCAAGACAAACACAGGAACTATATGAACACAACTACAAAACACTCGCCACACAACTAAAACTAGACTTGAACAATTGGAAAAACATTAACTGCTCATGGATAGGACGAGCCAATATAATAAAAATGACCATCCTACCCAAACTTATTTATCTATTTAGTGCCATACCCATGGAACTCCCAAAATATTTCTTTACTGATTTAGAAAAAACCATAACAAATTTCATTTGGAAGAACAAAAGATCAAGGATATCCAGGGTAATAATGAAAAAAAAACACAAATGATGGGGGTCTTGCAGTCCCAGACCTTAAACTATATTACAAAGCAGCAGTCATCAAAACAATTTGGTACTGGCTAAGAGACAGAAAGGAGGATCAGTGGAATAGACTGTGGGCAAGAGACCTCAGCAAGACTATACGATACACCCAAAGATCCCAGCTTTTGGGACAAAAATCCACTATTCGATAAAAACTGCTGGGAAAATTGGAAGACAGTGTGGGAGAGATTAGGAATTGATCAACACCTCACACCTTACACCAATATAAATTCAAAATGGGTGAATGACTTAAACATAAAGAAGGAAACCATAAGTAAATTGGGTATACACAGAATAGTATACATGTCAGACCTTTAGGAGGGGAAAGACTTTAAAACCAAGCAAGACATAGAAAGAGTCACAAAGTGCAAAATAAATAATTTTGACTACATCAAATTAAAAAGTTTTTGTACAAACAAAACCAATGTAACTAAAATCAGAAGGGAAACAACAAACTGGGAAAAAATCTTCATAGAAACCTCTGACAAAGGTTTAATTACTCAAATTTATAAAGAGCTAAATCAATTGTACAAAAATCCAAGCCATTCTCCAATTGATAAATGGGCAAGGGACATGGATAGGCAGTTCTCAGATAAAGAAATCAAAACTATTAATAAGCACATGAAGAAGTGTTCTAAATCTCTTATAATCAGAGATGCAAATCAAAACAACTCTGAGGTATCACCTCACACCTAGCAGATTGGCTAACATGATAGCAAAGGAAAGTAATGAATGCTGGAGGGGATGTGGCAAAGTAGGGACATTAATTCATTGCAGGTGGTGTTGTGAACTGATCCAACCATTCTGGAGGGCAATTTGGAACTATGCCCAAAGGGTGATAAAAGAATGTCTACCCTTTGATCCAGCCATAGCACTGCTGGGTCTGTACCCCAAAGAGATAATGGACAAAAAGACTTGTACAAAATTATTTATAGCTGCGCTCTTTGTGGTGGCCAAAAATTGGAAAATGAGGGGATGCGCTTCAATTGTGGAATGGCTGAACAAATTGTGGTATATGTTGGTGATGGAATACTATTGTGCAAAAAGGAATAATAAAGTGGAGGAATTCCATGGAGACTGGAACGACCTCCAGGAAGTGAGTGATGCAGAGCGAGAGGAGTAAAACCAGGAGAACATTGTACACAGAGACTACTACACTGTGGTATAATCTAACGTAATGGACTTCTCCATTAGTAGCGGCGTAATGTCCCTGAACAATCTGCAGGGATCTAGGAGAAAAAACACTATTCATAAGCAGAGGACAAACTGTGGATGTAGAAACACCGAGGAAAAGCAACTGCCCAACTACAGAGGTTGAGGGGACATGACAGAGGAGAGACTCTAAACGAACACTCTAATGCAAATACTAACAACGTGACAGTGGGTTCGAATCAAGAACACATGTGATACCCAGTGGAATCATGCGTCAGCTATGGGGGTGGGGGGGGAGATAAAGAAAATAATCTTTGTCTTTAATGAATAATGCTTGGAAATGATCAAATAAAATATTATTTTTTAAAAAGTCAAAGTTCTGATTAATAATCAATAAACATTTGAAATATTCACTCCATCATAAGCCTTTTTCTAAGTACTGGGGATTCAAAAAAAGATAAATCATCCCTAAACTCAAGGAGTTGGCAGTCTAATGAAATGTAAATAATTATGTATATAAGGTTAAGCTTGGACATAATCAACAGGAAAGGCATTAGATTTAAAAAGGAATCTGAAAAGGTTTTTTTGAAGAAGGTAGGATTTTATCTCAGACTTGAAGGAAATCAGAGAAGCCAGGAGACAAAGGTGAGGAGAAGATGAATTCCAGCCATGGGATTCAGGAAGGCCAGAGAAAATGCTAGGAGCTGTGGGATAAAGTGTCTTGTTCAGGAAACATCAAGGAGGTGTGATGGGAGAAACATCACCTGAGTTCATGTAGTAGGTAACTGCTCCCAAATATATATTTATCACAGTGTAGAAATTATAAAGGTAAGAACTTATTATGTCTAAGCAAATCTCTGGCCTCCAAGGAAACCTAAACAATCATGATGAAAACAAATTTATAGAGTGACAGAGAAATAATTCTTTTATATACTGTAAGCATATAGAATTCTTTTAAGTTAAAGTTAAAAAGTTAAAAGTTTAAAAAGTTAAAGAGAAGATAAATCTATAATCCTACACTTCATTCAATGTCATAAAAGTTGAACAATCTTAAAGAGTCATAATTTCATTTTTCCCTCAAGGAAACAAATGTCATCAAACTCTATAGGTAAACCAAGTCAGGTTATAGAATAAACTGCATTTAGAGAGTACCAAAACAGGGAGATAGAGGGGATACAAGTTACCAAGATAACCAAGAAGATCAGGCATCACAGAACCCCTTTCTTCATCATTTAGCTGAAGGAGTTAAACAACTAAATCGTTTTGGCTCCCCTTTGGCTTTCTGAGGAATGTCAGTCTTCCCTTATTTCACGAATCAGAATTTGATCAAGTCAGGGTAATATTAACGGATTACAAATTCTTAGTTTTCTAGAATTTTGGAAACAATGACGTTGAGTCATGAATTAAAAAGTGAAATTACATAAATAATAAAAGGAACTATAGTTTGGGTTCTAGTTCTTGCCTTGCAGCTTGTTTGCTGAATAACCCAAGGCAAGTGAATGAGGCTTTCTTAGAAAACCTTATTTTGCCCATCCATAAAACGAGGACAATAATCACATTTGTGTGGATGCAGTGAGATAGTGAATATGAAAGCGCTGTGTATCATATCCAGGGTCTTGTAAATTGTAATGGACTTTTTGGAAGTTATAGATCATTTTGTAAACTATGAAGTACAGCTTTGTTTATAGTCCTGCTGAACAAATCTTGAATTGTAAACTGTAAAGCACTTTATAAATTGTAAGTTGGCAAATAAACAAACAAAAAGACATGAGGTCAGCGTTCCTGGATTGCAGAGTACAGGAGGTGAGAGAGGAGTGTAAACTATTAGAAGACTGGAAAGATGGTGAAATTTATGTAGATTATAAAGGGTTTTAATTTTTTGGAAAATACCTTGCTGATAAAAGGTATTGCTCCTCTTGTATATAGATATTTCATCTACTCCAAAAGGTTGGAAAACCGACATTTATGTGAGGGACACGGATAAAAGCCACCAGAGGAGAAACCCAGTGCCTCTGATACAATTGATGGAAAAGAGAAAAATTGCTGAGGACCTGAGTGAAAATGCAACCTCAAAGGCACAAGTACTGACAGGAGGTCAGTGGCTGCTTAGCATCATTGTCTGACAGGTCATTTTCATATTATTGTCGTCTAAGTTTTGAATATTGATAGCTGAAAACCAATCAATCAAAGAACAAGGGGGAGTGGAGGAACTCATGTAATAACTGCCTATGCTTGACAGAAATATCAATTATAGTTTTCTCAGTCTAAGTTGAACCCTAACTGGAGGCATTTGAAACTAGGTTCATGGAAAGAAAGAGATCAGAATAGAGATCAGGGAATAAAAAGACATAGCAGCTGTCTAAAGAGAAATGCCAATGACAGTGACAGAATCTAGGAGCTACTTACTGAGAACTTATTGGGGCTCTGTGCCTGCTTCTATCTGATTGGAGAAAACAGAAATGTGAGTAACTGGCTAGGTTTGTCTGTGTCTTTAGCATCATCTATCTGCTGCTTGAGAGACGACTGAAGACAAGTCTTTCTGAGTTTGATCTGGGAGTTGATATGACTGGAGGAGAGGCCTGTCACTGCTGAGAGCTCACTGGAGGAGACATCTGCCAATGCCTTTTCTGAGCCATTTTTAGATAATTCATGGAGACATGTATATCTTAGATGGAGAGATACACATCTCACAAGATAAAAAGGCACATCCAACTCGAGGCATTTGATTTGTTTCCATGTGCTGTCTTTCCCTCAAAACCTATCAAAGACAAACCACAGAGCAACAGGAAACTGGTCACTCAGGAGATATGAAAGGAAGAGATAACTTCCACTCTTACTGTTTTCTTCCTTTCTTCAGAACATGTAGGTTGGGGCACCAACAACTCTCCTTTGGACTTCCCATGAGAAGTGTGGGAATTTTTTTTTCTCCAGGTACTGTTGTAGAAAAGCCCAAGACTGGACTTCCAGCCTATGGCCCTTGACCTCTTTTATTTCATGTCCTAAGCAAAGGGGATAAAATAGCAATCCTGACATGGACACTTCTAGCCATGTTGGCTCCCTCATGGACTCAAGAGATCTGGTGTCATCAGGTCCTGGTGACTGGTAGTGGGAGAAACTTACTACGATACATCTCAGAGGATAAAATGATCAAGAATGGGGGAATGAACTTGACTCAATATATAGACCTTAATTGAAGTGCTCATATAGTTCATGGGTGAAGTTGTGGTGAAATGCCTGTGTATTATTGTATGTTTTAAACCTCAACCTCTTGTGAGAGTATAATAGAATCTGTGAATTATTGCTTCATGTTTAAAGTACTTGTCAATGAATACTCATGGATATTTTGTGTTTGAAGCACTTTTTAGTTACTTCTGTTGTTTGCTTTAATTGTGTTTGATTCTTCATGACTCTGTTTGGAATTTTCTTGGCAAAAATACTTGAATGGTTTTCCATTTCCTTCTCCAGCTCATTTTCCAGATAAGGAAACTGAGGCAAAGAATTAAATGACTAGCCTAGAGTCACACAACTAGTGACATCAGATTTGAACTTATGAAGATGAGTCTTCCTGACTTCAGGCCCAACACTTTATCCACTTCACCACCTAGCTGCCCTCTTATGTAGTAGAGGAAATAAATAATCATCCTGTGCTTGATCTGGCATGTATGCTGAGTATCTTTCTACTAGGGATCCTTTTAATTATTTTTGTGGAGACCCTAACATGAATTAAACCTAACCTTTTTTCTGTGATTGTTTGAGTTTCTGAGGCTCCTTAATGAGAAAGAATAACCTCAGCTCTTTGGGTCCTGTGAGTCACTTACCCTATCAAAAGAACCTAAGAAATGTTAATTTTTGAGTGCATCTTTTTTTCTTTTCTTTCTTTTTTAAATTTTTTATTGTTTTTTTTTATTGAGTACATCTTTTGGTATTAGTCTTATAAATACCTCCATTTGAGGTTCAGAGATTAGACTATCTCCCAATGTCTGCCGTTACTTCCAATCAGTGGTTTCCTTTTTAGTAATTCCCTTATTCAGTTTTTCCCACATAATTTCAGTAACAGAAGATAGTCTATAGCAGCAATGGGTTTTTGCAGCAAGATGGAATTTCATCTAGCACATGGACTGATGCAATGAATTGAGTTGAAAAGAATGCTAGCTAGTTAAGTCTGCTTCAGTGACAAAGAAAATAGGAAGTTTTCCCAGAGCCTGGTTGTAAGGTTTCCTAGCAGGGCAAAGATTTGCCAGTGATGAAATTACACTGTGAATTTATATCCCAAGGAAAGAATTTCAATCCATTTAGAAATTATTTTCAAATGAGATCAAACTGTCATTTTCAAAGATTACCCTGGGATAAATAATTCAAAGTATTGTATAGAACTTATTCAGGATAATATATAGGGAATTTTCTGCTAGGCAAACAAGGGATTAACAGATGACCTCATCAGCTTGATTCTTTCCTTTGATTCAAAACCTCCAGGGGAAGATTCTGGAAGAGCATCATAGATTTAGGAATGGGAGGGACTTCAGAAACATAATCAATTGGACACCTAGTCACCCTGGAAAATGATCTACTCGTCTTAGCACCATGTTCCCTGGAATGGTGCAACAAGGAAAACCACCCTGGAGCCTGCTTAATTCTAAGCTGGTTAAAGAAGAGAACAAGATTAGACAGAAGGCAAATCAAGAAGCAGGCAGAATAGCTAAGATTTCATGGTTTATGGTTTCATTTCATTCCACCCTGCCTTGTCTACTCTAGCCCACTGAGCCCCATTAAGCCCCAGCTACTAGAGCTTTTCTCTCTCCAGTTATCTTCCATCTATTCTATATACATCTTGTATTATCTATTTTATATAAACATATTGTCTCACCGAGAATGTAAGCTATTTGAAGGCAGGGACTATATTTTTGCCTTTCTTCATATATCAAGCAAGCTCTAATTAGTAGTAGTCTCTCGGTAACCAAGGATGACGATTGTCTTTGTGCGCTTTCATCTGTGATGTAGATGAGTGTGCACAAAAACACTTGAGTGTGAAGGAGATTTAAGTGGAAAAGCCGATGCACAGAGACAGTCCCACTCTCTCGTCATTGGAAGCCTGGGTCCAGTGGCACGAAAAGTCATTACACCTGGAGACTTCCTCAGCTGCATTGGGTGGCCGTGTTGTCTTTTGTGCTCCAACACACCCAAAGCACTCCACAGTGCTTTGCTGCGTCACCATCTCAGCCATTGAACCTTCTTGTTGGTTTCTTCTGCCTGTTCCGCAGAAGCAGTATTCACATGCTGAGTGAGCAAAGCCCTGTTCACCAGGGATCGACGACCCGATGGCTACCCTCACAAGGTTTAGCCGGCCTGGCAAAGTCATTGCCCGGGGTGTGGCCACTGTCGCATGCTAGCAGCTACTGGGAGCCACAAGTGAGAGCTGGGTGTCAGGTGGGGGGTCAGAGGCTGGAGAGCTGCCCTAGGAGGGCACGACAAATCCTCCATACCAGAGATACTACCCCTCCCTGAACACCCCATACACCCCAAGCTCTAATTAAATGTTTGTTAAGGGACAGCTTGGTCAATTAATTGTCAGAAGTGATTCTCAATTAGCAAGTGTACATTCTACACTCATATGTTCATTGCACCCGTGTGCTAGACCTAGTATATGAGGTAGATGCAAGGAATACTCCTGCTTGCCTACCTTTTAGCATTTAACACAGTACCTAACACAGAGGAAAAAAAGTTTTTACTACTGACAGAGACACTGACCTCCTGACTCCCATGCAGAAGGCACTATTTCTCAGCTCTGGGCACTTTTCTTTGGCTGTGAGAGTATTTCCCCTCCTCCATTCTGACTACTGACCTCTATGGCTTCCTTTAAAACCCAACTCAAAGCCTGTCTTTTACTGAAAATCTTCCCTAACTCATCCTAATTCTAGTGCTTTTCTTCTGTTAATTATATCTTATGGGTATATGGGTGTACAAGAAGGACAAGCACCACTGGTGTGAAGGTTTGCTGAGCCCTTTTCATGTCTGCTCATCTATCTTTGGTGTCCTCTTGGCACTCAACTCTCACCTGTGACTCCAAGAAGCTATAGCATGCATAGTGGCCACCCTTCCATAAATTATCTCATTGGATGAGCTAAACCAAGTTGAGGGTAACCAATGGACCACAAACTTGTTATTGAGTTAGGGGGATATTTAAACAAAATATGTGAAGACTTATCCTGATGGAATGAGTGGAGGAAAACAATTTCTTTCAACAGCCATGAAGGCAGCTGAAGCATGTACTGTGAAGTGCTTAGAGCTTGGCCATCAAGATCATTCACCACACCCCAGGCCATCTCCAATTATCCTGACTTTTGTCTTGTCACTGAATTTTGATGGCTCTAGAAGAAAGAGTGAGGCTGATGAATTTGTGTAACTGCCTCACTAAAATCCAATTATGCACAAGTCAAGACATTACCCTTTGATGTCATTTGTCCTCTTTGAAGTAGGAGAAAGAACAATGTCTTAATTTATTACATGTATCACTTGCCTTGTATTTGTTTGCAGGTTGTCACTCCTGTTAAATCGAAAGCTCTTTGAGGGCAGGGACTATTATATTTGAGTTTCAGATAGAAGGATATGGTAGTCCCATCACATCCTTCAGTGCTGAATCTTAATTCCCATTCCTTTCTTCCTTTAGATCACAATAAAATTGTATTTACAATATCTAAGCAAGTGAGCTCTTATCCCATGTTTATAATAAGCATCTTAAAACCTCCTTCATAAGGTCTGTGGTAGATAAATAACATGTTACTATTTAATGGCCTTCATATTTTTATGACTAGTTGTTTTTAAACATCATAGCATTAGTTATGGTACTTTGGAGTCATACATTTCACAAAATAAAGATAGATGCTGAACAGGTTAAAAAAACTTTGTGCTACTATTAGATGATAGGTCACATATTAATAATAAAGTAAAAAAGCGTGGGTATATATTATTTAGACAGTAATCTAAAGGTTTTCACACTTGCTGGAGTAACTAAAGTGACTTTTGGAAGAAGAGTAAAGTTGAAGAATAAAATAATCACATAAAAAAGTCTCACCTATCATTTGCCTCCCCTTTGGCAATGTCTAACACATAGTAGGCACTTCATAAATGCTTAGTAATTAACTAATTGACTGCTGACTGATTGACTACCCTAATTTCAGACAAAGTAAGCAGCTTACCTTTTCCTGGGTTATTTTCTCTTTTCATATTTCTCAGAAGGACACACATAGAGGATTCATCCTCACTGATCAATGTTATATGGCAGCCCCTGCCTTAATGAAATGCTAAACCAACCAGTTACTCTCAGCATGAGATTTATATGGGTATAATATATGTTTGCATATAATTTTATATATGACATCTCATATATGAACCTCATATATTTAAACCTCATATATAATAAAATTCTTATCTGTATATATGATTTGTAAACTTTAAGGCATAATAGAAATTATATTCCATTCTTCCACTCCTATGCCCCCTTCCTCTGATGGATGACATCATCCATTCTGAGGAAGTGCCCAGGCCAACCAGGCTGATTCCATTATTCTGACTCCTCTACAAACTCTTCAGACTTTTGACAATGACCCTGGATAATGACATTCTTTCCCTAGCTTTTTCTACCATTTTGCCTCATAAAGAGTTACATTTATTCACAGATGAAAATTAAAGGATAATAATCCTGACCCAATTTCAGTTTTGTTCTCTTACTAAAGTCAGCCTTTCCACCTGTCCTGCCCAACATCTCCCAAACACTTTGTTCTGACTATACAAAAGGGCATCATTGACCATCAATCACAATCACAAAGTGGCAGGTTTTCAGTACACCAAGTAAATTCATACCCTACATGTAATTTTCACCTTCCTGTGCATAATTCCCTGTATTAAATACTTTCTACATGGATAGACCTTCTACTTTCTTTTTTATTATTATTATTTTTTTCATTTTATTTAGTTGATTTAGAACATTATTTCTTGGTTACAAGAATCTTATTCTTTCCCGCCCTCCCCTCCCCCACCCCGTTCCATAGCCGATGCACAATTCCACTGAGTTTTACATGTGTCCTTGATCAGAACCTAGAGTCTACATGCCCAATCATATCGCAGTTGTTTTTCTTTTGTGTTTCTACTTCCACAGTTTTTCTTTTGAATGTGGATAATGTGGATCTACTTTCTGGTAGATCCCTCCGAGTTGTTCAGGATCACTGCATTGCCACTAGTGAAGTCTGTTACATTCAATTGTACCACAATGTATCAGTCTCTGTGTACAATGTTCTCCTGATTCTGCTCCTTTCACTCTGCATCAATTCCTGGAGGTCATTCCAATTCACATGGAATTCCTCCAGTTTATTATTCCTTTGAGCACAATAGTATTCCATCTCCAACAGATACCACAATTTGTTCAGCCATTTCCCAATCGAAAGGCATCACCTCATTTTCCAATTTTTTTTTGCCACCACAAAGAGCACAGCTATGAATATTCTTGTACAAATATTTTCCTTACTATCTCTTTGGGGTACAAACCCATCAGGGCTATAGCTGCATCAAAGGGCAGACAGTCTTTTAGTGCCCTTTGGGCATAGTTCCAAATTGCCATCCAGAATGGTTGGACCAATTAACAACTCCATCAGCAATGCATTAATGTCCTAACTTTGTCACATCCCCTCCAGCATTCATTACCTTCCTTTGCTATCATGTTAGCCAATCTGCCAGGTGTGAGGAGATACCTCAGAGTTGTTTTGATTTGCATCTCTCTGATTATAAGAGATTTAGAACACTTTTTCATGTGCTTGTTAATAGTTTTGATCTCTTTATATGAAAATTGTCTATTCATGTCCCTTGCCCATTTGTCAATTGGGGAATGGTTTGATTTTTTGTAAAATTGATTTAGTTCTTTATAAATTTGAGTAATTTGACCTTTGTCAGAGGTTTTTGTTTTGAAGATTTTTTCCCCAATTTGTTGTTTCCCTTCTAATTTTGATTGCATTGGTTTTGTTTGTTCAAAATCTTTTTAATTTAATGTAATCAAAATGATTTATTTTACACTTTGTGTTTTTTTTCTAACTCTTCCTTGGTCTTAAAATCTTTCCTTTCCCAAAGATCTGACATTTATATTATTCTGTGCTCACCTAATTTACTTATAGTTTCCTTCTTTATATTTATGCCATTCACCCATTCTGAGTTTATCTTGGTGTAGGGTGTGAGATATTGATCTAAACCTAATCTCCCTCACACTGTCTTCTAATTTTCCCAGCAGTTTTTATAAAATAGTGAATTTTTTTTTTCCAAAAGCTGGGATCTTTCGTCTTATTATAGACTGTCTTGCTGAGGTCACTTACCTCAAGTCTATTTCACTGATCCGCCTTTCTGTCTCTTAGACAGTACCATATTGTTTTGAAGACCATTGCTTTATAGTATAGTTTGAGATCTGGTACAGCAAGGCCACCTTCCTTCATATTTTTTTTTCATTATTTCCTTGGATATCCTTGATCTTTTGTTCTTCCAAATGAACTTTGTTATGTTTTTTTTTCTAATTCAGTCAAAAAAAAAAGATTTTTGGTATTCCGATGTGTATGGCACTAAATAAGCATATTAGATTTGATAGTATTGTCATTTTTATTATGTTAGCTCATCCCACCCATGAGCAATCAATGTTTTTCCAGTTGTTTAGATCTAGTTTTAATTGTGTGGAGAGTGTTTTGTAGTTGTGTTCATATAGTTCCTGTGTTTGTCTTGGGAGATAGATTCCTAAATATTTTATATTGTCTAGGGTGATTTTAAATGGTATTTCTCTTTCTAATTCTTGCTGCTGAGATGTGTTGGAAATATATAGAAATGCTGATGACTTATGTGGGTTTATTTTATATCCTGCAACTTTGCTAAAGTTGTTGATTGTTTCAACTAGCTTTTTGGTTGATTCTCTAGGATTCTTTAAGTAGACCATCCTATCAGCTGCAAAGAGTGATAGCTTGGTCTCCTCATTGATTATTTTAATACCTCCAATTTCTTTCTCTTATTTAATTGCTACTGCTAGTGTTTCTAGTACAGTGTTGAATAACAGAGGTTACAATGGGCATCCTTGTTTCATTTCTGATCTTTTTGGGTAGGCTTCTACTTTATCCCCATTGCAGATGATGTTTGCTGATTGTTTTAGACATAAACATATACTGTTTATTATTTATAGGAAAGTCCCTTCTATTCCTCTACTTTCTGGTGTTTTCAATAGGAATGAGTGTTGTATTTTGTCAAAGGCTTTTTTCTGCATCTATTGAAATAATCATGTGATTTTTGCCAGTTTGCTTGTTAATATGGTCAATTATGTGAATAGTTTTCCTAATATTGAAACATCCTTGCAATTCTGATATAAATTCCACCTGGACATAATGAATAACCCTCCTGATCACTTGCTGGAGTCTTTTTTCTATTATTCTATTTAAGATTTTTTCTTCTATGTTCATTAAGGAGATTGGTCTATAGTTTTCTTTCTCTATTTTTGACTTGCCTGGCTTTGGAATCAGTACCATATTTGTGTCATAAAAGGAATTTGGTCAAACTTCTTCTTTGCTTATTCTGTCAAAGAGTTTGTATAATATTGGGATTAGTTGTTCTTTGAGTGTTTGATAGAATTCAATTGTGAATCCATCTGGTCCTGGGGATTTTTTCTTAGGGAGTTCTTTGATGGCTTGTTCAATTTCTTTTTCTGATATGAGATTGTCTAGGTATTCTGTTTCTTCCTCTGTTAATCTAGGCAATTTATATTTTTGTAAATATTCATCCATATCACCTAGATTGCTATATTTATTGCCATATAATGGGGCAAAATAGTTTTTAATGATTGTCTTAATTTCCTCTTCATTAGAGGTGAGGTCTCCCTTTTCATCTTTGATACTGTTGATTTGATTTTCTTTTTTCCTTTTTTAAATTAGATTGACCAGTACTTGGTCTATTTTATTTGTTTTTTTTTTCTTTCAAAGTACCAGAGGCTAGTCTTATTTATTAAATCAATAGTTCTTTCACTTTTGTTTTAATTAATTTCTCCTTTGATTTTTAGGATCTCTAATTTAGTTTTCATCTGAACATTTTTTATTTGTTCACTTTCTAGTTTTTTAATTTGCATGCCCAATTCATTGACCTCTGTCCTCCCTAATTTGTTAATATATGAACTCAAGGATATAAATTTCCCTCTGAGTACTGCTTTGGCTTCATCCCATAGATTTTGAAAAGATGTCTCATCATTGTCATTTTCTTCAATGAAATTATTAATTATTTCTATGATTTGTTTTTTAACTAACCAATTTTGGAAAATCGTATTGTTTAATTACAATTTATTTTTTATTTGCCTCTCCACGTACTCTTACTAATTATTATTTTCATTGCATTGTGATCTGAGAATATTGCATTCATTATTTCTGCTCTTTTGCACTTGTTTGCAATGTTTTTATACCCTAGTACATGGTTAGTCTTTGTGAATGTATCATGTACTGCTGAAAAGAAGGTGCATTCCTTTCTGTCCCTATTTATTTTTCTCCACATATCTACTAACCCTAATTTTTCAAAGATTTCATTCACTTTTATTAAGTCATTATTTTTTATTTTTTGTTTTGATTTATCTAGTTCTGATAGAGGAAGGTTCAGGTCTCCCAGCAGTATAATTTTTTCTATCTATTGAATCCTTGAGCTCCACTAGTTTCTCCTTTAGAAATCTGAATGCTATGCCTTTTGGTGCATGCATGTTGAGTACTGATATTTCCTCATTATTTATGCTGCCTTTTATTGGGATGTAATTACCTTCCCTATCTGTTTTGACTAGATCTATTTTTTATTTTGGTTTTGTCAGATATCAAGATTGAGACTCTTGCGTTCTTTTTCTCTGTTGATGCCCCATAGATTTGGCTCTAGCCTCTTACCTTTACCCTAATTGTGTCTACCTTCTGTATGTGTGTTTCTTGGTAGATAGCATATGGTAGGATTTTGGTTTCTAATCCACTCTTCTATTTGTTTGTATTTTATGGGTTAGTTCATTCCATTCACATTCAGAGTTATGATTATCAGCTGTGTATTTCCCAGCATTTTGATTTCTACTCCTAGTCCTTCCCATTCTTCTTTCAGTATTTCCTTCTACACCATTGTTTTGTTTGTAATCATTCTCCCTAATTCCCACCCTTATTTTGCTTCCCTTTCTACCCCCTTCCCTTCTTATTCCCCTATTATTTTCTTTATGGTCTTTTAAAACTACAACACCCCGCCCCCCCAGCCTCTCCCTCATTTGTATGGCTTCCTTCCCAACCAATTCTTTTGTTACTCTTCTACTTCTCTATTGGGCACACCTCAATTCTCTGCCCCAATGGATTTGATTGTTCTTCCCTCTTTTAGTCAATTTCCATGCATGTAAGAATTGAGTATTTTCTATCTCCAACCTCTTCACCCTTCCAACATATTGATGTTCTCCCTCATTCCCTCCGTGCTCTTCTTTATGGCATATGAATTTACCCCATTTTGTTGCTTTTCCCATTTCTCTTAGTATTAAACTCTTTTTTATCTCTAGTTATATATATATATATATATATATATATACATATATTTATGCATACATATATCTGTATACATATTTATTTCTTGACCTTTCATTCTATACAGTTTGTCACTTTTCCCTTAATATACTATATATTAAGTATAATTCTTCTAGGTAATAATAGCAATTTTTAAGTTACCAATATCCTCTTTTCTTGTAGGGATACATATCATTTTAACTTATTGGGTCCCTTAAAAAAGTTTATTTTGTTTTGTTTTTGTTTTTTACCCCTTTCTTAATTACCTTTTGATGATTCTCTTGAGTTCTATATTTGGGCATCAAATTTTCCATTCAGTTCTGGTCTTTTCTTTACGAATGCTTCTATTTTATTAAATGACCATACTTTTCCCTGTAAGAATATAGTCAGTTTTGATGGGTAGTTGATTCTTAATTGTAGACCTAATTCCCTAGCTTTCTGGAATATTCAATCTCTACTTTTCCCTTTTGCTCTAGAATGTCAGGTCAGTTTTCTTGGATAATTTCCTATAGAATGATGTCCAGGCTTTTTCTTCTGTCATAGTCGTCTGGTAAACCGATTCTTAAGTTGTCTCTCCTGGACCTGTTTTCCAAATATTCTGTTTTGTGGATGAGGTGTTTCATATTTTCCTCAATTTTTTCATTCTTTTGATTTTGTTTTATAGTTTCCTGCTGCCTTGTGAAGTTGTTTGCTTCTAATTGTTGTATTCTAGTTTTCAAAGACTGAATTTCATCCCTGGCTTTTTGGTCATCCTCCTCCTAGTCTGATTTTCTTTGGAGATCATCTTTCATTTTCTTTGCCTCATCTTCCATTGCCTTTATCTCATTTTCAAGTTGATTAATTTTGACTTTCAAGATACTATTTTCTCATTATAGTTCAAGTGCCTCTGTTTCCAGATGGCTTATCTTGCTTTTAAAATTATTTTTCCAGTTGTCTTTAGCCTCTCTTAATTATGTTTTGAATTGTATTTTGAGTTCTTCCAAAGCCTGTGTCCAATTCGCTGCATTTTCTGTGTTTTCGCTTGGTGTTATTTGATCCTCCTCTGTTTCATTTGCTCTTTTTTCATTGCCTGGATAGATGCTGTTGATTGTAATTTCTCTTTTTTCTGTTGTTTGCTCATATTTGCCCCTTCTCTTGCCCCTGTTGTTGCCTATAATCTTGTTCCTCTCATTATGTGCTGGATCTCTGGGTTTGGGGTTTTCTGTCCTGAAGGGACTTCTTCTCTGCTCTGCTGACTGGTCAGGTTGAGTACTTATGTCAGATCTTCCCCAGCTGTCAATAGAAGCTGAAAAGGATCTGGGCTTCCCACTTTGTTATTAAGGTGTTCTGTAGTAGTTGCAGCTTCACTCTTGGAACTTGATCAGCAAGGCTCTCAGAGCAGTCTGTGGGGGAGGGGTGTTGGAGCTTGAGCTTCCCTGCCCTCTGAAGGCTTTATAAAATTAAGCCATGGTGGAGTTGATCTTGCAGAGCTGGATGTGTCTGAGGCCAAAACTTCAGGAAGGGGGGGGGGGGGCAATATGGAGTGTCTTGGCTGTGATTGGGCTCCCTTCTCTATGCTTCTCCTCCAGTTGCCTCTCTGTCACCTGTGTTCAAAACCCTGAGCCTGGCACAGCTTTGCCGGCAAGGTACTCCCTCCAGACTAGTACCCTTGCCTTCCCAGAGATTCCAGGCACTGATGGAGGCTCAGTACTGTAAGTGGGGGAGGGGTCCTGGGACCTTCCTTCTTCCTTCCCCTTAAACCTGAGTGTTCTCAAATTCAGGCTTTTTGGGGGTGTACATTTTAAGTTGAGTCAAGCAAATGGGTTCCTTTGCTCTGTCCTGATGTTAGATTTGATTTTCAGTCCCCTAGAAGTATTTTGTTTTTAATTGGTGAGGAAGGGTTTTCAGAGGTCTAAACTTTCACTGCCTCTACGCCACCACCTTTACTCCACCTCTAGACCCTCTACTTTCACAGGCATGACTAACATTTTCCAGAACAGCTCACTCACTCCTTAAAGGACATTATAAATACTATTGGCTTGTAGTTTATGTACCATCATTTATTGCAAAGGATAAAGAGAAAGAAAAATTCTATGAAGGCTTCTGTTATCAATGTCAGCAAATAAGAAGATGGAATTCCAAGGGCATACAGACAGATTGGGTTACCATGGCATCAAGTTGAAGCAAGGTCTGTTAATCAGTTGAATTAATCAATGTAGCCAATCAAACTAAGTAAATCATGTACCATTGTGGACTTGGTGAGCTATAATTATTTACAGTAGGCTTATAATCTGTTTGGGAGAGGATTAATCTCCTTGGCTGGGGTCTTCCAATAAATCAGCCTTTATTGAACAAATTTCATAGTTATACAAGAGAACTACTGAGTGGTATTTGTAGAATCACAAGTCTTAAGTCAATAGACCTACTCTCTGGCCCTGGCCCTGGTCCTGGCCCTTTGAGTGCTAGAGGCAAAGATGTAATGAGGGAAAGAATACTGGGGCTTTGCATCTGGGTGCAGAAATTTAGAGTATCCTATCAATACTTACAATCCTTGAATAGCACAGGAGCAACTAGGTTTACTGCCTAATTAGATAGATTAAATAAATAAGGAGGCTTAATTTGCCAGAGCAACCACAAATTGAATAATGCCTTCCCAGCCTGGCACTGACCCTAACACAACCCCCCTGCTCTTAGCTGTGGTCTTACAGTAGCCTATGTTACTCTTCCTCTGATCAGTCACACCACAGAAATATTTCTCCCTAGCCCCCCTCCTGTCATCCCCATTTCTTTTATGGACAAACATTACTAGTTAATGTCTCTGAGTACACGCAGGGGGTGGTCACAGGTAGAGACATCTCCACAAAGTAAATTAGAAAATTTGCCTCCCACATATTTTCATGCTGGGGTTGAATACAAGTGGAGAAGTCCAAATGCATTAAGCCAACAATTAAGGAACCCACTTTCTACCATTCCTGTTTGAGTGGTATGAACTAGACCCCTGGGTTTATGGAATTTTTCCCTCTTTGCTATCAGAGTAACTTGGGGAGGTAGACACTTGCTAGGATTTGAACACAGATTTTTCATAACTCAAGTTCCATTCTTTTCACTAATTCAAATCAATTAGCATTTATGAAAGCCATAGTATGCAACCAGGAATTGTGTTAAGTGACAGGAATACCAATACAAGTAAAAAGAGAAGTTTGGATTCTCAAGAATCTTACATTTTAATGGGGGTGCACAATGCATGAAAGGGAAATGAGAAAGTTAGGGAAAGAAGGTCATCATCCAGGGTCAAGAGTTGGTAATGGAGTCAGAAGATGAATAAGGGAATGAGCATAGCTGACTTGGGCACTTTCTCAAAATGGAAGGGTCATCCAACAGAGGAAGCGGGCACAGTAGTAGAAGGATCTTTCAGAGTTAGAAGGCATCTTGGGCATGGTGGAAGAGTCTAGAGTCAAGAGTAGGTTAAGAGTAGGAGAGTTATGAACATGGTTAGCTCAGACATTTCTTTCAAAAAGAAGGTTCTAGGAGGAACTCTCCTGTCAAAGGAGGGGTCCAGAACAGGAGCTGCAAAGAGGTAGAAGAGAGAGGAGAGAAATGTGGAGTGTAGATGGCTGGCTAAATTGGAATAGGTTTGTGCTGGATAATTTCTAGTTTTCTGGTGAATGGATCTTAAGCATGGCATAAGGGAAGCTATATATAGTTGTTTGGGTGAGTTTTCACTCATTCACCTAAAATTCAGGATAGCCCAAACAAAGAATACCAGATAATATTTTTAAATTAATTAATTTTTTCCTGATTACATACTGATACAATTTTGAATATTCATTTTCTGATATTTCTCAATCCATGTTTTCTTCCTCTCTCTCTCTCTCTCTCTCTCTCTCTCTCTCTCTCTCTCTCTCTCTCTCTCTCTCTCTCTCTCTCTCTCTCCCCCTCTTCACCAATATGGCAGATAATATAACATAGATTACAGATGTGTCGTCATATAATACATATTTTCATGTTCATCATGTTGTGAAAGAAGACACCTATTGTTTACACCAGAGAAGAATTCATGGAGGAAATAAAGAAAAGAATGGCATACTTTACTCTGTATTCAGACTCCATCAGTTCCTTCTATAGCAATGGATAGCCTTTTTTTTGTCATGAGTCCCTTGTAGTTAGTTGTCCCAAATTCTTGCATTATTAAAATAGTGAAGTCTTTCACCATTAATCATCATGTTTAATTGCTATTTCTGTGTACAGTGTTCTTTTGGTTCTGTTCACTTTACATCACTTCCAGCCCTTCCGGGTTTTTTTGAATCATTTTGGTTGTCATCCTACAATAATATTCCATTACAATCATATACTTCAACTTATTTGGCCATTCCCCAATTGAGAAACATCACTTCACTTTCCAGTTCTTCATCACCACAGAAAGAGCTTCTTTAATTAGTTTTGTACAAGTTGGTTCTTTCCTCCTATCTTTGATCTTTTTGGGATATAGAACTTGTGGTGCTTTGCTGGATCAAAGATTGTGCACAGTTTTATGGGCCTTTTGGTTCCAAATTACTCTCCAGAATGATTATATTGCTTCACAACTCCATCAACAATGCATTAGTGGCTCACTTTTTCAACATCCTCTCCCACATTTATCATTGCCATTTTTTTCATTTTCACCAGTCTAATAGATGAGAGGTGGTACCTCAGAGTTGTTTTAGTTGACGATTCTCTAATTAATAGGGAGTTAGAACATTTTTCCATATGACAAAAAATAGTTTTAGTTTTATCACCTGAGAATTCCTATTCCTATTTTCTGACCATTTGCCAATTGGGGAATGCTTTGCATTCTTATGAATTTGATTCAGTTTACTATATATCTGAAAATATCTTTTTGAGCCTGGAAGGTTTGCCATTATACTCCCAGTATCTCCCCTTAACCAGTACTCTCCCCTTACCATCCTTGATTCAGTCTTCTTTTCACTGTAGCAAACTAAAGATAAGAGATGGAAATATATTTTGAGGATTTAAGTGAAGAACATGTACATCTTACATGGATAGGACATACCTTAAAGATACCTTTTCTCATCTGAGCATCAAAGTTGTCCTGTGAGACCACTGCAAAAAGGCATCCATTTTGCATATGAGGAACTGGAGACTCCAAAGTGTGACTTGTCCAGTGCCACAATCTAGGGAGCTTGAGGTGAGATTTGAACCTACTTCTTTCAGACTCTAAATTGAGTATTTTCTCCATTAACTTATGGCAGTTTCTCCTAAGAATTCTTACAAATGTAAGCTTTTTAAGGTACGGTCTTTTTTTTAGCCACTTTTTGTATCTTCAGTACTTAGCACAGTGCTCATCTGACACAGTATATACTTAATAAATACTTGCTCACTGCTTAAACTGATTTAGGGATTTTCCAAGTTTCAGTTTTATTCCAAGGTGAATTCTCCTCCCTATTCTCTCTCTGTCTTTTCTGTTTCTTTTCCCTACTTCTTAAGCCAAGAGGTTCTCTATCTATCCTATTTCCATCATTGGATCCAATATCAGCTCCTTAGAACATTGAGATCTTTGAACTTTCTATTTATAATAGATCACGGGGCTTGGAACCTCTTATTTGCCAAATGAACAAGTTTTTTTTCAACTCTCTGAGCCTCAGTTTTCTCATTTGTGAAATGAGAGTAATATTATTTGTACTCTGTATCTCACAGAACTACTTTAATGATCAAAATCACCTAGTCAAAGTAAATATCAATTACATGAACAAGAATAATAAAAGTATTTTATAGTAAATAAATATTTTATAGTAAATAAAAGTATTTATAGTACTTAAATTTCACACAGAGCTTTACATAAATGAGGTGCTCCAAAATTTGGTTCAATTTTGATATTAAAATTGCATTATCTTATTTGTAAAGTGCTTTGAAATAGTTAAGTCCTTCTATAAAACTCAACTATTATTATTACATATGGTAGAAAAGATGCACTCGTCCACATGTATATTAGCATGCTCAAATATGTTCCTTTGTAAGAGACATTGCTCAGCTGGGTAATCTTTTTGACAGGACTGTGTAAAGGAAGAGTAATCACCAAGAACTCTGACTCCATGCTCTGCAGTTTGAGCTTGTGTAGCTTGGGCACTCTGGAAATATTTTCTTTTGCCCCTTTAATAATAATTGAAAGTTTGTAGATTTTAAACATGAATTGAGTAAAAATAAAATATCTGCTCTTATCAGAGACCCTGCCGGTGGGAATTCAGCCAAAGAAAAGCCCCGCTTTATTACATGATACCCTTTGGCATCTCGTATTTCTTAAGACAAAAAGTTACAAGGACATGAAATCTGGCGATGAAGCCCAGGGTGATTATCTTCATAGGGATATAGTTATGGTACAAAGTGTATATAAACCTGCTAAGATGGATTAATGTATTATCTTAAATGGAGGAAGGAATTTAAATTTCACAGAAGAAGCTCTTTCAGACTCCATTAGGAATTATCTTTTTTTTGTCCCTCAAATTTCTAACATGGCCTCATGGGAGCCCGAGTTACTATATGTCTCCTCTTAAGAATGGAAATAAGCTCTTCTGGGCATGCATCTGAGAATGGATTTTTTTTTTATTTTCCCTTTGCTCCTCAAAGAAGAGAATTGGAGACCCTTCCTCTCCGGTTAGTCAGATTCCCAGGAATTACCATATACAGACCCAAAGGCCTCTGCTACTAAATTAAAGTGGAAGGGTAGAGAAAGCATTAATGCAGAAATGCTTCTGAAGGTAGTCAGGCTTCCTGGGTCCAGGGGAGTGATTAGACCTTTGGGGGAGGAAAAGCTATTAGAGAAAATTGCTTTAACTTCTAAGCAGTCATTTGAAAACCAGACAAGTTCATTTGGCGGTTCTGAGTAGGGATATTGCTAGGTCAATAAGGGTTCTTGAGTCCACCCTCCACAGTTCTGCCTGAAAGTTTTCTGTTAGAAATTCAAATTCATAAAAATAATCTAGGTTGATAAATTGCATTCATTTTCTCTCTACCTAGGGATTTCTCTTTTGACTTAAAATAATACTGACATGTCAGAAATTGCTGTTAGTGCAAACAAAGCAATAATAGCTGGGCTTCCTTTCAGAAGCCTGTCGTGGATGAACAATATCATTCTCCCACAGTCATCCCACAGTAGCTCAGGGCCATTGCAACCATTCTTGGTGCCTGAAGAAGGAAGAAACTTACTTTATAGTTCTCTTTTCTGCTTTGGGTCTGGCTATATATGTGTGTGTGTGTATTTGTATCAAGGGAATAAGAGGAAAGGGGGTATAGATTTTTTTTTAATTTGTAACAGTTAAAAGAGAGAGGCTAGGGCAGCTAGACAGAGAGCCAGGAGAGAGATGGGAGGTCCTGGGTTCAAATATGACCTCAGAAACTTCTTAGCTGTGTGGCCCTGAGCAAGTCATTTAACCCCAATTGCCTAGCCCTAACCACTCTTCTGCCTTGGAACTGATACTTAATGCTGATTCTAAGAGACAGACAGACAGAGAGTGAGACAGAGAGATGGGGATGGCAGTGTAACATAGTGGACTCATAAGGGTTTGGACCAAAAGTTAAGAGACCTAAATTTCAAGTCCCACTTCTGGCATATATTAGCTGTGTGATTGCAGGCAATTCATTTAATTCTTCAGGGTCTCAACTCTCTATGACTATATATTGCAAAACAGGTGCCATATAGATTGAATATCTTGAATTGAATTGAATTGAAAAGAATACTTGAAAAAAAGTCTGAGACTCAAACAGGGAGGAACAAGTTAGCACATAAATTTGGAGGATACTGTGGCTCTGTTGGAGCAGCTGGTGGCTCAGTGGATCTAGAGCACTGAGCTTAGCATCAGGAAGAATTCGAACATGGCTCCAGACATTTAACTAGCTGTGTGACTCTGGGCTTAACCCAAACCTCTGTTTGCTTTACTCCACTTAAGAAGGAAATGGAAATCCACTCCAGTATCTTTGCCAAGGAAAAGCCATTTCACACCATAGTCCATGGGGGTCTGAAGAGTTAGACACTACTGAACAATAAAACATCCCTGTCATGGACCACAGGATTCCATCTGGGTGACCTTGTAAGATCCACGAATGGTCTAGTGATGGTTTTCAGATGCCTATGATTTTCAGTCATCTAGTAATTCTTGGTTTAGGTAACAGGAACCTTTTTGTCTCTTACATAAGATAGTATAACTTTAAACAGGGTTTGGAAAGGTTCCCCGAGTCGAACATTGCTGTGACATGAAGGAAAAGCTGACCAGTCGCTGTGAGACAAAACTCCCTATCACTGAGCTGGATCAGCAGTCATTTAATGTGCTGGAATGATGGGTAGACTGGCTCTAGAGTGCACTTAGGCATTTTAACTTGGGTTCCATGACAATATTTTGGGGAAAATTCATAACTATATTACTATATAATTGATTTAATCCTATGTATTTCAAGTTATGTACTTTAAAATGTTATTTTGAAGAGGCTATAGACTTTGCCAGACTACTCAAGGGGTCTATAACACACACACACACACACAGTATTTAAGAACCCTTGCACCAAGTTTTGCAAAGTGCTTTATTTTATGAGTTTTACAACAACCTGGCAAGGAAGACATTTGGCAGAATTTGAACTGTTGTTTCCCCTGGCACTGAATTCTATACTGACTCTATTGTCTCAAGGTCCAGAAACAGGTTTAAGATAATAAGAGGAAATGTATAAGGATTGAAAAACAGCTATCCATAAATGGGATCCCCATTACCCAGTCCCAAAAGTCCTACTCAGTTTCTTCTTTGGATTAAGATATAGGTGCTTGTGTCTGGGAAAGATAATGGGCACTTATGGTCAATTAACATCAATATCTTAGTTCAAACTAGTTTATCAATCCATTGAATTAAGTTGCAGAGTTCCCAATGAATGGGTTGCTAGACAGGTAAGTGTAGACAATGGAAGGAAGGAGGTCCAAGGTGCAAAGAGGTCCAAAGTGTCCTGAAGAAGGAATGCCAAAGTGGCTCTGATAAGCCATTGGGAGGATACTGGTAGTAGCCTAAAGAAATAAAAAGGTCTTCAGAAGAGAGGAGAAAGGATAGGAAAAACAGATGGAAAGATACTAAAGTCAAACATCCCTTGTTTTTCAATTTTTCCTAGTGATTCCCTGAGAAACGATGGTAACTCATTCAAGTGCTTAGACTTTTTTAAAGTTCTCATTCACATAATTTTCAAAATTAAAATTCACATGAATATAATTTCACAAAACTGCTACATGATAGCAGGGCTAGCTTGGACCTGAATTCATGTATATGAGTGTGACATAGTGGAATACATGCAGAATTTGGAATCCAAGCAATTAAGTTCCAATCATTGCTTTGTCTCTTACTATCTACAACACCATGAGCAATTTATTAGCTTTATCGAGTCTCAGTTTCTCCATCTGTGAAATGAGAGGGTTGGATTGGATTAAATAATAGTTAAAGTCCCTTTTAGCTCTAAATCTACCCCTAAACAACTTCCTTCCTAGAGGAAAAGTCTGAGGTAACAGGACCAGCTTATAACACTGGTATTAGGCTAATTCCCTCTTTCTTAATCAGTACCATAAAGGAATTCTATGTTTTCTGTAAATTAAACTAGAATAAACAATAATGAAACAAAGTTATTTTCCTTTGGACAGAAACTGATAATCTGAGAAGCAAACAGGAGTATAGCTGGAAAAAAGCCCTAGAATTGGGGGAACAGCTAAATGGCTCAGTGGATAGAGTCAGACCTGGAGATGGGAAGTCCTAGTTTCCAATCTGTTCACTTCCTAGCTGTGTGCAAGTCACTTAACCCCCTTTGCCTAATCCTTACTACTCTTCTGCCTTGGAACCTATATTTACTATTAATTCTCAGAGTGCAGGTGAGGGTTTAAGAAAGAAAATTTGGCGATTCGGAGTTTGCAGATGGAGATTTAAATCCTAACATACTGGCCATATGTCTTGAGTGAATTCATTCTTTCTTCTGTGGACTCCATGAACTCTAATGTCCTGTACAAGCTTAATGTTCTTGGCAGATAGGTCTGTTACCAGTGGGATGGAGCACGCTTCAAAGTGAGTGTGTTTCTAGCAAAGAACACTAGATGGGGAAAGTGGAAAAGATACAGAGGGAAAAAAAAAAACTGGGTAGAAGATGCTACAATTCAGTGCTGTCATGAATTTTAAAAAATCCACCTCGAGCTTCCTAATTTGCTTGCTTGATTCCTATCCTTGAAGCACAGCGGTATCCCTTAAAATTAGGACACAAGGCTCATTTCAAGCTTCCCAGCTTTAAAGAGATAGCAGCAAATATGGAGACCAAGCTATAAAAAAGATAAGCTAAACTAATTACCAAAGTATCAAACAGAAAAATGAGTAAAGGGATGACTTTATGCAAGGCAAGATTCTAAGGTTTTCACTTCTACTCAGGCCAGCCTTGATTAGATGTCCTCTCTTTAAGATCTAAGATTAGAGATTCCCCTGGAAGAGGAGAACCATTAAGCTATTATCAGTCAGTCACACTTTAGCAGAAATGAATTTATCAGATTGCTTCTCCAGCTAGCTGGGAGAGAATGGTGGAAAAGTTGTTGGATTAAAACAAAACCCAAAAACTTTTATTCTTTGTTGTAAGAGATGACTCTCTAGAAGAGCTGCTGAGAGGAGAGATAAAAGGGGGAAGATTTTAAAATCGCAATAGAATACTAGATAAGGTATAGATGCCTGATTCAAGGTCTCTTGCATTCTGTCCCCAGTTTTATTTTAAATTGAAACATGCTTTGCATTTTCCAAGCTCCATCTGTTGGCTTTCTCACTTTCCATTTCTACCTGTTGAAAGTACACTCCAAATTTAAGGCTTGGTTCTTATCCTGTCTCCTTTTCTTCTCATCTCAAATGGATCTAATTGTTCTTTTAAGTTCTAAGTTAAGAAAATGAAAGTTAAGCTTCCTATTGTTTGTCTCCATGTCATCTCCCAGCTAGATTGTAAATTCTCTGAAGGAAGAGACCATATTTTATATGTTGTACCTCCCACCAGTCCTTAGCCATGTCCTACCCATTGGAGGAAGACAATAAATGTGTATTTAATGGATGGGGAATTTTTTTTTAAATAAAATTTTATTTCTTTTTTTTTTGCATCACTATCATTTCCTATGGGATTCCTCCTTCCCTCCTCTATCTAATATGGCTCTCCTAGATATCAAATAATATTTTTAGAGAAAAAAATCAGCAAAACTGATCAATATTTCCAAAAGATTTGGAAAATATATACACTGTAGAAGTGGGGTGGGGAATGCCTTCTCATATCTCTTCTTTGGAACAATGGTAAACAGGGAAATTTTAGATGGATAAGGCTCCAAAGTACTAAGTACTAAGTATTTCTAACTAAAATAGGCTTGGGTCATAGGCCCCGAAAAGACCCTAGTCATCTCCAGAATAGCAGGAGCTCTTTGGGCATTAAGAGAAATCACAAGAAAATAAAAGATATTTCCAAAGTGGAAATGAATTATGCTGAGACAATGATATATAGTAAAGAGAATTTGGAAGTTGGGTTTATTTATTTTTTTGCTTTTTTATACCCATACCTTCTGTCTTGGAATCAATACTGTGTATTAGTTCCAATGCAGAAGAGTTGTAAGGGCT
Organism: Monodelphis domestica; assembly: GCF_027887165.1. NCBI lineage: Eukaryota > Metazoa > Chordata > Mammalia > Didelphimorphia > Didelphidae > Monodelphis > Monodelphis domestica. The sequence goes on from NC_077232.1 coordinate 234,563,712, forward strand.
AGGCAATAGGGGTTAAGTGACTTGCCCAGGGTCACACAGCTGGGCAGATTTGAACCTAGGACCTCTCATCTCTAGGCCTGGCTCTCAATCCACTGAGATACCCAGCTGCCCCTGGGAAGTTGGGTTTATGAAGACAGTGCAAATCCTGTCTTGGATATTTTCTAGCTGTGTGACTGTAGGAGTCACCTAAATCTCTTCTCAGTGTTCAATTTCTTCTTCTATAAATTGAAAATAATAATGCCTAGAGTACCTCATAGGTGTCTCTTCAAACTCAAGTCTATATAAAGGGCTTTGCAAACCTTAAAATGTTAGCTACATCTCTGCTATTCATTTCATGCTTAATAAACTAACGTTAGAAATCTTTCTTCAAGTTACAACAGCTTCTCTCCCCCTTAAAAAGAATATTACATGTTAGAGGAGTTGAAGGAATAGTAAAGTCCAAAATTAACCTGAGAGAAAATTTTAAGTAGGGACCATGACTTCAATGAGAAATGAGGAAAACTTGTCTTTTACTTAGAGGGAAAAAAAGATTTTCATTTCTTCTTTTCATGATGCTATTTCTAGAGTTGGACAAACTGTGATACATCTCAAGATAGGAAAGCAGGTGCTCAGGAGATGGGAAACTAGGTCATTTGTGGATCAGCTGAAGTAACTGGGATATTTAGCCTGGAAAATAGAAGAAGTAAGGAAGAAAGAAAGAAAGAAAGAAAGAAAGAAAGAAAGAAAGAAAGAAAGAAAGAAAGAAAGAAAGAAAGAAAGAAGAGAAGAAGGAAGGAAGGAAGGAAGGAAGGAAGGAAGGAAGGAAGGAGAAGGGAAGGAAAGGAAGGAAGGAAGGAAGGAAGGAAGAGAAGGAAGGAAGGAAGGAAGGAAGGAAGGAAGGAAGGAAGGAAGGAAGGAAGGAAGGAAGGAAGGAAGGAAGGAAGAAAGGAAGGAAGGAAGGAAGGAAGGAAGGAAGGAAGGAAGGAAGGAAGGAAGGAAGGAAGGAAGGAAAGAGAAAAGATATTATTTAGAAGAAATAATGTTCATGGCACTAACATTTGTGATAACAAAAACTAGAAACCTCTATATGTTCCAAAACTGGGAAATGGTTGAATACGTTTTTCTATACTAATATGAGGAATGTTATTGTATTAAAGGAAATTATAAATATGAAGAATTCAGAGAAACAGGGGATGACTTGTGAGTTGGTGTAGAGTGAGGAAAGCAGAGCCAAAAGAGCATATTAAACCACAAACCAGCACTGCTGGCAAATTATCCTATCTTGTTCGACAATTAGAAGGAGGCATTTGCAATCACTCTCTCACTCTAGTGATTATTAGCCCTATTCCATTACTGTACATCAACATGTTCTAGGAACACAGAGATTTTTTTAGTCTGGAAAGAAATGAAAGAAACATTTGTATAAGGCCTTTGACAACACTGGGATAGTTGGGATCTTTGAGGTCCCTTTTTATTGCAGAAGCTTCTCAAAACTGGGTTCCCTGAAAATCCAGACTGGGAAACTTCTACACATATTTTATGGGTGAAGAGATAATGATCTCTTATATAATATAGAATAGAATAGAATAGAAATTAAAAAGAGGGGGTGTGGAACATTGAACATATTTAATCAAAAGATCATTTCAGCTAGATAGTAAATTTATATCAATTTGCAAAGACAGGAAGCAAAAACATGATTGCCTTTTAATTAAAGCTGAGGTGAAGGTGAATGGTGTAGATTTCCCTTTTAGGTTTTTTTCTCCTGGTAATAGGCATCTTGGTATATTAGGGGTCTAACTGCCATAGAAAGGATGGGGGAACAGTCAACAAACTATCCTGATAATTTATTTTATAGCCAAAGAGTAAGCTTCTAATGTTTCATTAACAAATATTTTTCCATATTAATTCTCAATTAAAGTAGTCTTAAAAGGAGGGATTGCATTTAGAGGATGTCCACCTCCTGCTTTTGAGAGTCTACAATCTGCTACCACTACCTTTTAGAGGATGAGGTTGGAATAATGAAAGGTTAATGTGTTCAGTCTGTGCCTATTGCTCAATCATCCCATTCCTTTATTGCTTTATTTGAACAATAAACGAATTCTCCTTTCTCTCCTCTTGCTTTGCCCACTGGCAAAACTTCCTAGATTAATATTTCAATTATTCATATTGCTTGGGAAAAACCTCTATGGTTACTTTTATTCTAGCAACAAGAGTCTCTCAGTAACAGCAAGAGCCAACGTTGACTTTTCAGAGAGCTCTCTCTTGTTTCCTTGATTAATTCAGTGTACAGGAGTCAGATTTTCACACAATGCCTACTGCAGTAAAGAATTTGGAAAGGGATTCTGTCACCTTTGGTTTACTGAATGCAGAAATTGAAACTCAAGTGCTTCTGGGTCCTTAGGGAAAAATTTTTAAAAGATTATCTATCTTCTTGAAAAGTTAGAAAATAGAAAAAATAGAAACCAAAATTCTAACTGACCTCTCATGGCAGAACAAGACAAAAATCTTTCCTTTTAATCATATATGTTTGTGCATGAGAGGATGGGGGGCAGAGAGAGAGAGAGGACGTTGTCAGGGGTTGAGAGAAAGCTAAAATCATCCAATAAACTTCTTGCCAAGTGATGGCTCATAGATTCTGAAACTCAATATTAAGCACTGAATTTCTACACTAGGCTTCTATATTCTGTCACTCAACACATACAGTAATATAACTAGGGATGAAAAACCAATATCTTTCTAACAAAATTATTGTGTGTGTATTCCAAAATCAATGTTGGATGGTAAGTCAAGTCAAGTTGTAAATAAATATTTAATAAGTGCCTACGATATACCAAGCATTGTTCTAATTGTTAAATATATAAAGAGAGGCAAAAATAATCTCTTTCCTTAAGGAGTTGAAAGGGATTAATATTAAGGTACATGGGGAAAGGCTTTTGCAGAAAGTGGAATTTAAGATGGGAATTGAAGGAAATCAGAGAATCAAGGAGGTGGAAATGAGAATGAAGAGAATTCCAGGATGGAGAATAGTCAATGAAAATGTATGGCTTCAAAAGATTATCTCTCTCAAGGAAAGAAAAGAAATACCATGGATACTTCAAATACATATCTGTTTATGACATTTTGTACATAGTCACTATAGCTTTAAATCTGATCTATCCACCCATCCATCTATCCAGTTTCTTTCTTTCTTTCTTTCTTTTCTTTCTTTCTTTCTTTCTTTCTTTCTTTCTTTCTTTCTTTCTTTCTTTCTTTCTTTCTTTCTTTCTTTCTTTCTTTCTTCTTCTTTCTATCTTTTCTTTCTTTCTCTCTTTCTTCTCTTTCTCTCTCTTTCTCTCTTTCTTTCTTCTCTTTCTTTCTCCTCTTTCTTTCTCTCTCTCTTTCTTTTCTTTCTCTCTTTCTTTCTCTCTTTCTTTCTTCTTTCTTTCTTTCTTTCTCTTTCTTTTCTTTCTTCTCTCTCTACTCTCTCTCTCTCTCTCTCTCGTCTCTCTCTCTCTCTCTCTCTTCTCTCTCTCTCTGACTATCTATCTATCTAAACTTGCATAATATTTGAGAGGCAATGTGAATAGTAGAAAGATCTCTGCTCTGAAAGGAGGAGGAGCTGACTCCAAATCCTACTTTAGATGTCTACAAACATTTTCCCCTTAGTAAACTAAAAGTTTCTTAAAAGTAGAGGTTGCTTCATTTTTGTTTTGGTATACTCAGCCCCAATGTAATGCTTGATGCATAAACACTTGTGGAAAGGAAATAAGACTGACTGTTTGTGGGGAAGGGGTCTTGTGACTAGCACTTCCTTCCCAACCTGGCAGGTCTGATCATGTTGCTTTCTGTGTACTGTTAAGATTCTGAATTAGAACAACGAGAGTAGACGGGAGTGGGACAAACTCTCCATCAGCCTCTGGTGCTGGGCCTCAGGTCTGAAGCTGAGGAAAAACTCCAATTCCAACTAGTTATTAAACTTTGTGTTATTTGAATTTGCAGTCAGATAAGTGGACTATCTTTTCTGGTCATAGAGGGAGCTGAACTTCAGTTCAGTCAGTCCAGGGCAAAGAGGCCTTATTGGACCCCTGCTGCTTCCTCTCAGCAGGGGGCATTTCCCCTCCCTTGCCTCATCAAGCAATATACCCTCTCTCCCTTAACTCCCGCCCATAACCCCCATACAAACCTCCCATTATCCCCATTTTTCCAATCCCATTTCCTTTCCAATAAATATTACAGTTTTTGGCAAGCCAGCCGAACCTAGAATCTTTGATACGCAGTCAGAAGCATTATCCATTGCACTTCCTTTTCACACACTTAATAAATACTTGTTGATTGATTGACCTTGGAGGAGAGAGTTAAGCTTTCTTAGTCTCATATTAAAATGAAGAAAATAATAGCATCTTGGGGAAGGTAGAGGAGGATTGAAGATCTTTCAAATAAAGTGTTTTGCAAACCTGAAAGCACAATTTAAATAGGTGCCTACATGATGTTCCAAAATGACATTAAATTTTTGTTTAAAATGATTAAGTTCTGGTCACATACATATTTTCATAGGATTTTTTTCTATACAGAAGTATCAAACCCTTACTATTATCTCTAACTGAGATCAGCTATTCAGTGCCCAGTACATTTACTGGGTTGTTATTGTGATAAAGACTCAATAAATGTATTGAATTGTGACTTCATCATAAGTATAGACACCAACATTAATACTGGCCTCAATATCAGCAAGTCTTTATTGAAATTTTACCTTGGCAAGGCAATATACATCTGAATTCAGATGGTAAGATGTAGCCTCTTAATAAAGGAACCATCCATTGGATATAGATAACATGAATATTTTACATAAGAAAGAAGGAGTGTTTTTCTCAAAAAATAAAAAATAAAGGTTGAAAGGTGGTCAGATGAAAAGAAGTGTCTTTAGATAGAAGAGTCACTGGGGTTTCTGTTGTGGGAAGGAGTTGATGCCTTGAGCTCCTGTGTATGACTTCAGGAGGAGACTAACCTGGAGTCTAGAAGCCAATGACACAGAGGAAAAGGTAAGACCCACCTTTGCCTTTGATTTATTATTCTAGCAGTGAAGTCAATGGCAAATTCCCATGGATTTTTGTTTGCTTTGTTTTTATTTTATTTTTTACATCAATTTAGACTGAAGTTTCAAGGTGTTTTAAGAAGGGAACTGACCTCAAGTTTGAGGGTCAGATGAGACAGAAGAATTCTATTGAAGGCTGAAGAGGATGGGGATGGGAAGAGGAGACCAACACCAGTGTAAGCAGTGATTGATATGAACAAAGAATAGATGATATGATTGTGATGGAGTACTATTGTGCTATAAGAAATGACAAGAGTTGGGGGTAATTTCAGATAAAAACAAGGTGAGACCTATGTGAAATAGTGCAAAGTAAAGAGAGAAGAATGGAAGATCATTGTGTATAGTAACAGAAATGTTATGATGATCAACTATGAAAGGCCTAGCCAATCTGATCAATACAAAGATCCAAGACAATTCCAAAGGTCTTGTGATAAAAAAAAATGCTGTCCACCTATAGAACTTATAAATACATACATGCATACATACATATATTATATACATGTGCATAATGTATGTGTGTAAATGTACACATATAATTATTATAAACTAAATGAGATAATCTATTAAATGTTTAGCTTAGTGTCTCATATGTTATAGGTGCCATATAAATGTTAGCAGTCATCTTTATACATATATGTATATAAACATGTTATTTAGTGTAAAGATAGGACCTGTGATTTTATTGGCACAGGGAAATCATGATTGAGGAAACTATCAGTTCAGGTCAGCACCTTTTCTATAATTTATAACTTTAGACTAGCAGTCATTCTTAAACCTTTCTCTGTGTGTTTCATGGATCCCTTTGAAAGCCTGGTGAAACCAACAGACGCCTCTGAATAATATCTTTCAGAGCATAAAACAAAATATATAGGATTACAAAGGACACCAAAAGTTAGTGAAAATAAAGAATTTTTTTTTCCTATACAAGTTCATGGACTCTGAAATTTATCCAAGGATCCTTAGTTAAGAACTTACATATTAGAGGATTTCTCAAGGTACAGAGAGGTTGTCACTTGTCCAGAGTGACACAGCCATGTATCAGAGGTAGGGACTTGAGCCCAAGTCTTCCGTTCTAAGCCAAGTATCTATGCTGACTTTTGAATCGTTATTGATAAATTTGCTTGTATGACCTTTTTATGCCTACTGGAAACTTTTTCACTTGGAATATGGACCATATAACCAAGATACCACTAATCACCATTTGGTGGCAATTAGGCAGTCATGACAAAGTAGCAGGAGAGAAATAATTTGCCTTGTCATTTCTGGGCTTAAAAACATGAGCCTATTATAAAGTGGCAGTTAATAGCACACCCTTATTTAATTTTAAGGCAGTTGATATCAATCACACTCATTATGCATTAACTAGACCCAAGTGTATCCCAAAAGATCTATGTTCTTTTCCACATTGTGCATGTGTGAAAGGTTGAAAGGAAGGAAGAAAAGAAAAAGCCTTGATGCTTAGTGCTCCATATTCACAAACTACTACTATTCCCCTGAGTTCTATATTCTCCCTACCCCATACATCAAAACCTCTCTTCTTCATCACTTATTCTTACCTTCTTTGTACTAGCCTCTAAGGGGTGTGCAGTGTATTCAGAGAAGACTAGTACCTTTTCAGGGTTGCTTTCCTCCTTTATTGCCCATCTGTCACCCTGCTCTCACCTGTGGCTCCAATAAGCTGTAGTATGTGCAGTAAAAAAAAAAAAAACATCTCAGTAAACCACCTTGGCAGGAGGGCTAGACTAGGTTGAGAGTAACCAAGAGATTTGGGAGTTAAGGGACATTCTACCTCAGGCATGTGAAGACATCCCCAGAAGAAGGAGTGAATGAGACCAATTTATTATAAGGTGTAAGAATTGAAATAATATTTCTATCCAGATATATATTTTATAAAGTTTATTAGAAAGGGTAGACAATCATTCCTATACATAACCTGACCATGTGGTACCTCCTTCCCTTCACCTGCCTGCCCTGTTCCTGACTTCTTTCTTCTTCCTTCTCTTCTCACTTTTCCCTCCCCTCAAGCCCAAAGCCTTGACTTGTATTGACGTACAGAACATACCACGGATGCAAACCTGGTGCAACTGTGTTATGTCAGGAATATTTGATGGACAGGTCAAGTTACTCAGGAGGGGGGAGGGTATGAACTTCCTTGACACAAAAGGCAGCAGAAAAAGGCATTATGGGAGCACTTAGAGATTGGTTAAATACAGAAGAAGTCAAAGCCATCTGCTGCATCCTGGGTCATTACCAGTTGTCCTGACTTTTGTTTTGTCACTGGTCTTGGACAACTCTGGAAGAGATAGTGAAGCTGACAACTTTGTACAACTCTATTTCCCATAAATCCATTTTATGCTTAAGTATCAAGGACACCAACTAGTCTCCAATAAAGTCCTTTTTTTTGCCAAGACCACTCTATTTGGAGGAATATAAGTAGTACTTTAAAAATATGAACAAAGATGATGGGTTCCATGTCTGGGATTCTTAGCCAAAGCTCCATAATCATTTTTTCTAATGAAGATGTACATTTCCCCCCACTATCAGACTATCTCTTGGTTTTCTACTGTATTTGCTATTGACATAGGAGAGATTATCACTATCTTCTGTTTTGCCTGTATTGACAGAACTCAAAATCAATTTTTTGGGGGGAGGAACTTACCAGGATTGAAAGTATAAACTCCCTAACAGAGGAATAGGACTGCATGAGGATGTTCAGGGATGACTAGTTCCTCTGGTGTGAGGACTTGCCAAGCCTCTTTCAGGATTTCTCATCCATCTTTGGTGTCCACATGTGGCTCCAAGAATCTGTAGCATGTACAGCAGCTACACCCCCAAAAGACCATCTCAGCAAGTGAGTTAAACCAGGTTAAGGGTAACTAAGAGGCCTCAAACATATCAGTGACTTAGGAGGGATGTCTACTCCAAGCATCTGAAGACTACCCATAGTGGGCAGAGGAAAACAATTTGTCCCAATGGCCATGAAGTCAGCTAAAGCAGGTATTATGGAGTACTTAGAGCTTGGTCAGATGCCAAAGATGGCAAAATCATTCACTGCATTCCAGGCCACTGCCAGTCATCTTGATTTTTGTCCTGCCACTAGATTTCAGTGACTCTGGAAGAAAAAGCCTTTGTGGAACTCAGTCTCATTTAAACCCAACTTATGCACAAATCATGACCTTTGTGATACCATTGGTCCTCTTCAAAAGAATGACAGATGAACAACAATTCGCTCTCTCCTCAACCCCATGCAAGATGGCTTCTATCCCACCTCCGTACTTCACTGAAACTACTTAAAGGGGACTACTTAAAAGGGGACAAGAATGATTTCTTAATCAGCAAATCCCTCTTCTATTTGACACCATTATCTCCAACTGTCCAAAAAGACTCTCACCTCTCTCTCTCTCTCTCTCTCTCTCTCTCTCTCTCTCTCTCTCTCTCTCTCTCTCTCTCTCTCTCTCGATTTGTCTCTCTCTCTCTTTCTATTTCTTTTCTATCTCTTTCTTTGCCTCTCTTTCTCTATCTCCTTTTGTCTGTTCATCTCTCTTTTGCTGAAAAATATCTCTGTTCCCTCAATCAAAGAGGAAAGCCCATCAGAACAAATTTCACTGATGTCAGTCTGAGCCAAATTAACTTGCAATTAACCATGTACCACATACCAAACATAGTCATTCCTTGCAAACCCTTGATATTGCTTCCATTCCAAGAGATGGAATCTTGAAATTCTACCCATTGAATTCAAGTTTCTACTTTTTATCTCTGCCCTACCTCTGTTCTGAACTTAGCCTTCATCCTTAACATGACTTTCAGACTCTAAAACAATTTTTAACCCCATTTTACCTCACCAGTTCCATCACATGGTCTACCACTTTAATGTTTCATTAGCTACTTTTTAGAATCTCTTGAATCCTTGACATTTTCTGTTTCTGACTGACATATATTTCAAGGTAAACTAAGTCATTTGACTCATTAACTTCTACACCACAGTTACTGAATAGCTGATTTCACATCAAATCAGTGTGCCATCTATGCTGGATGATGGCAAGGAATGCAAGTAGCTGCTATTAAAAGACTAAAGTTCTAAGGAATTAGACTAAATCAGATAAAATCAGTTCCTTGGTACCTCTGCATTCTGGCTTCTCAGTTCTCAATTCTTTCTTCACTCATTTTACTTAATTATTCTCTTACTCATTCTAGCCCCTCAGATTTGGAACTCTGCATACAAAGTGGCCTCACATTTATTGGCTCCCTTTCCATCCTGACTCTTCTTCTTGTGTCCTAGGCAAGATTGCTGTGCTTTATATGTAGAATACCAATCCTGTATATCCTTCTCAGATTTAGTATTCCTTTAAAATCCAATACCAATAACACCTTCTCCTTGAAGCCTCACCTGTTTTCCCCAGGGAGAAACAATTAGTCATTATTGAAATTCATACAGAATTTTGTTACCTTTCTAATGTGCTATAATAATATAATTTTGAAATTTTTACTTAATTAGTCAATTTAGAAGAGTTTCCCTTGGTTACAAGAATCATATTCTTTCCCTCCCCTCCCCTCATCCTTCCTGTAGCCAACATGCAATTCCACTGGGTTTTACATGTGTCCTTGGATAATATAATTTTGCATTAAGAATTAGTATATTTGTCATATCCCTAAATGCCATGTGAACAAGACCCAGGGACATCTTTCCACTGCTTATGAAAAGTAGCACATTTTGTTTCATTCTTTTGAATAGGCAGGATACTTTTCAACTAGTATTTTTCAACCAGATGAGTAGAAAATTATAGAGTTGAGTAGGGAACAGATTGGTGCATTTCTCCTTGTTGCCCAATTCCTTCCTGAGTGGAATGAGAAAAATTAGAACTGGTTATTATCTGAGAGTAAAAAAATGAAATCCATATTCTATAATCCTTACCCCCAAAATATTAGCATTAAATGACAAGTTCCACAATTGGGTAGAGCCCTGGGCCAGAAGTCAAGAAGACTTGAATCCAAGTGTATCAGCCACTCTGCATTTCCCTATGCCAAGATGAATGCAATAATAAAGGGGGAGGAGGGAATCACTACACCCTAAACTTAAAATGTCATTCCCTTATGACCCAAATGCTGGAATCATGTGTTAATATATGACACTTACTGAAGAGACAGCATGGCAGAGTGGGCAGAAGACTATCTTTATCGTCAGAGGCCCTCAGTTTAATACCTTTCTCTGTCACTTACTATCTCTATGACTTTGGGTAAGACACTTGAATCTTGTTGGGCCTCAGTTTCCTCATCCACATAAAGAAGAGGTAGGACTATATGGTCTCTCTGATTCCTTTCAGAATCTACAATTTTTTAATTCTTAAAGTACAAGAGTGAAAGCCAGTATATACTCATTTCCTTTTCCAATTTGATCTAATGATTAGGAACTTACATTTGAGTTATATATCACCCAAATTAATCTACATTTGGAAAGCATTCCAACAATGGATGCTTCTGAAAGCATCTCTGGTATTATCTTCTTACATATTTAAAATCCACAAGCAGTTGCTCTCTCACTGTTAGATTTCATTAAGAGATACCCAAAAGAATGGTGGCTTTTTTTGAAAAACGATATGTTGGTTGTCAATGAAAGAGATGTAACTGCTTATCTGCTGTGTGTTCCCATTTGCCATTAGCAATGAAATGACCTCTCTTCACAAGTTAATGACCTAGATTATTGATCTGGTAAGAAGGGAACACAACAGGATGACAGCAACTACCACTGTCTCTGTTAAGTAGCAGAGCCATCCAAAATGAAATAGGAGATTTCTATAACCTACTTAAAGGCTTTGCCACCCCCAGTGCTTCCAAGTGGAAAAGTTAAAGATTGATATTACATGCATTTGAAAAATTTCAGGGTAGAAGAAATACCCATTGTGCTTCAGTATGACACTTGCGTTTGTATATAAAAATGACTGGGCCTTCACTTTGGGGTGACATGAATGATTCTAGCCTCCATTGTATGAGATTGATAAACCAGGCACTTAGCAGGAATGTTGTATGTCTCCTTCTTTGCTAGAATCACAATTTACATTTATAATCTTTGCCATTTACCTTGTTTCTTTAACTATGTAAAATAATATTTGTAACAAGAAGAAAGAAGAAAGAAAGAAAGAAAGAAAGAAAGAAAGAAAGAAAGAAAGAAAGAAAGAAAGAAAGAAAGAAAGAAAGAAAGAAAGAAAGAAAGAAAGAAAGAAAGAAAGAAAGAAAGAAAGGAAGGAAGGAAGGAAGGAAGGAAGGAAGAAGGAAGGAAGGAAGGAAGGAAGGAAGGAAGGAAGAAAGAAAGAAAGAAAGAAAGAAAGCAAAGGAAGAAAGAAAGAAAGGAGAAAGGAAGAAAGAAAGAAAGAAAGAAAGAAAGAAAGAAAGAAAGAAAGAAAGAAAGAAAGAAAGAAAGAAAGAAAGAAAGAAAGAAAGAAAGAAAGAAAGAAAGAA